>NW_024044830.1:5546332-5908832 GCF_015852505.1 Tachyglossus aculeatus | reverse complement strand
GTTCCCCAGCCCTTCAGTCATTAGCCGGAAGGAATTGATTCCTATTTATGTTTGCCTTCCCCTAGAGACTGAAAGCTCGTTGTGGCCAGGGAACGTGTGGCTTTTATTGTTGAGTTGTACTCCCGCAATATCTGAGTACAGTGCTCGATGCAGAGAATGCACTCAATGAACAGGGTTGCTCGATAGATCGATCGATTGATTGAGTCAAACACAACACCGAAATTCAGACTAGTGAGACTGGAAGGAAAGTCGTATGATCTATTGTGATGCGAAAGGAAAGCAGCTGGATTTAGCGGCAGGAGCTCTAATTCCAGCTCTTGAATATGTCACCCAGTGGGCAAGTCCCCTCACTGTAAATGTCTAATTGATTCATTTTTTCCCTTTCCTTCTTTATCTATTTTTGTATATTAACTTCTGTCTCCCCTTCTAAGCAGTGAGCTCAATGTGAACGAGGATTGTGTCTGTTTATTGTTATAATGTACTCTTCCAAGCTCTGAGGACAGTATTTTGCCAACACTAAGAGATAATCATTGCGATTGAATGAAAGAATAAAGGAACAAATGAATGAATTCTCTGGCCTTCAGTTACCTCCTCTGTAAAAGGGAAGATGAAGACGGTGAGTCCCATGTACAACCAGATCAGCTTGATTCTAACCCAGCGCCGAGGACAGTACCTGGTACATAGCAAGCTCTAGTGAAGAAACAGCAGTAGAAGAAAAGACTAAGAGACCTGAAAAAAGTAGGTGCCGGGACAGGGTTCGAATTGGTAAAGAACGAGGACGGGTTACTACAAATGGAGTTAGAAGTGTTAGAGGGTCCCTGGCCCAGGTAAATGGACAATGTAGACGGGAGGAGGGACAAAAAGTATATTTTTCCAATAGTAGGACGTCATAGGGGATGTCATAGTACAAAAGGACTGAAGAATCGGATGATCGCCGATATAATACTCGAGAGTTGCAACCAGAGGGCAGCTGCCCGGATTCGTCAGGCCCCGGCCGGTTCCTTTGGATTCCCAGAGCCCCGCCGCCATCGAAGCAAACTCGCACTACCCTCGAGAAGCAGCGACAGGAGTTGGAAAGGGCGCAGGGCTGGGATAGGGCAGAACTGGGACCACGCCCCGGTTGCGACACTTTTGTGCTGTGTGGCCTTGGGCAAGACAATCTGGAATCTGTGTGCCTCAGCTGCCACACCTGTAAACCTGAGGAGGAACTCACTTCCCCAGGCTGAGAGCCCCGATGTGGGGCGCAGGCTGCCTGTGGGGTCGTATGGTCCCCACACCCTTGATGGGCCAAGAGTAATCGCTGAACCAATATCACTGCAAGAAAGAGGAGACGAATGAAGCCAGCCCAGGAAGCCACCCGAATACTCCAGACATGTCGCGGTGTGGGGGAGCGTGACGTGGTGGATCGGGGCCCAAAGACATCTGGGACTCGTAGTAGGACGCTCGCTCTTGACTGGTGTTCACCTCTGACTCCCGAACTACCATCGTGCCCGGCGGCGGGGCCCGAGGCCGTGGGACAGAGCGCGGAAGTTGAGGGAGGTGGTTATTTAGAAAGTTTTCCGATTGAGATAGATAGCAATTATGGTATCTTTAAGTAATTGCTACCACTCCCTGTGAGGTGTAGTGCGGAGAACACAGAGGCCCTGAAATCCGTCACATCGGGCTCCTTTCACCCCAATCACTGACGAGAGAGTTTACCACACAACCAACCTCCAGGGCACTGAGCTGGCCCATGTATTAAAGGTCGGACCCTTAAAGGGGGAGGCGTTTCAAAGGCATGAGCCCGATCCCAGCTGGTCCAGGCAGCTGCCCTTGGCTCTCCCCAAATTCTCCCACGGGACCGAACCCTCAGTACTACACGGTGCTCTCCGCCAGATCCCAATGCAGTCCAGGCCAGGCACCGACCCAGTCAATCAAACCCTGGCCTTAGCGTCCTGTAGAGGCTTGAGGCACAAAGACCTTTGGGGGTCGTATTTTGACGCTCTCTATGGACAGCGATCTCCTCTGCTTAGAGACCTTCCATCCCCGTCGTGCCCCACGGCCCATCTCGAGGCCAGTGAGGGGCTCTCAGAATGTTCAGGTAACCGATATCCAGCCTCAAAAGGACGGCCTGGCCCAGGGCTACTGTCATCCCCTTCTCCTCAGTACGTTATCCAACCGCGGCTTCACGGACCCCGTCCTCTCCTTGTTCTCCTCATCAATCTGGCCGTACATTTTCAGTCTACTATGCGGGCTCCTCCCCGTCCCATCCCCATACTGTAGGGGTCCCTCATTCATGTATATATGTTTGTACATATTTATTACTCTATTTATTTATTTTACTTGTACATATCTATTCTATTTATTTTATTTTGTAAATATGTTTGACTTTGTTCTCTGTATCCCCCTTCTAGACTGTGAGCCCACTGTTGGGTAGGGACTGTCTCTATATGTTGCCAACTTGTACTTCCCAAGCGCTTGCTACAGTGCTCTGCACACAGTAAGCGCTCAATAAATACGATTGATTGATTGATTCATTCATTCATTCATTCATTCAATCATTCAGTCGCAATTATTGAGCTCTTACTGTGCGCAGAGCCCGGTACTAAGCGCTTGGGAAGTACAAGTTGGCAATATATAGAGACGGTTCCTACCCAACAGCGGGCTCACAGTCTAGAAGGGGGAGGTAGACAACAAAACAAAACATATTAACAAAATATAATGCGTAGAATAGTAAATATGTACAGGTAAAATAGAGTAATAAATATGCACAAACATATATACAGGTGCTGTGGGGAGGGGAAGGAGGTAGGGCGGGGGGATGGGGAGGGGGAGGAGGGGGTGAGGAAAGAGGGGGCTCAGTCTGGGAAGGCCAGGAGGCGAGCTCTGTGTAGGGCTTTGAAGGGAGGGAGAGCTAGCTTGGCAGATGTGCGGAGGTAGGGCATTCCAGGCCAGGGGGAGGACGTGGGTAGGACAGGCGAGAACGAGGCACAGTGCGGTGGTAAGTGGCAGAGGAGCGGAGGGTGCCTGCTGGGCTGTAGAAGGAAAGAAGGGAGGTGAGGTAGGAGGGGGCGAAGTGATGGAGAGCCTTGAAGCCGAGAGTGAGGAGTTTTTGCCTGATGCGTAGGTTGGTAGCAACTGGAGATTTTTGAGGAGGGGAGTAACATGCCCAGAGAGTTTCTGCACAAAGATGATCCGGGCAGCAGCGTGAAGTATAGATTGAAGTGGGGAGAGACAGGAGGATGGAAGATCAGAGAGGAGGCTGATGTAGTAATCCAGTCGGGATAGGATGAGAGATTGAACGAGCAGGGTAGCAGTTTGGATGGAGAGGAAAGGGCGAATCTTGGCGATGTTGTGGAGGTGAGAACGGCAAGTTTTGGTGACGAATTGGATGTGAGGGGTGAACGAGAGAGCGGAGTCGAGGATGACACCAAAGTTGCGGGCTTGTGAGACGGGAAGGGTGGTAGTGCCGTCAACAGTGATGGGAAAGTCAGGAAGAGGGCAGGGTTTGGGAGGGAACATAAGGAGTTCAGTCTTGGACATACGGAGTTTTAGATGGCGGGCAGACATCCAGATGGAGATGTCTTGAAGGCGCGAGGAGAAACGAGCCTGAAGAGAGGGAGAGAGAGCAGGGGCAGAGATGTAGATTTGGGTGTCATCAGCGTAGAGATGATAGCCGTGAATCCGTGGGAGCGAATGAGTTCACCAAGGGAGTGAGTGTAGATAGAGAACAGAAGGGGATCAAGAACTGATCTTTGAGGAACCCCTACAGTAAGGGGATGGGAGGGGGAGGAGGAGCCGGCAAAGGAGACTGAGAGTGAACGCCCGGAGAGATAAGAGGAGAACCAGGAGAGGACAGAGTCTGTGAAGCCAAGGTTGGATAGCGTGTTGAGGGGAAGGGTGTGGTCTGCACTGTAGAAGGCAGCAGAGAGGTCGAGGAGGATTAGGACAGAGTAGGAGCCGTTGGATCTGGCAATCAGAAGGTCATTGGTGACCTTTGAAAGGGCAGTTTCCGTGGAATGTAGGGGACGGAAGGCAGATTGGAGGGGGTCGAGGAGAGAGGTGGTGTTGAGGAATTCGAGGCAGCGCGTGTAGACGACTCGTTGAAGGAGTTTGGAAAGGAATGGTAGGAGGGAGATAGAGCTATAAATAGAAGAGGAGGTGGGGTCAAGAAAGTGTGTTTAGGATGGGGAGACGTGGGCATGTTTGAAGGCAGAGGGGCAGGAACCTCAAAGCTCAGTTCTTGGTACCCTTATTTTTTCCATCTATGCTCACTACCTTGGTGAACTCATTCGCTCCCACGGCTTCAACTATCATCTCTACGCAGATGACACTCAAATCTACATCTCCTCCCTCCAGGCTCGTATCTCCTCTTGCCTTCAAGACTGAGGCCGCGCTGAGCCTCTCCTTTCAAGCCCCGGCTCCCCAGCCATTCCGTCTAGTGCCACAATGTAATGATTCCTATTCGTGTCTGCCTACCCCTGGAGATTGAAAGTTCACTGTGGCCAGGGAATATTTCGCTTTTATAGTTGGGTTATACTCCCGAGTCAGGTGCTCGTCGCACAGAATGCACTCTATCAACGCAATTGCTCGAATGATCGATCGATATATTGAGTCAAACATAACACCGAAATTCAGACTACAGTTACAGGAAGAGAAATTTTTATGATCTACGGGGATGCGAAAGGAAAGCAGCTGGATCTGGTGGCGAGAGCTCTAATTCCGGTTTTTGACTATGTCACCCTGTGGGCAAGTCCCCTCTCTGTAAATGTATAATGGATTCATTTTTTCTCTTTCCTTCTTTACCTGTTTCTGTCTATTAACGTCTGTGTCCCCTTTAGATTGAGATCTCACTGTGGGCAGGAATTGTGTCTCTTTATTGTTATAATCTACTCTCCCAAGCTCTGAAGACAGTACTTTGCATAGAGTAAGCGCTCAATCACTGCGATTGAATGAATGAGGAAGGAACAAATGAATGAATTCTCGGGCCTCAGTAACCTCAACTGTAAAAGGGAAGGTGAAGACTGTGAGTCCCATATGGGACAGGGGTTAATACAAACAGATTAGCGTGAATCTACCCCAGCCTCGAGGGCGGTACCTGGCACATATCAAACACTTATAAAGAAATACCAATAAAAGAAAAAACAAAGAGACCAGTAAAAAAGCAGGAGCCGGGCAGGGTTCGAAAGGAAGAGAAGAAGGAGAGTTTTGGACATGCGTAGTTGGATGTGTCGAAGGACCCTAGTACACATGGTCCCTGGCCCAAGGAACTGGGCAATGTAGACGGGACGAGTTTCAAAGGCAGCTGAGAGGTCGAGGAGGATTAGCGTAAAGTGGAAGCCATTGGATATGGCAAGAAGGAGGTCACTGGTGACCTTTGAAAGGGCAGTTTCAGTGGAGTGCAGGGAATGGAAGCCAGACTGGAGGGGTCTAGGAGAGAGTTGGAGTTGCGGAATTCGAGGCAGCGAGTGTAGACCACTCTTTCTAGGAATTTGGAAAGGAAAGGTAGGAGGGAGATAGGGGGATAACTGAATGGGGAAGTGGGGTCAAGGAAGGGTATTTTTAGGTTGGGGGAGACGTGGTCATGTTTGAAGGCAGAGGGGAAGAAACCAATGGAGAGTGAGCGGTTGAAGATGGAAGTTAAGGATAGGAGGAGGGAAGGGGTGAGAATTTTTATGAGAGGGAATGGGGTCCGAAGCATAGATAGATGAGATGGCACTTTAGAGGAGGGAGGAGATCTCATCTGAAGATACTGCTGGGAAGGATGGGAAAGTAGAGGAGAGAGTTGAGAGAGGGAATGGAGAAGGGGGAGGCGTGGCTATGGGGAGCTCAGATCTGATGGTGTTCATTTTCCTAATGAAGTAGGTGACCACATCGTTGGGGGGGAGGGATGGAGGAGGGATGGGGGAGGAACAGGGGGCCTGAGGAGGGAGTTAAATGTCCGGAACAGCTGAGGGGGGTGATGGGCATGGGTGTCAATAAGGGAAGAAAAAGAATTTGCCAGGCAGAGGAGAGGGCAGAGTCAAGGCAGAAAGGATCACGTCAAAGTTAACATGGTTCGTTTGGTGTTTAGACGTGGTTTTGAAGACAAAATCCATCTGCCTCTAGCCATCTCACAGGAATGCTTAGGTTGGGTGAAATAATAACGATGCCATCCTTCAGAGGAAGAGAGTTATAATAATCTGATGATATACAAGCTAAATTGTACACATTAAAAATTCTGGAAAATTGTCCTAGCCTTGGAGAGAGAGTCAACTAGCCCTTATTCTTTTTGATTTCTTATTGGGTTTCTATGTCTCTCCAGAATACCATTCACTTTCAAAGCCTTATTGAGGTTACCCCTCCTCCAAGAGGACTTCCCTAATTAAGACCTTTCCCTTCTGTGTCGCCTATGCAGTTATATCTGTACATTTTGAATGCTTCATATTGACCCCATCCTCTACTCCACAGAACCTATGTCCATATTCGTAATTTATTTATTTACATTAGTACCTGTCTCCCCCTCTAGATTGTAAGCTTTATTTGGGCAGGGCAAATGTCTACCAACTCTGTATTGGACTGTGCGAAGCACTGCTCTGCACCCAGTAAGCACTCAGTAAGTGTCATGAGTTGATCGATTAATTGATTTCTAGTAGTAGTAATAGAAGAGAAGCAGCATGACCTATGGACAGTGCACACAGCGGAAGGTCAAGACACCTGGATTCTAATCCCCACACTGATCCTTGCCTGCTGTGTGATCTAGGATGCCGAATTTAACAACTCTGAACCTCAGCTTCCTTATCTGTAAAGTGGGAATTCAATAACTGATGACCTCTTGTGGGCAGGAAATGTGTCCGTTTATTGTTATATAAATGGTTCCAAACACTTCGTACAGTACTCTTCATACTGTAAGTGCTTAATCAATATGATTGTAGTGAATGAATGAATGGTGAGTGGGTGGGTGACTGGACTGTGACTGCCCTCATCGAGTTTACAGTGAGATCTTTTTCTATCTTCGTATTCAACCCTTCCCACTGCCTGAACTGGTTCCCTGCTTCCTCTACCCAATACTTTGCGTGCACACACATACATACACAAACACACAAAGCTTCTAGCACAAGGATCGTGATTGCAGCAGCAGTAAAGTGGAAAATGAATTCACTCAGTTACATTTATTAAGCGCTTACTTCGTGCAGAGCATTGTACTAAATGCTGGGGAGAGTACAGTATAATAATAGACAGACACAGTGCCTGCCCACAACTAGCTTACAGTCCAGAGGAATAACGAATTGTAGTTGGGTTGATTTCAGTGAATGTCTGATCACGGGATTCAGTGCAATCCACCTGCTCTAATTCTCTTCCTCATCTGCTTTCTTCAACCAAACCTCCAAAAAGAGCCTTCTTACCGTGACTCGCAGTAGAAGCTTCCTCCTCCCACCTCTGGCTCCCACCTTTCCTTTGGCCTGGAAATCCACTCTTTCCAATTCCCCAGCCCAAATATATCACACCCTCAAAAACCCTCTGGAATTCCATCTTCTGAAGGAGAATTTAACTAAATCACTTCTTCCCACTATCTGTCAGTGACCATCTCCAGACTTAATGCATCCACAGACTCTCTGGATATTGCTTCTTAAGATAAGGCTCATTAATCGAGACTGCAAGCTCCCTGAGGAAACATTTCTACCAAATCTTTTATAATGTATTCCTCCAAGCATTTACTACAGTGCTGGGCACAAAGTAAACGCTCAATAGATGTCTCGGATTGGTTGACTGATTAATGCTCGTTTCCCCCCGAGACAGTGAGCTCCTTGAGGACAGGGAACATGTCAACCAACTTTTTTGTAGTTCAATACTCTCCTCAGCACTTAGAATAGCGCTCTGCACACATTAAGCACTCAAAAATAATGACTATCAATAACTAATAATAATAATGATAATAATGCTAGTATTTGTTAAGCGCTTACTATGTCCCAAGTACTGTTCTAAGCGCTGGGGGGATAGAAGGTAATCAGATTGTCCCACTTGGGACTCACAGTCTTAATCCCCATTTTACAGATGAGGTAACAGGCACAGAGAAGTGAAGTGACTTGCCCGAAGTGACACAGCTGACAAGTGGAGGAGCTGGGATTAGAACCCACGACATCTGACTCACTTGCCCATGCGCTTTCCACTAAGCCAGGCTACTTCTCATCCAAATATCCATTGTTCCATTCTTTTCTCCTCCCAGTTGTAAATGACATTTTGCCTATCTAGCCTATTAGATTGGGAAGTCTTTGAGGGCAGGGACCATGGATTTTACCTCTCTTCTTATGGTACTTTTTAAGCTCTCAGTATGTGCCAGTCACTGTACTAAGCTCTGGGATGAATACAAGAAAATTGGGTGGGTCACAGTCCCTGTCCCACACAGGGCTCACAGTCTCAGTCCCCATCTTACAGATGAGGTACCTGAGGCACAGAGAAGCAAAGTGACTTGCCCAAAATCACCCAGAAGAGATGTAGTCTGGCCCAGAGGAAAGAGCATGGGCTTGGGCTCTAATTCCAGCTCTGCCAATCGCTTGCTGTGTGGCTTTGGGCAAGTCACTTATCTTCTCTGTGACTCAGTTCTCATGTTCTCCCTCTGGGTCAGACTGTGAGTCCCATGAGGTACAGGGATTGTGTCGAACCTGATTAACTTGCCCAGTGCTTAGAACAATGTTTGACATATAGTAAGTACATAAGAAATACCATAAAAAAATAAAAAGATGGGGAGCCGTTATTAGAACTCAAGTCCACTGACTGCCAGCCCACGCTCTATCTGCTAGGCACACTGCTTCTCTACTACATTTGCCCAAGATTTGTTGTGGGAAGTCCTGTGAGAAGAATTGGTGATGAAGCATCCGGATGACGCAGTCACTGTCATACCCTCTTATTCCTGCACGGAGGGTTTAGATGATGGTTGAAGTCACTATAGCACGGGGCTGGAGCCGTGCCATAATGTCCTCGCCCGGCAGACATGGTAGCCGGGCTTTGGGCGGTGGATGGAGGGGACCAGGGGGCTACCGTAAGGGCAAATGCTTTCTATCTGCTTTCGTATGCTGCCTTGGTTCCTGCTCCACCCTGGACGCCGTGTATGAACGTCTTCCCAGAGTGACCCTCACACTCACATAGATGAGCCAGATGGTCTCTCTCTGTCCCACCCCACCCCCGGTCACTCTCACCGGGCCATCGAGGGGCGGGGGGGGGACCACTGACCTTCTCTGGGTTGGGCGTACAGCACCTCTCTCCTCGGACTCTTGGGTACAGCAGCAACTGATGGACAGCGAGGAGCCATCAGCTCCTCTCTGCTCTGCCGTGGGCAATGAGACACGCTTTCCATACAGGGCCCCTGTCCCCTTAGATAAAGCAAGCGCTGCTCTGACGGGGTTTCCCAGAGGACCGGATCATGCCGGCTCGTCCTCACTTTCTTTGAGTCCCCACATTGATGAGGATCCTGTGATGGCACTTATCTGCATGGTTCCCATGGCAACAGCATCCTAACGGTTCCTGCTGTTAGTGACCATTTTTGGGTCACCGGGTGGGACCTTCAGCTTCTTTTATTTCTTCAGTGGTACCTGATAAGCGCCTATTATGTGCCAGGCACTGTACTAAGTACTGGGATTCGATACAAGCTCAAAAGGTTGAACAGAGTCCCTGTCTCACATGTGGCTCACAGTCTCAATCCCCATTTTACAGATGAGGTAACTGAAGCCCAGAGAAGTGAAGATACCTTCCCAAGGTCACACAGCAGAAATGTAGTAGAACCGAGATTAGAACACAGGTCATTCTGACTCCCAGGTTCATGCTCTATCAACTAGCTGATGCTACGTCTCTTATTTTCATCTTGTTGATGACCTCAAGCAATCAGTCGGTTATTTAATCAGTTGTATTTTCTGACGTTTTCTGATTGCAAATCTAGAAAGAAAGAGAAATGACTCTAAATCGATTGATTTAAGACCCTCCCATGTGCTGGCTTGGGGGATCAACCCAGAGAAGCAGCATAGCTTAGTGGCAAGTGCACGGGCATGGGAGTCAGAGGATGTGGGTTAAAATCCCGGCTCTGCCACTTGTTTGCTGTGTGACCATGGGCAAGCCACCTAATTTCTCTGGGCCTCAGTTACCTCATCTGGAAAATTGGGAATAAGACTGTGAACGCCAGGTGGGACAACCTGATTACATTATATCTTCCCCAGCGCTTAGAATAGTGCTTGACACATAGCAAGCACTTACCAAATGCAATTATTGTTATTGTTGTTATTCATATCACTTTGGAAGGGGCTGAGTGACTCTGAGAACAGGGTGATGGGAAGGAATCACTGATACTAGGTGTTTGTACACGACGGGAAAATCTCTGATTTGGGAAGGAATAGGTTGTAGCCTAGGATTCGTCCTCTTCTATTTCAGAGCTGGGCCACTGTACCAAACTGGGGTGAGGAGGTCACTGCATTCTCTCCTCTGAATGGCCCTGTCCCCTTTCAAAATATCTCAGTGATTGAAAATGGAGAAATAATCGGTCAGCCCGCATTTTCTCCTTCCCCCTTCCAGTCAATCAGAGCACAGCTTTCCCCATCTTCAAAGCCCCTGCGTCTTCCCACCACTTCCACGATGCCTCACACGATCCATTTTTCTTCTCCGTAAAGTCATTTTCTCCCAACTACCAGTCAGCATCTAGGGCCACTTCTCCGTTTTAGCATTCACACCCACCATTACAGTTTTCTACATAGTGGCTTTTATAAAATGTACTCTTCAAGCACATACTCATCTATTTACCAGTTTTTCCATTCTCTTCCTTGTCTTTTCATAAAGTAATTCTGTCTCTATCTCCCCTCTTAGATTTTAAGCTCTTGGAAAGCAGGAATTTTATTTTGTTGGTATGTTTGGTTCTGTTCTCTGTCTCCCCCTTTTAGACTGTGAGCCCACTGTTGGGTAGGGACTGTCTCTATGTGATGCCAATTTGTACTTCCCAAGCGCTTAGTACAGTGCTCTGCACATAGTAAGCGCTCAATAAATACGATTGATTGATTGATTGATTGATTGAATGGTATTTAATTTATTTTGATCTTTCTGTAGGTTTCACTACAGAACTTTACAAACACGATGCATTCAACAAATAACATTGATTATTAATTTATGGATGGATGGATTGATAGATGGATGCGTGAATGGGCCGTTAGATGGATGGATAGCTAGAAGGGTGGATTGTCTGCTGTGCGACCTTAGGCAAGGCATTTCACTTCTCTATGCCTCAGGTACCTCTGTAAAATGGGAATTGAGACGGTGAGTACCATGTGAGATAGGGACTTTGTGAAACCTGATTAGTTTGTATATGCCCCAGCACTTAGTACAGTGCAGGGCACATAGTAAGCGCTTAACGAATATCACTATTATTATTATTATTATTATTATTATTATGGATAGATGGGTGGGTGGATGGATGGATGGATGGATGGACAGAAACATGAGTGAACAGACAGGCAGATGGACTGAAGGACGGTCAGAGGGATGGGTAGATGGATGAACGAATGGATTCGAGACAAGGATTTGATCAAATTCATTCATTCATTCAATCGTACTTATTGAACGCTTACTGTGTGCAGAGCACTGTACTAAGTGCTCGGAAAGTACGATTCAGTAAAAAATAGAGATAATCTCTGCCCACAACGGGCTCACGGTCTAGTAGAGGGAGAGAGGCATCAAAATAAGTAAACAGGCAGTCAAATGTGGACGACAGTTTCCATGACTGCAACCTTCTCCCTTGTAACCTTCTGATTTTCTGATTTATATAAACACCAAGAGTGATCTTAAAATTCATCAAATTACCGTTATCATCATTATTGAATTTATTAAGAATTTACTTGCAAAAGACTGCCAAGTCCTGGAGTAGAAACAAACTAATCAGATCAGACACGTTTCCTGGTCTACAGGAGCTCAGATTGCAAGAGGAAGAGAGAGCACATATTGAATCCCGGTTTTACAGAGAGTCCCAAGGAGGTGACGTGGCTGGACCAAGGTCATTCAGCAGGCCGGTGGCAGAACCAAGCAGACCTTTCAAATCGCATGAATCCCAGCCACATGCTCATTCCACTATGCCATGATTTCGACTAAAGAATCAATTTTCAGTCATTTATTCATTAATTCAATCATATTTATTGAGTGCATACTGTCTGCAGAACACTGTACTAAGTGCTTGGAAAGGGCCATTCAGAACAAAGAGAGACAATCCCTGCCCACACCCAGCTTAAATTCACACACGTCTAACCAGCCTCTCTCCCAGACAGTGACAAATCCACAGGTACTGGACTTTCTTTTTGGACAGCTCTTTATGTGGATAACCCCACGGTCAGATCCCTGATGAGGAATGGGGTAGTTCAGCAAAAGGAAACAGAAATAGTGTCCCTTAGAGGAGGGAGGAGCAATCTCTTCTTTAGGACTTTCGCCAGAGCAGACTTCATGCCCTGGTTCCTCAGGCTATAGATGAGGTGGTTCAGGGTAGGGGGCACCATGGTGAAGAACAAGGACACCAGCAAGTCGAGGGTCGAGGAGGATTCTGGCACGGGTTTGACCTAGGAGATGGAGGCCGTGGAGAGGAAGGTAGTGGAGACGGCTAGGTGGGGCAGGCAGGTGGGGAATGCTTTGGCCCGGCTCTCAGAGGCCGGCATCCTCAGCACTGCCTGGAAGACGCGCACATAGGAGATCACGATGAAGACGAAGCAGACGACACCTAAAGCTACCCCACTGGTGGCACTCACATTGATGTCGACGTGTTCTTGGAACAGGAGATCTTCAGCAGGGTGGAGATGTCACAGAAGAACTGCTGGACGATGGTGGACCGACAGAATCCCAGAGAAAAAGTCGCAGCTGAAAGCAGGACGCCAATAAGCACCCCGCTGATCCAGTAGGCAGCCAGTATCTTTCCACAGGCCGTGTTGTTCATGATGTGTTCATAGCGCAGGGGGGTGGCAAATGGCGCGTAGTGATAGTAGCACATCACCGTGAGGACGAACACTTCTGAAACAGCAAAAAGATCCACCAAAAAGACCTGGGCCACACAGCTCAGGAGAGAGATGGATCTACGATTTGTCAGTGAGATGACAACAGACTTGGGGACGATGACGAAGATGTAGCAGAAGTCGATGATGGACAGGTTCCTGAGGAAGAATTACATGGGGGTGTAGAGGGACCGGTCGAGGGCGGGCTGCCAGGTAGACCAGGGGGAACAGCGCGGTGTGGACCAGCTGCAGCTCCCGGACTTCGGAGAAACGGAGCAGGAGGAATTCCCTCGCCGTGGAGACGTTGGACATTTCTAGGAGGCAGCACTGATTTCTGTATGTGATGAGCAGAGTCAAAGTTAGAGTCATTTGATGGGATGAGTGAAGGAATTGACTGGATACTTGCTAGGGATTATGGGGAGGAGACAGTTATTTAATATAAAATTATATTTGAGCTCTCCGTGGAGACATTGAACATTTCTGGGAAATAGTGTAGACTCCCTGAAAAGGAAGATGGAAGGAAGACTTCAATTAAGAGACAATGATGTTGGGGGTGAAGGAGTAAGAATAAGTCAATCAAATCTATTTATTGAGTAACTAAGGAGGACACAATAATAGTACATGTGATCACTACCCCCAAGGAGTTTACATTCTATTGGAAGCACCAAGCTATGAACTGTGTAGAAGCAGGGTGCTACTGGGAAGAACTCAGACCCGTGAGTCAGAGGACCTGGCTTCTAATCCCAACTCTACCACTTGTCGGCTGCATAGCCATGGGAAAGTGATATAATTTCTCTGTGCCTCAGTTTTCTCAGTAGTAAAATGAGGATTCAGTACCTGTTTTCCCTCCTGCTTTGTCTGTGAATCCTTCGTGTTCTAGCAGATTGTCCTGAATCTCCCCCAGCACCTAATACTTTGTTTGGAACGTTGTAAGCACTTAAATATCAAGATTATTATTTTTGGTTGAGGAGACTGAAACTAAAATAAATAGGGGATAGAAGAGGTCATCGAGCATAAAGATATGAACATGACTTGTGAAATTGTTTCGGTGGTTTTAGAGTCAAACAAGAAGTACCTTCATACATAAAATCATCCATTTAGTGGAGAGAGAATGAACCTGGTAGGCAGAAGGACCTGCATTCTAATCCTGTCTCCACCCCTTGTCCGCTGTATGACCTAAGGCCGGTAACCTACCTTCTCTGTGCCTCAGTTACCTCATCTATAAATTGGAGATTATAACTGAAAGTACCATGTGGGGCATAGACTGTGTCCAACCTGATTAGCTGGTATCCAACCCTGTGCTTGTGGCATATAATAAGCACATAACGATGCCATAAGACGAACAACAAAAAATGGAACCCACATATACATCAAAGTCATTCCATTTGCTCAATATCTGCATTCACATGTGAACTCACATGAACACAAGCATACCTCATCGTTCATTGAGTCCTTTCCTAAAGCATCGCTCAGCCTACATCTTCTCCTCTGTTCAACCTTCACTCAGGACAAGTTGTGTCTTTTCACAAGCAACAAAAACTCACAATCAGCTTGAAGGCTCTCCAGCCTATGACTGCACTTCCCCTCCTCTCCATCGTTCAACTCCTCTTCTCAGCTATCAAAGCAACTTTCTAGTTGTTACTCACGATCGACTCTCTCGTTTCCATCCTAGCCTGGAACTCCATCTCTTATCCACTCAAAATCAGAGAGAGCACAGGTCTTCCCGAATTCTGAGCCCAGCTAAAATTCCGTCTCCTCCAACCAGCTTCCACAATACATTTCCCAACCCTCTAAACCCACTTTACCTGATTCAAGTGGGTTTCACTAACTTCAACACATTTCGATCCTCATTTAGTGGAAAAAGTGTGTGCCCAGGAGTTCTCCTCTTGACTCAAGCATGAGCTCCTTGTAGGTAGCATACACATATACCAGCTCTGTTTTATCGTACTCACCCAAGCTTAGCTTTGTGGGAGTCAGAGGACTTGGGTTCTAATCCTGCCTCTCTCCCACTGGTGCTGTGGGAACTTGGTCAAGTATCTTCACTTCTCTGGGCCTCTGTTTCCTTATCTGTAAAATGGCATGCAATAATTGCATATTCATCTTTCCATTTTTTCCTTCCTTCTACAAGTGGCAGGGAATGTGTCTGTTATGGTGTTCTAAAGTGGATAGAGCACAGGCTTGGGAGTCAGAAGGAGTCAGAAGGACCTGGGTTCTAATTCTGGCTCTGCCTCATGTCTGCTGTGTGACCACGGGCAAGTCATTTAACCTCAGGTACCTCATCTGTAAAATGGGGGTTAAGACTGTGAGCCCCATGTGGAAGAAGGACGGTGCTTAACCTGTATCTACCCCAGCACCTAGGAAAGTGCTTGGGACATAGTAAGAGCTTAACATGTACTCCTGTTTATTATTATTACTCGCCAAGGGCTTAGTGCACACTATAAACTCTCAATAAATATGATTCAAGATTATTTGATTGATGGTAAATTATACTGTGTCAACGTAGCCCAGGTGGCTGGAAAGCCAATGAGGGTAGGTATTCCAAACTTTTCCACTATTTGTTTTCTCCCAACATTTGGAAAAAACTCTTACAGGGAGGAACTGCAAGTAGTGCCAGTGGTGGTCAAAAGCTGGTCACACTCTCTCAGTCCTGTATGTGATTTACCTTCTGCAAGGAATTCTGGGACCCACGAAAGGCCAAAGTGACTGTCCCTAATACTTACACTGACACTGTGCTGGAGAACCGTAGCCGGGAGGGTAATTGACATGGTAGTGAGGTTTGAGGAGGAAGGTCCGATCTCCCCAAAGTCTCTTCCCCCCTTTCTCCAACCCCCCGGATCTCAACACTCTCTGCTACTTTCCCATCCTTCCCAGCAGTATCCTCAGAGGAGCTCTCCTCCCTCCTCTCAAGTGCTACTCTAGCCACCTGTGCTTCTGACCCCATTCCATCTCATCTCATGAAATCTCTAGCTCCATCCCTTCTCCCCTCCTTAACTTCCATCTTCAACCGCTCACTCTCCACTGGTTCCTTCCCCTCTGCCTTCAAACATGCCCATGTCTCTCCCATCCTAAAAAAACCCTCTCTTGACCCCACCTCACCTTCTAGTTATCGCCCCATATCCCTTCTACCATTCCTCTCCAAACTCCTTGAACGAGTTGTCTACACGCGCTGCCTAGAATTCCTCAACAACAACTCTCTCCTCGACCCCCTCCAGTCTGGCTTCCGTCCCCTTCATTCCACGGAAACTGCCCTCTCAAAGGTCACCAATGACCTCCTGCTTTCCAAATCCAACGGCTCATACTCTGTCTTAATCCTCCTCGACCTCTCAGCTGACTTTGACACTGTGGACCACCCCCTTCTCCTCAACACGCTATCTGACCTTGGCTTCACAGACTCCGTCCTCTCCTGGTTCTCCTCTTATCTCTCCGGTCGTTCTTTCTCAGTCTCTTTTGCAGGCTCCTCCTCCCCATCCCATCCTCTTACTGTGGGGGTTCCCCAAAGTTCAGTGCTTGGTCCCCTTCTGTTCTCAATCTACACGCACTCCCTTGGTGACCTCATTCGCTCCCACGGCTTCAACTATCATCTCTATGCTGATGACACCCAGATCTACATCTCTGCCCCTGCTCTCTCCCCCTCTCTCCAGGCTCGCATCTCCTCCTGCCTTCAGGACATCTCCATCTGGATGTCTGCCCGCCACCTAAAGCTCAACATGTCGAAGACTGAACCCCTTGTCTTCCCTCCAAAACCCTGCCCTCTCCCTGACTTTCCCATCTCTGTTGACGGCACTACCATCCTTCCCGTCTCACAAGCCCGCAACCTTGGTGTCATCCTCGACTCCGCTCTCTCATTCACCCCTCACATCCAAGCCGTCACCAAAACCTGCCGGTCTCAGCTCCGCAACATTGCCAAGATCCGCCCTTTCCTCTCCATCCATACCGCTACCCTGCTCATTCAAGCTCTCATCCTATCCCGTCTGGACTACTGCATCAGCCTTCTCTCTGATCTCCCATCCTCGTGTCTCTCTCCACTTCAATCCATACTTCATGCTGCTACCCGGATTATCTTTGTCCAGAAACGCTCTGGGCATATTACCCCCTACTCAAAAATCTCCAGTGGCTACCAATCAATCTGCACATCAGGCAGAAACTCCTCACCCTGGGCTTCAAGGCTCTCCATCACCTCGCCCCCTCCTACCTCACCTCCCTTCTCTCCTTCTACAGCCCAGCCCGCACCCTCCGCTCCTCCGCCGCTAATCTCCTCACCGTACCTCGTTCTCGCCTGTTCCGCCATCGACCCCCGGCCCACGTCATCCCCCGCGCCTGGAATGCCCTCCCTCTGCCCCTCCGCCAAGCTAGCTCTCTTCCTCCCTTCAAGGCCCTACTGAGAGCTCACCTCCTCCAGGAGGCCTTCCCAGACTGATCCCCTTCCTTCCTCTCCCCCTCGTCCCCCTCTCCATCCTCCCATCTTACCTCCTTCCCTTCCCCACAGCACCTGTATATATGTATATAAGTTTGTACATATTACTCTATTTATTTTACTTGTACATATCTATTCTATTTATTTTATTTTGTTAGTATGTTTGGTTTTGTTCTCTGTCTCCCCCTTTTAGACTGTGAGCCCACTGTTGGGTAGGGACTGTCTCTATATGTTGCCAATTTGTACTTCCCAAGCGCTTAGTACAGTGCTCTGCACACAGTAAGCGCTCAATAAATACGATTGATGATGATGATGATGAAGGAGAAGATGTGTGTGATTGTTGGGTGTTATTGAACTGGAAAACACCTCCGCTCCTGCTAGCACCCCTGCCCTTCTGGGGCCCGCGACCCTGGTCCAAACGCCAACTTAGGCTCCAGGCTGGCTCCATCTCTTCCCTACTCATCGTCATTCCCCCCGTCCCTCCATCCCACTCACCCCCGTTCACTCTCACCGGGACAGCGTGGGGCCTGGGGTCACTGACCTCTGCAGGGCTGGGCTGGTCCCCTCAGAGTCATGGGTTCGGCCAGCCAGGAAGGAATAGCGCAGAGCCCTAGATCCCTCTCTGCTCTCCATCAAACCTTCTCCAGACGGCCCCTGTACCTGTAGATGAAGCGGGAGCTACTCCGAGGGAGATCCCTGAAGGATGACTAGGGGCCCTGCCGAGGGACCCCGTGGCCTGGACAAGCCAAACACCCTCTAGGGTCACGTGGTTTCTGAGGCTCCTGGGAGACAAGGGCTTGGTCACTGCAGCATAAACCATAGTGCCGGCCCTCTAGGTTCGCGTGGAAACAGCGGCGTCTGCAACCCAGCGTCCCAACGTTTCCCGTGCTAAGCTCTGGGGCAGATGCAAGGTATGAGATTGGAAATAGTCCCTGGCTCACACAGGGCTCACAAAGTCTATCTTAACGCCATTTTACAGATGGGGAAATTGTGAGAGAGTGATACAGAAAAAAAATAGCAAGAGAACGAGAGAAAAAATGAAAGCGAGGATGAGGAAAAGGAAGGGAAGGAGAAAAACGTATGAAGGAGTGAAAGCGAGAAAAAAACAGGAGAGAGCAAGTGAGAAAGAGAGCCAGAGGAAAAACAAGTCAGTAGTAGTAGTAGTAGTAATAATAACAATAATAATAATGGTAATTGTTAAGTGCTTATTATTTACCAAGAACTGTTCTAAGCGCTGGGGCTCACGTTTTAAAGATGAAATAACTGAGGCTCAGAGAAGTTAAGTGGCTTGCCCAAGGTCACCCAACAGTAGCACTGATCGAGCACCCTGTGAAGTTTCAGTGACATTCCGATGTAGTAGGAATGGTATTTATTTCACTCTTTCTATGTGCAAAGCACTGTATTATGGTCTGGGAGTGAAATAGATTGGGTTCTTGGCCCCCAAGGAGCTCCGATTCTAAGATAATAATAATACTAATAATAGTATTTAAGCACTTACTATGTGCCAAGCACTGTTCTAAGCGCTGCGGTAGGTGCAAGGTAATCAGGTTGTCCCACTTGGGGCTCACAATCTTAATCCCCATTTTGCAGATGAGGAAACTGTGGCACAGAGAAGTTAAGTGACTTGGCCAAAGTCACACATCTGGCAAATGGTGGAGTCGGGATTAGAACCCGTAACCTCTGACTCCCAAGCCCAGGCTCTTTCCACTGATCCACGCTGCTGTCCTGGATCCCCTTCTGGACTCCTCAGCTCCAGTGAAAGGTAGAAGGATGTGTAGACGGGCAAGAAAAGGGGATGCAATTTGATGCCTTGAAGAAACGGTAAAAAAAAACCTACCCTGGAGTAAAGAATCTTTCAAGGGGCCTTCTCAGCTCAGAAAGGGAAGAGTTTTCATTCCACCTCCTCTTGAGCCAGGATAAGAGGCAGTAGCTGACCCTGAAGCAGGAGGGATTGAGGGTAGATTCTTAGAAGGAATTTCTGGTGATTTAACACTGAAAAGGGAGAAGTAGGATGTGGACTCTGCGCCCCAACAGAGAAGCAGCGTGGCTCAGTGGAAAGGGCACGGCCTTTGGAGTCAGAGCTCATGGACTCAAATTCAGGCTCTGCCAATTGTCAGCTCTGTGACTTTTGGCAAGTCACTTAACTTCTCTGGGCCTCAGGTACCTCATCTGTAAAATGGGAATTAAGATTGTGAGCCCCCGTGGGACGACTTGATCATCTTGTAACCTCCCCAGCACTTAGAATAGTGCTCTTCACATAGTAAGCGCTTAATAAATGTCATTATCATTATTATTATTATTGTTATTATTATTATTGTTATCATCATCATCATCAATCGTATTTATTGAGCGCTTACTATGTGCAGAGCACTGTACTAAGCGCTTGGGAAGTGCAAATTGGCAACATATAGAGACAGTCCCTACCCAACAGTGGGCTCACAGTCTAAAAGGGGAATACAGAGAACAGAACCAAACATACTAACAAAATAAAATAAATAGAATAGATATGTACAAATAAAATAAATAAATATATAAATAAATAGAGTAATAAATATGTACAAACATATACATACATATACAGGTGCTGTGGGGAAGGGAAGGAGGTAAGATGGGGGGATGGAGAGGGGGACGAGGGGGAGAGGAAAGAAGGGGCTCAGTCTGGGAAGGCCTCCTGGAGGAGGTGAGCTCTCAGCAGGGCCTTGAAGGGAGGAAGAGAGCTAGTTTGGAGGATGGGCAAAGGGAGGGCATTCCAGGCCCGGGGGATGAGGTGGGCCGGGGGTCGATGGCGGGACAGGCGAGAGCGAGGTACGGTGAGGAGATTAAAAATTTTCTCTCAGAAATAGAGAGAACTCTGTTAGAACTAGAGAGAAATTTGATTTTCCGTCTATTTTTCTAACACCGTTCCCTTTTTGTCCCTCTTTCTCCTCCTTCTCTGTTCCCTTCTGCTTTCTCTGGGGACCAATGTGTCTATCAAGTCTGTTATATTGGACTCTCCCAAGAACTTAATATGGTGCTCTCTACACAGTAAGTGCTCAATAAATACCACTGATGGATTACTCTAGCTCGTTCATTCATTCATTCATTCATTCAATCGTATTTATTGAGTGCTTGCTGTGTGCAGTTCACTGTACTAAGCGCTTGGAAAGTACAATTAGGCCACAGATGGAGTCATTCCCTAACCAACAACTGGCTTACGGTGTAGAATGGGGGAGACAGCCAACAAAACAAATCAAGTACACAGCACTTGTTAAGTGCTTACTATATGCCAAGCACTGTATTAAACGCTGGGGTAGACAAAAGATAATCAGGTCCCACATGAGGCTCACAGTCTAAGTAGGAGGGAGAACATGTACTGAAACCTAATTTTGCAGATGAGGAAACGGAGGCATAGGGAAGTGAAGTGACTTTCCCTAGAGTTACACAGAAGATGGCAGACAAGTGGCTGAGCTAGCGTTAGAACCCAGATCCTTCTGAATCCAAGGCCTTGGCTGTATCTGTAGTCCCACACGACTTCTCACCCCTCAGCTCTTCCTTAGTGCTTTCCACTCGTCATCTCCCCGAGGTCAATGAGAACCTCAACTCACACTTTTGGTTCCCTTGACTCTCTCCCAAGCCACTCCTGGACTTAGATTTAGGAGTGGACTATCTATGTTTGGCTGGGACAGGTCTAGTAATTGAGGGCTAGTGATTGCCAAGGCTTGCTCCCTGATTTCTTCAGCATCTGCGATTTTGCAGTTAGTGTGGAGTTTTGAGGTAGGGCCAGGAGTAATCCACACAGGGCAGACTAGACCATAAGCTCCTCGAGGGTAGAGATCCTGTCCTATATTGAACTTTCCCCTGCTCTGCACAGAAGGAGTGCTCAATAAATACTCTGGAATAGTAGCACATATACCAAATTTACATTTTCTTAAATACGATAGAGGCTACAGAATGGCCGGGGGGAGTGTTGGGTTCTTTGTTTCATCCCTAATCAGCAGTCCTGGTGCGAAAAAAGGCAAACAGATTCCCACTCTGGTCTGTAGAAATGATTCCACTGGATGAGCTGTGTAGGAGTCAGTGTTGGAGAATCCATCCTTAGCGTCGTGAGCGAGGTTGTGAAAAAGAAGCTGAGCTGGAAACAGCTGAGCTGGGAGGCAGAGAAATGAGTATATCCAGCCCATTTTTCCAAATCCCTCTAGGAGTGGGTGGCCGGTGGGAAGATGGTTACGGGTCGAGCTGACGTCAGAGGAAATTTAATTCCTCCTGTCGCCTCTGCTCTGCATCTCTTCGTCTTTCCAGGGTCCTACTGCCCTACCTGTAGGAGCTAAGGAATTGAGAGAGGCAATCAAAAGATAAGGACCAGAATGCCTCTCCAGGTGCTCTTCACATTTGGGGGTTGGGGAAACAAATATTTCTTGAGCACGGGATCGCCGAAGAAAAAGATACGTTGGTATAGATGGGGAGCGCCCCCTTGGGATTCTCACGCCCTCCAGCTGCAGCAATTTGTCCGGGCACAGAGGCGGCCAGAGCAGGAACTCCTTGGAGAGAGCCTTGGGAAGAGAGATGCCTTAGCTATCAGCTTCTGAGCACTTCAAAGCATTCTAAAATTCATTAATACCCAGCTCTGCCACTCGACAGCTGTGTGACTTCGGGCAAGTCACTTAACTTCTCTGTGCCCCAGTTACCTCATTTGTAAAATGGGGATTAAGACTGTGAGCCCCAAGTGGGATTACCTTGTATCTACCCCAGCACTTAAAACAGTCCTTGGCACATAGGAAGCACTTAATAAACGCTATTATTATTATTACAGATGATTGAATTAGTGAATGAATAATAGAGTACACAGCGTGACAATGTTCTTCATCCTTGATCTTCATCCTTCATTTAGTCATTCATTCAATCGCAATTATTGAGCGCTTACTGTGTGGAGAGCACTGTAGTAAGCGCTAGGAAAGTACAATTCAACAATAGAGATCATCTCTGTCCACCCAGGGTTTACAGTCCAGAAGGGGGAAGACAGACATTAGAACAAGTAAACAAGCATCAATATAAATAAATTAAATTATGGATACGTACACATCAAGACAAGTATACAGGCATCGATATAAATAAATAGAATTATACAAATATACATAAATACATAAGTTCTGTGGGATGCGGAAAGGTAGGGGGAAAAGCAAAGGGAGTGAGTTGAGGTGATGCGGATGGAAAAGGGAGCTGAGGAAAAAGGGGTCTTATTCTGGGAAGGCCAGTTTCTGCTGAGACAAAGGCCAGTCTGTTTACAGAGACACACCCTTGACTGCTTCTGATTCTTTCTCCTGCTTGTTGTTGTTGTTCTAGGTGCAATGAAAAGAGTTCAGTCTCTCATTTTCCTTTATGAATTTAATTTCTGCTGAGACAAAGGCTAGTCTGTTCACAGACAAACCCTAGACTTTCTGATTCTTTCTCCTGCTTGTTGTTGTTCTAGGTGCAATCTGAAGAGTTTTCATTTATGACTTTAGTTCCTGCTGAGACAAAGGCCAGTCTGTTTACAGACACACATTTGACTGCTTCCGATTCTCTCTTCTTCCTGTTGTTGCTATTAAGCACTTACTATGGGCCACACACTGTACTAAGGGCTGGAGTCGATGCAAACTAATCAGGTTGGACACAGCTCCTGTCCCACATTGGGTTCACAATCTTAATCCCCATTTTTGAGATGAGGTAAACTGAGGCACAGGGAAGTGAAGTGACTTGCCCAAGGTCACACAGCAGGCAAGTGGTGAAGCCGGGTTAAGTACTCAGGGCCTTCTGACACTATGTCCAGTGCGTTTTCCACTTTTCGTACAGTTACTCAGGCTTGTATGCTTTGCTCTAGAATTACAGGTCTGGGTGGTTTAGTTCAGGGGTTCCTGCATACATAGTCTGTGAGCTCGATATGGGCGGGTAACATTTCTACCAACGGTGTTGTATTGTTCCAAGTGCTTAGAATAGTGCTGTGCACAGTAGGTGCTCACTAAATACCATTGATATCGTTAAATGGAGCTTGTTTCAGGCTTCTACTAGTACACTGGGAGGTATTACCATGTGGGACAGGGACTGTGTTCACCCCGATGTGTTTGTTTCGATCCCAGCACTTAGTTCAGTGCCTGGCCCATAGGAAGTGCTAAACAACTACCGTTAAATAATTTTGATAGTGTAAGTGATCGATTGCTTGAGCCTTCCCTAGAAGTAGGTGATGTGTTTCCTCCAGGACTCCCCCCACCAAGGTTACCCATCCCCAGGATGAAATTCATGTGTCCCTGTTTCTCAGAGCCATCCTCTCACACCCTCCACAAAGCTGCCTTCATGTCCCGGTTCCTCAGGCTGTAGATGAGGGGGTTCAGGGTGGGAGGCATCATGGTGTAGAACATGGACATCAGCAAGTCCAGCGTCGAGGAGGAGTTTGAGGGCAGCTTGAGGTGGGTGACAGCCCCATGGAGATGAATAGAATCACCACAGCGAGGTGAGGCTGGCAGGTGGAGAAGACTTTGGCCCGGCACTCGGCAGCCGGCATCCTCAGCACGGCCCGGAAGATGTGCACGTACTAGACGACAATGAAGACAAGACATGACACGTTCAGAATGGCGGAGAAGATCGTGACTCCAATTTCCTGGAGGATCCCACTGGGGCCTGAAATTTCCATCATTTGGGGAGTGTCACAGAAGAAATGTGGATCACATTGGATGCGCCAAAGCGGACGGAGAAGGTGGGGCCACGTGCATGGCCGCCCCATCTTCCCACAGGCACCTTGGTCCATGAAGACCTCGTAGCTCAGAGGGTAGCAGATGGCGGCGCAGTGGTCATTGGTCATAGCCATGAGAAAGTACAGCTCAGAAAAGGCGAACAGCAGGAGGAAGAACAATTGAAAGACACAGTCCAGGAAGGGGATTTCTCTACAGTCGGTCAGGGAATTGTGGATGGATTTGGGGACGGTGACAGAGATGTAGCGGTGGTCGAGGATGGACAGTTTCCTGAGGAAGAAGTACATGGGGGTGTGGAGGCGCCGGTTGAGGGCGGTGGCAGCGATGATGAGGAGATTCCCCATTAGGGCCGCCAGGTAGACCAGGAGGAATAGCGTAGTGTGGACCAGTTGCAGCTCCGGGACCTCGGGGAATCCCAGCAGGAGGAATCCCGTCACCGCTGTGAGATTGGCCATTTCCTTACCAGAGATTAAATGTCTTAGCTGTGTAGGAGAAGACCATTTTTAACCATTAGAAATGTGTCAGATCATCACACAGTAAGCTCTTTGTAAATACTTGTCCTACTATTCCTACTTTCCTCTGATGGGCAAGATCATGGTGACACATATTTGACTCTACCAAGTGCCTAGTACAGTTCTCTGCACATGGTCAGCGCTCAATTCATGCCACTGACTAATGGCTTGATTAATCAATGGCTCCTTCCCCTTCTGGACTATAAACTACTTGTAGACGAGGAACATGTCAACCAACATTGTTATTCTCCCTAGTGTTTAGTACAGTGCTCTGCACGTAGTAAGAGCTCAATAAATACGAGTAACTGATAGTTAGCACTCAATAAATACCATTAATTGATCGATTTATTGATGACACATAGCCAATTTGAGGTTACCAATTTTTTATTAGGCTGCAAATACCATAATAACAATAGTATGTTCAATTCACCAGATTTGAATGCTACTTGTGGTTTTGTTGAGCACATACTATGTTCCAAGCACTGGACTGGATAAAGTCCAATCGGATCAGAAAATGGTCCTGACCCACGCAGGGCTCATAGTCTAAGAGGAAGGAAAACAAGTAATTTAATGCCCATTTTTCATATGAGGAAACTGAATCACAGAGAATTTAAGTGATTTGTCCAAGATCACACAGCAGGCAAGTGACTCCCATCCCTTTGACTCCCATCCCCCTTCTCTTTCCCTAGTATGCACCCTTAATCCCCACATAGATATCGATCAACCAGTGGTATTAATTCATTTACTTATTCATTCATTCATTCAATCGTATTTATTGAGCACTTACTGTGTGCAGAGCACTGTACTAAGCGCTTGGGAAATACAAGTCGGCAACACATAGATACAGTCCCTACCCAACAACGGGCTCAGATTCTAGAAGGGGGAGCACTCACTGTGTGCTATACTAAGCATTTGGGAGAGTACAGCAGAGTTGATGGACACGTTCCCTGACCACACTGAGCTTGTTTACCCTCCTAATTAAACTGTGAGCCCTATGTGGGACTGGAACTGTGTTCAAACAGATTAACCTGTATCTACCCCTGTGCTTAGAACAGTGCTTGACACGCGGGGAGTGCGTAATGAATACTAAACAAATAAAAATAGATGCGCATCCAGTCTAGAGATTCATGGAGACCTTCTGGATCCTTTCAGAAAAACTACATTTTTATGGTATATGCTAAGCACTTACTATGTGCCAGCCACTATGCTAAGCGCTGGGGTAGATTCAAGCTAATCACGTTGGACACAGTCCCTGTTCCACATGGGGCTCACAGTCTTAATCCCCATTTTACAGTTGAAGTAACTGAGACACAGAGAATTCAAATAACTTGTCAAAGGCACAGCAGACAGGCGTTAGAGCCGGGATTAGAACCCAGATCCTTCTGGCTCCCAGGCCCGGAGTCTTTCCACTAAGCCACAAGACTTCTCCACTGCGGCCACCAAACCCCACATGCAACACTTCGCCTGACAACCTGACAACTGATAGAATAGCACATAGAGTTCTTACGTACCGGTCACCAACTGAGATGGTAGGGATTGAGTCGACCAATCTCGCCGCCTCCTCTTCTCCAAATGTTGCAACCCCAAGAGCAAATCTCTGATTTTCACCTCCTCTCTGTTTGACGAGAGGGTGGAACTAAGCGAGTCGTGGAGGGGGTGGGTTGTTTTATCCCTCTCCGGTTGAGAGGTGTTGCAGGGGATCTTTGTATCACTGTTCCCTCTGTCACCACTTTTACTAGCTGGGGTGCTAGTCCACGGACAGCAAAGGAGCTCAGAGACAGAGTGAAACCACCTGAGACACTGCACTTCCTGCCAGGACTTTGCTAATCTCCTGGCACACATGGAATTTTTTGTTTGTTTGTTTTTATGGCATTTGTTAAGTGCTTACTATGCGTCAAACGCTTTTCCTGTCGCCATTTGGACAATCCACTTAACCAATAGTCCAGGAGTACACGTTCAGCTATACAGTAGAAGTCGTAATAGTCTTTATTAAGTGCTTACTATGTGTTAAACACTAGCCTAAGCGCTGTTTGGACAATCCACTTAACCAGGGGTCCAGGAATTCCTATTCAGATACAAAGTATGAGTCGTACTTTTATTCATTAAGTGCTTACTGTGTGCAGAGCACTGTACTAAGCTGTTAGTGCAGTGCTCTGCACATAGTAAGAGCTCAATTAATACAACGGAATGAACAATAAAAGATAGGAGAAAGTACACATGAGGGGATAAAACACAGTCCCTATCCCCCGTGCAGATCACAATCTAAACGTGGACAGGGATCACATCTACCATGTTGTATTGAATGCTCCCAAGCACTTAGTACAGTGCTCTGCATCATCATCATCATCAATGGTATTTATTGAGTTCCTACCATGTTCAGAGCACTGTACTAAGCACTTAATTCCTTAGCAGATAACATTTATTGATTGATAGTTGTCCTTCATCCTCGAAGAAGGTTCCAAACTGACAATAAGAATATAGAAATTACTTAATAAATGTCATAATAATGATACAGTGAGTGCTTAGCAAATATAATAATAATATAATTACGTAACAAATGCCATAATAAGAATTTCGTGAGAGCTTAACAAATACCATAATGATAACATAGTAAAAACTTAGCAAATGCCATAATAATAATAATATAGTAAATGCTTGACAAATACCCGTAATAATGTAGTAAGTACTTAACAAATCCCATAATAATAATATAATTAGTGCTTAACAAATGCCATTACAATAATATAGTGAGTGAACAGTGCCCCAGCCCTTATAACAGTGCCTAGTGGCACATAGTTAGGGCTTAACAAAGCATTATCATTAGTATTATTATTGTTATTAAGTCCCTTAATAAGATAGTGAGTGCGTCACAAATACCACAATAATAATATAGTGAATACTTAAAAATGCCATAATAATAGTATAGTGAGTGCTTAGCAAATACCATAATAATAATATAGTAAATGCTTAATAAATGTCATAATAATAATATCGTGCGTACTTAATAAATGCTATAATAATAATATGAGTGCTTAACAAATGTCATAATAATAATATTGTGAGTGCTTAATATTTACAATACTAACAGTAGAGTGAGTGCTAAACAAATATCAGAATAGAATAGTGAGCGATTAACAAATGCAACAGCAATGATGATAATATTAATAATTATTATAAATCTAGGTGGATAAATCTAGATGGTCCATTCTCTCCCGTGGGTTTTGTGATTTTTGTCCTTCTAGAGGTTGAACATAGCAGCCCACTGGGAATCCTAGCCTCTGTGAGTAGGCAGGATCCCCAGAGACTGGGAGAATATGAAAGTCGTACGTTTTTCAGTTCATAAAACCGGCTCCTCTGTTTGCGCAGCACGTTGTTTTGAAAGTATTTGCCATCGGTTCTGGGCTCAGATGGGATGACCGTCAGAGATCTAGAGCACTTTCTGGAGTTCGTGACTGTGGTGGCTGAGAACCGGGTAATTGTGAGAGTTAAGGAGAGAATCCAACAATCAGTGGGTGCTTGCTGGGTGCAGAGCACTGAGCTAAGCACTTGGGAGAATACACTAATACAGAGTGGGTAGGCACATTCACTGCCCACAACGAGCTTACAGTTTAGAATTAGAGACAGATGTTAGTCAAACAGTCAGTGGCATTATCCAGTGCTTACCGTGTGCAGAGCACTGAACGAGTGATTGGAAAAGTCCAGTATAGCAGAGTTGGTGGACGTGATCCCTGACTCAGCAAGTTTACACTGTAGTTGCGGAGGCAGACATTAGTCAATGAATTACTGGTATATATTGAGCGATTGTGTGAAGAGAACTGAAGTAAGCAACTGGAAGAGTACGATAGAGTTGGTAGACACATTCCATGTCCACAACGAGCTGATCATCTAGAGGGATCAAGGAAAGCTCTCTCATTTCATTCCAGACCTGATTCTAAGAAAACCCATGAGGAAGGTGAGCTTGATTTTCCTGATTTTAATAAATTGGGTATTAAGTTGAGGAAATTGAGATGCAGAGAAGCAACATAGCTTGCCCAGGTCACACAGCAGGCAAGCGGTAGAGCCGGGATTATGCTCTTTCTATTAGACCAGGCTCAGGGCATTGTTTACAGGACAGGGAATGACTAGGCTGGGGAGAGATGTTCTGAACTGACGCTGGGACTGAGAACGGAGAGGCTTTTTTATGATGATGATGGTGTTTGTTAAGTGCTTACTAAGTGCCAACAACTGTTCTAAGCACTGGGGTAGATACAAGGTAAACTGGTTGTACCACGTGGGGCTCACAGTCTTCATCCCCATTTTACAGATGAAGGAACTGAGGCACAGAGAAGTGAAGTGACTTGCCCGAAGTCACACAGTTGACGAGTTGTGGAGCTTGGATTAGAACCCATGAGCAAAACCTCCTCACTCTCGGCTTCAAGGCTCTCCATCAACTCGCCCCCTCCTACCTCACCTCCCTTCTCTCCTACAGCCCAACCCGCACCCTCCGATCCTCTGCCGCTAACCTCCTCACTGTGTCTCGTTCTCGCCTGTTCCACCGTCGACCCCCTGCCCACGTCCTCCCCCTGTCCTGGGATACCCTCCCTCCGCACATCCGCCAAGCTAGCTTTCTTCCTCCCTTCAAAGCCCTACTGAGAGCTCACCTCCTCCAGAACGTCTTCCCAGACTGAGCCCCATTTTTGCTCTCCCCCTCCCCATCCCCCCGCTCTACCTCCTTCCCCACCCCACAGCACCTGTATATATGTTTGTACAGATTTATTACTCGATTTATTGCACTTGTACATATTTACTATTCTACTTATTTCGTCAGTGATGTGCATCTAGCTTTACTTCTATTTATTCTGATGACGATACCTGTCTACATCTTTTGTTTTGTTGTCTGTCTCCCCCTTCTAGACTGTGTGCCCGTTGTTGGGTAGGGATCGTCTCTATATGTTGCCAACTTGTACTTCCCAAGCGTTTAGTACAGTGCTCTACACACGGTAAGCGCTCAATTAATACGATTGCATGAATGAATGAATGACTCCCAAGACCGGGATCTATCCACTAAGCCACACTGATTCTATGTGTTGTGGTATTTGTTAAGTGCTTACTATATCAATATTATCATTACTTTATCACTATTATGGTATATTACTATTATTATTCTAATTATTGTTCTATTCTACTGCTCTACATTTTGTATTGTTCCACTGTTCTATTAATACTCTTCCAAGAGCTGGAGTAGTTTACAACTTCATTAGGTTGGATACAGTCCCTGTCCTGCATGGGGCTCACAGTCTAAATAAGGTAGAGAAGAGGAGAACTGAAGCACAGAGAAGTTAAGTGACTCGTCCAAGGTCACACAGCAAACAGTTGTCAGAGTCAGAATTAGAACCCAGCTTCTCTGAATTCCAGTCCCATGCTCTTACCACTAGGCCATACTGCTTCTCCAAGGCTTATTAGTTCGAGGGTCCCTTGGAGGTTGAAGAGACCCTGCTCTGAGAAGTCTTAACCTGCCCTCCATCCTGCCATGGCCTGAGATATGGTGCCTTGCACAATATTTATTTATTTACATTAATGTCTGTCTCCCCCTCTATCTTCTCAATGATAAATATGATCGAATGAAATACGATTGAATGAAAGAAGTAGGACTAAGGGCCGGAGGGATATTTTCCACTTTCTTGAGAACAGCAGGAGAAGAAAAAAGAGCAACAGCAGCAGCTGCTACAGGAGCGCCCCAGTACAGCTAGAGGTACAATGGCCACTTTTGCCCCGCGGGTAGCCCAGGGACCAGGGGCCACAAGGTGATGAGTGAAACCTGCCCCAGCTCCAGGAAAGAACCCTTCAAGATCCCCATCACTCCTCCTTCGAGGCTTATCCTGGCACTACCTCTTTCCCATCCAAATTAATATTCTTTTCTCGGGGGTATTGAGAGCCGAGTTCATTAGTTCCTTGCTATAAGGATCTCCAGGAAACGTCTCCTTTGTTATCTAAAGAGCACTCGCCATCTACATTGAGAAGAACTCATAAAGGGGCTGAATTTTGTCCCTGTAAAATAAGGTCTGGGATAGAGATGAATAATGTCAAATCTCCTTTCTGTGACTGTTAGGAAGCAGCTTGCTTTCTCCAGTCTCAGCTATCCTGTCTTTCCTCTCCGCTAGAACATATGTTTCTCCAACCTCGCTGGTAGGCTGGCAGGAAGGGTGTTGCCCAGGAATACGACTCCTCTCCCCTCCACAAACCGATGGAAGTAGCAACAGCAGAAGGACGAGGATAAGGGAAATTCTGTCCTGCCTGGCAGAGCACCACAAATATGGGGAGAGATTTGGGCTACCTAAATGGTATGCAATTCTTCCTGAGAATAGGGAGAAGGTCGATTCGGATTTTCAAACGAACAAACCGTAAACTCAGTGTGAAAACTCTGACTAAAACCACCGAGAGTGTCAGAAAGGTAAGTACATCTTCCTCCTTAAGTACCTAGTTCCTCCCGAAATTTGATCTCTGATGGGTTTTCCTGTCCCAAATCTGATCTTTCTGATTTGGTCAGGGAAGGAGATAGCGACAGTTGGAAAGGAATTGGCTGGATTAGTAGTTTTGCTGGCTGGATCGATCTCTGAGGGTTTGGGATTGGCCCGTGCCTCAGGTGATCTGTTGCCCCTGGCAAATGTCTCTTTTTCATCAGGCATATCCTAGCTGGAGCCCTGCTAGGGATCCATTTGACGGTTCTCAGCTCTTGAATACCTGGGATTCTAGCCCCAGCTCTGCCTGGAGATGGCTGACGCGACTGATGACTTCCCTGAACCTGGGTTCAAAAATCCGGGTGAATTCCTCTATAGCTAATTTTTATTGCTGATCTCTGCCATTAGATTGTAAACTCCCCACAGGCGGGGTCTGTAGTCTATTGTTGTGCTCTGTATGCAGTAAGCACTCACTAAATACCACCGACTGATTGATTTTACTTCCCTAACAGCCTATAAGAGTGTTGTGTACAGACGAGGTGCCCAATAAACGCTGATTAGGATTGGTTTAATAAAGATAGCCATGGTGATGATAATGATTCAGTCCAATGAGAGAAGGAGAAGCATTTCTACTGGTTTCACTGAGTTTCCCTTTTTAGCCTCTCTCCTCATTTAATCGTATTTATCGAGCGTTTACTTTTTGCAGAGCGCTGTATTAAGCGCTTGGAGGAGAATAATAAAACAATAAACAGATAAATTCCCTGACCAGCTTCACTTCTGCTTCCTCTCTCATCCTCAGTTGTGACCCCGGAGGAAATCCAGAGTCAGCGAAGAGAAATCATACCTCAGTGACCGAGTTCATCCTCCTAGGGCTGACAGACAATCCAGATTGGAAGATTTTTATTCCCGCTACTCGGTTATCTGTTGAGCATCACTGGGAACCTGACCATTCACACTCTCACCCTACTGGACTCCCACCTCCGCACCCCAATGTACTTTTTCCTACAGAATTTCTCCTTCCTAGAAATTTCGTTTACGTCCGTCACCATTCCCAACTGCTGGTGGGTATTTCGACCGGGGACAGGACCATTTCCTATAATGCTTGTGTCATTCAGTTGTTCTTCTTCATCTTCGGAGCGACGGAGTTCTTCCTGCTGGCCGAGATGTCCTACGACCACTATGTCGCCATCTGCCGGCAGCTGCACTACTTGACCATCATGAGCCGGATAGTCTGCACCCTGATGGTCCTCTACTCCTGGCTGGTCGGCTTCCTGATCATCTTTCCGGGACTCATCCTGGGTCTCCAGCAGGACTTCTGTGACTCAAACGTCAACATCCATTTCACCTGTGACACTGCGCCCATGAAGGAAATCTCGTGTACTGACACGCAATTATTAGAGAAGATCAATTTTATATTAACAGTTGGGACACTCCTGGTCACTCTGGCACTAGTCGCTGTGTCCAACACGGCCATCATCCACCCCATCCTGAGACTGCCGTCCACCCAAGAAAGAAAAAAAGCCTTTTCCACCTGTTCCTCCCACATGATCGTCATTTCCCTCTCTTATGGCAGCTGTGTATTCACGTACATCAAGCCATCCACCAAGGAAGGTTTAGACTTCAACAAGAGGGTAGCGGTGCTAAACACCTCCGTGGCCCCCATGCTGAACCCCTTTATCTACACCCTACGAAACCAACAGGTGAAGCAGGCCTCAAGGACATAGCCAAGAAGGTGATTTTCTTTAAGAAAAAAATAAGAGGCTTTAGATCCTTGTTTGTGATTCTGTAACAGAAAACGAAATTGAATGGCCAAAGCTTTCCTTAGTGAGGATGGACTTACATCTCCCCTTCAGGTCTTCCTTCCTCATCCTCTTTTTCTGTTTCCACTCCCAAGTCTGAGCCGCTCAACACTTTGTCCACTAGATCTGCCCCATCCCTTTCGGCAACACCTTTAGAGCTAGTTGTGATCGTATGAGTAGTAGAATAATAATTGTGGTATTTGTTAAATGTTTACTATGTGTCAGGTACTGTACTAAGCGCTGGGGTGGATACAAGCAAATCGGGTTTGACAGAGTCTCTGTCGCTCATGGGGTTCAGGATTGTAGCAGTGGTGGTAGTAGTAGTAGTAGAAGTAGTAGTAGTAGTAGTAGTAGTAGTAGTAGTAGTAGTAGTAGCAGTACTTTCCCATCACTGTAGACAGCAGCACCATCCTTCCTGTCTCACAAGCCCATTACCTTGGCATTATACTTGACTCCTCTCTCTCATTCAACCCACAAATTCAATCCATCGCGAAATTCTGAGGTCCCACCTTCACAACATCGCTAAAACCCGCCCTTTCCTCTCCATCTATACTGCTACCACGCTAACACAATCACTTATCCTATCCCGTCTGGATTACTGCATCAGTCTCTCCATGCTGACCTCCAGCCTCCTATCTCTCCCCGCTCAAGTCTATACTTCTCTCTGCTGCCTGGATCATTTTTCAACCAAAACGTTCTGGACACGTCACCCCTCTCCTCAAAAAAAAAAACAACCCTCCAATGGTTGCTCATCCACCTCCTTATCAGACAAAAATTCCTCTCCATTGGCATTAATGCATTCCATCACCTTGCCCCCTCCTACCTCATCTCACTTCTCTCCTTCTAAAATCCAGCCCACACAACTCGCTCCTCTAGTGCTAATCAGTGTGCCTCCTCCACTGTGCCTTGATCTCGCCTGTCTCGCCACAAAGCCCTAGTCCACATCCTGCCTCTGGCTTGGAATGCCCGCCCTCCTCAAATCTACCAGAAAATTACTGTCCCCCAACCTCTTCAAATTCTTACTGAAGACACATCTTCTCCACGAGGCCTTCCCAGACTAAGTCCCACTTTTCCTCATCTTCCATTCCCTTCTACGTCGCCATGACTTGTTCACTTGTCTCTTCCCCTCCTCCCAGCCCCACAGCTCGTATATGTGTATATAGATTTATATATCTGTAATTTGATTTTTTTGTATGGATATCTGTTATTTGCATTGATGTTTGCCTTCCCATTCATCTTGTAACCTCCTCAGCGGTTAGAACAGTGCTTTGCACATAGTAAGCGCTTAATAAATGCCATTATTATTGTTATTATTATTACTATAATCATTACTATTATTCCCCACCCTCAGACTGTGAGCTCACTTTGGACAGGGATTGTCACTCTTTGTTGTTGTATTGTACTTTCCCAAGCGCTTAGTACAGTGCTTTGTGCACAGTAAGCGCTCAATAAATGCGATTAAACAAATGAACAAATAAATAAATTCAATCGTATTTATTGAGCACTTACTGTGTGCAGAGCACTGTACTAAGCGCTTGGGAAGTACAAGTTGGCAACATATAGAGACGGTCCCTACCCAACAGCGGGCTCACAATCTAGAAGGGTGAAACAGACAACAGAACAAATCATATTAACAAAATAAAACAGAATAAACATGTACAAAGTGAAATAAATAGAGTAAAAAATATGTACAAACATATATACATGTATATAGGTGATCTGGGGAGGGGAAGGAGGTAAGGCGGGGCGAATGGGGAGGAAGAGTGAGAGAGGAAGGAGGGGGCTCAGTCTGGGAAGGCCTCCTGGAGGAGGTGAGCTCTCTGTAGGGCTTTGCAGGGAGGAAGAGAGCTAGCTAGACGAATTTGCTGAGGGAGGGCATTCCAGGCCAGGGGGAGGACGTGGGCCGGGGGTCGACAGCGGGACGGGCGATAACGAGGAGGAGGAGGGTAGCGACAGAGGAGCGGAGGGTGCTGGCTGGGCTATAGAAGGAAAGAAGGGAGGTGAGGTAGGAGGGGGCGAGGTGATGGAGAGCCTTGAAGCCGAGAGTGAGCGGTTTTTGCCTGATAGTAATAGTAATAGAAATAATGGCATTTATTAAGCCCTTACTATGTGCAAAGCACTTTTCTAAGCGATGGAGTGGCTACAAAGTGATCAGGTTGTCCCACGGGGGGCTCACAGTCTTCATCCCCATTTTATCGATGAGGGAACTGAGGCACAGTGAAGTTAAGTGACTTTGCCCACAGTCACACAGCTGACAATTGGCAGAGCCGGGATTTGAGCCCATGACGTCTGACTTCAAAGGCCATGCTCTTTTGCACTGAGCCACACTGCTTCTTACGCTGCCTGATGCGTAGGTTGATTGGTAGCCACTGGAGATTTTTGAATAAATGAATAAATAAATAAATAAATAGTAGTAGTAGTAGTAATAGTGATTCTCTGTCTCTCCCATCTTCATTCCATATTCGACACTGCTGCCCGGATCATTTTTATTGAAAAAAGGCCCAGTCCCTATCTCCCCTCTCCTCAAAAACCTCCAACTGTTGGCCATCTACCCGTGATTCAAATAGAAAAACCTAACTATAGGCTTTAAGGCACTTAGTCATCTCTCCCCCTTCCACCTTACTTCACTCATCTCCTACTGCAACCAAACCCACACACTTGCTTCTTTAATACCAGCCATTGTACCTCAATCCCTTCTTTCTCACCACAGACCTCTTACCCACATCCTCCCTCTGGCTTGGAATTCCTTCCCCCTTCGTATCTGACAGACCACCACAACCCCCACTTCATTCATTCATTCATTCAATCGAATTCAATGAGAGCTTACTGTGTGCAGAGCACTGTATTAAGTCTTGGTAGAGTACCATATAAAAATAAACAGACGCATTCTCTGCCCACAAACAGTTTACAGTCTAGAGGCGGAGGCAGACGTCAATATAAAAAAAAATTACTGATCTATACATTAGTGCTGTGGGTCTGGGATAGAGGTGGATAAAGGGAGCAAGTTAGGGTGAATTGGAAAGGACTGGGAGAAGAGGAAAGGAGGACTTAGCCAGGGAAGGCCTCTTGGAGGAGTTGTGCCTTCAAAGCCCTACTTAATCATATCTCCTCCAAAACCCCTCTCCTGACTAAGCCCTATCTTCTGTGTCACCTACGGACTTGGATCCGAACACCATAAGCCCTTTGATACATAACCATCTGTAATATATTTTAACGTCTGTCTCCCTCTTTAGACTGTAAGCTCCTTGTAGGCAAGGCTCTTGACTACCTACTCTACTGTGTTGTACTCTCCCAAGTGCATTGTACAGTGCTTTGCACACAGGAAGTGTTCAATAAATGTCATTGACTGATTGATTGATTGATAATTTTAGCCTCAAAAAAGTAATAATAGCAAAGCAGCAGTAGTGGTAGCAGAAGTAATAACACTAAAAGAAGTATTCATAATAGATATAGTAGTAATAGTAGCAGTAGACGTAATAGCAGAAGCAATGGAATGAATGAATATTAATGAATTATTATTATAATATTTGTTAAGCGCTTACTATGTGCCAGACATAGTTTTAAGCGTTGGGGTAGATATAAGATAGTCGGGTTGGACACAGTCCCTGTCCCACAGGGGGCTCACCGTCTTAATCCTCATTTTACAGTTGAGAGAACCTAGGCACAGAGAAGTGAAGTGACTTGCCCAAGGTCACCCAACAGGCAAGTGGTTGAACAGGGAATCTCACTGAACACTCAGTAACTTGTTCTGATCACTTACATTTATAAATATATTTTATTTCTATCTCGCCCATTAGAGTGGAAGCTCCTCATGGGCTGAGAATGTGTCACATGTTTCTTACCAACCAATTTCTACTCACATCAAGTGAGAAATCCTCTCTGTTGGCTTTTGGACTGTTATCCTGCAATCTTACCGATACCAGTTTAATCTCTTCTCCCAAGCCTCCTACTCAGACTGTGGCCTTTCCTCCTCCCAAGCAAACCTATCAGATGGACCTCGCTGGCGATCCTGCTGACGGCACTACCATCCTTCCCGTCTCACAAGCCCGCAACCTTGGTGTCATCCTCGACTCTGCAATCTCGTTCACCCCTCACATCCCAGCCGTCACCAAAACCTACCGGTCTCACCTCCGCAACATTGCCAAGATCCGCCCCTTACTCTCCATCCAAACCGCTACCCTGGTCGTTCAGCCTCTCATATTATCCCGTCTGGATTACTGTATCAGCCTCCTCTCCGATCTCCCATCCTCCTGTCTCTCCCCACTTCAATCCATACTTCACTCCGCTGCCCGGATTGTCTTTGGCCAGAATCGTTCTGGGCATGTTACTCCCCTCCTCAAAAATCTCCAGTGGCTACCAATCAACCTACGCATCAGGCAGAAACTCCTCACTCTCGGCTTCAAGGCTCTCCATCACCTCGCCCCCTCCTACCTCACCTCCCTTCTCTCCTTCTACAGCCCAGCCCACACCCTCCGCTCCTCTGCCGCTAATCTCCTCACCGTGCCTCGTTCTCGCCTGTCCCGCCGTGGACCCCCGGCCCACGTCATCCCCCTGGCCTAGAATGCCCTCCCTACGCACATCCACCAAGCTTGCTCTCTTCCTCCCTTTAAAGCCCTACTGAGAGCTCACCTCCTCCAGGAGGCCTTCCCAGACTGAGCCCCCTCCTTTCTCTACCACTCCTCCCCTCCCCATCCCCCCTCCTTACCTCCTTCCCCTCCCCACAGCTACTGTATATATGTTTGTACGTATTTATTATTCCATTTATTGTATTTGTACATATTTATTCTATTTATTTTATTTTGTTAATATGTTTTGTTTTGTTCTCCGTCTTCCCCTTCTAGGCTGTGAGCCAACCGTTAGGTAGAGACCGTCTCCATATGTTGCCAACTTGTACTTCCCGAGCGCTTAGTACAGTGCTCTTCACACAGTAAGCGTTCAATAAATACGATTGAATGAACGAATGAATGAATGAATCCTGCAATATTCCATATCCTACTCCCTTTCCGCTCCAAGAAGCACCCTGCCCACTTCCCTTAGCCAGAACACAACGGAACCTTGCTTCAAAGCCAAATGTTACTTCCTTCAGGAAGCCTTCCTTGATTGATAGCTCCCTTTCCTAGTTGGGAAGTCCCATTAGCCACTTTCACTACCCTGTGCATTTCTTTTTTAGTAGTGTACTTGTAAGTTTTGTGAGTGTGACTGTGACTCGTATTTGAATGACTTGCCCGTAAATTAATTAATCAATACCACTAATTTAGAACCCACTTTTAAATAGTCAATCAATCAAGCCATAGAATCGACTAAGTACATACCTGATTGGTGCAGAGCACGATTCAGAGCTCTTGGGAGAGTAAAGCAGAGTTAGGAGAGTCCGGACTGGGAGTCAAAAGGACCTGGGTCCAATCACGGCCCGGTCGTTTCTTTGTTGTGTGACCTTGGGGAAGTCATTTACTCAGGTACATCATCTGTAGACTGGCGAATAAGACTATGAGCTCCACTGGGACATGGACTGTGTCCAACCTGATTTCCTTGTATCTACCCAGCGCTTATCACAGTGCCTGACTAATGGTAAGTGTTTAAGAAATACCATAAAAAGTCCCTGTCCTCAGGGAGTTAAAAGTCTAGCGGGGGAGATTGTAGGGGAGAGGGAGTAATTCAGAGAAAAGCGTTGGTAAAGGAGAGATTGAAACTAAGGACAATAAGATAAGAAAAGAGGCTGATGGTTTAGATCGTTCAAAGACACTGCCGCCTACTCTTCTTTGGACACTTCATTCATTCAATCGTATTTATTGAGCGTTTACTGTCTGCAGAGCACTGTACTAAACGTTTAGAAAATCGGGCACAAATAGAGACAATTACTACCCAACAACGAGCTCACAGTCTAGAACGGGGGAGACACAGCAATTGTACATTCCAGCTAGTGTTGGTGAATGACAGTAACCTCATTAAGGGCAGAGAGTGTGTCTGTCACTGTTATATTGTACTCTCCCAAGCGCTTAGTACAGTGCTCTGCACACAATAAGCCATCAAAAAGTACGATTGAATGAATGAACGACTGAATGAAACAAGGGAGAGAGCAGGGGTTCACTGCTCCTGATCTCTCTACCTGGGTCACAGACTGCCTCTGTGCCAGCCCTCACTTCCCCTCGCCCTTATGATGCATCAACAGGTCCAGTCAAAGAGAACAGGCAACCACGGGAAACGGCACGGGGGTGACAGAGTTCATCCTCGTGGGGCTCACCGATGAACCCCACCTGCAGGCTCCTCTCTTCTCTATCCTCTTTCTCACCTATGCATTAAGCGTCACCGGGAACCTGACCATCGTCACCCTCACCTTGCGGAACTCCCGCCTCCGCACCCCCATGTACTTCCTCCTACGCAACTTCTCCTTGCTGGAGATCGCCTTCACATCTGCCAGCATTCCCAGATTCCTTGTCACGAATGTCACCGGAGACAGAACAATTTTCTTTTCCAACTGCTTCACTCAGCTGTTCTTCATCATCTTTCTGGGGGTGAAGGAGTTCTTCCTCCTGGCCGCATGTCCAACGACCGCTACGTCGACCTCTGCCAGCCCCTGCACGACACGAGAGTCAGGAGCCGGGGCGTCTGAGTTCTGCTGGTCCTCTGCTACTGTCTGGCTCGGTTTCCGGTCGTCTTTCCGCCAGTCATTGTTCTCCTCCATCATGATTTCCGCTCCTTCAATATAATCAACCACTTCATCTGTGATTCTTCTCCCATGCTAGAGCTCTCCTGCTCGGATCCCCGGTTCCTGGAGCTAATGGCTTTCCTCCTGGCCTTGAGGATGCTCCTGGTCACCCTGGTTCTGGTGACCGCGTCCTACATAGCCATGGTCTGCCCCATCCTGACACTGTCCTCTGCTCAGCAGAGGAGAAAGGCCTTTTCCACCTGCTCCTCCCACACGGTCGTGGTCTCCAGGACATTTGGCAGTTGGCATTTGGCATCTTCATGTACATCAAACTGTCCGCCAAGGACAGAGTGGACCTGATCAAGGCGGTGGCGGTACTGCACACTTCCGTTGCCCCCATGCTGAATCCCTTCATCTACACTGTGCGGAACGAGCAGGTCAAATAGGTCTTCAGGGCCCTGGTGCACCCAGTGTGGTTTTCCTTCTGGACGTGAGGTATCATCTACGACAAAATACCACAGGAAAATCTGCAGGAGTCGCAAAAGATCGATCACAGAGACTCGGTGCCTGTACATTAGCCTCATCTGCTGACCGACAAACAGGACCTGGCCGATCTTCAGCCTTCTGTGCTCCCCCACACCCGCCCTCCTGTAAATCCCTCCCCTGGCCAGGTTCCCCCTGAAACCCCAGCCCTTCTGTCCTTATACATTTAGAGGGGAATCTTGCCTTTTCCCTCCACATGATAGAGATGTTCGGAGGTTTGCTCTGCAGATCGGTGCCTAAGCTGGTGGGGTACCACAGGTGCAATGGGTGTGTGTGTGTGTGTGTGTGTGTGTGTGTGTGTGTGTGTGTGTGTGTGTGTGTGTGTGTGTGTGTGTGTGTGTGTGTTTTTCCTAGTCTCCTTCCGTGTCCTAGCTAAGTGAGTTCTTGCACCAAGACCTTTGATGTCACTTGATGTCACTGGTCGTCGACGGAGGGGAACCAATGACTCACCACCTCTTGCTAGTATCCTATTGCTCCTACACTTCTACCCTCTTGCTCTCCCCATCTCATTCCCACTTCCTCTCATCCCAGCACGCATGCATGTGTAAGCATTAGATTTAATTATAGTGATATATTCTTATTTGGGCAGGCATTTGAGTGGTCATTAGAAAACCAGTGTAGCCTAGTCGATAGAGCAGGGGCCTGAGAGTCAGAAGGCCCTGTGTTTAATCCTGGCTCTGCCACTTGTATGTTGTGTGACCTTGGGCAAGTCACTTCTCATCTCTGTATCTCAGTTACGTCATCTGTAAAATGGGAATTAAGACTGTGATCCCCATGTGGGACAGGGACTATATCCAACACAATTAATTTATATGTAGCCCAGCGCCCACTACAGTGTCTGGCACATAGTAGCACTTACCAAAAACATATAAATACAGCATTCCAATCTGTCTTATTTGTTCTGCTTCCTTCCTGATCCTTATTCTTACTTTGACGCCCACTCTTTGGAAATCATTTCTCTCTGTCTCCCCTATTTGATTGGAAATGCCTGGATAGCAGGAACTCGGTGTCTTCCTTTAGTTGTGTTTTGCCAAGCACTTAATACAGTGCCTAGAATTCAGTCAGTAGGCAGACACTAGATTCCATTTGATTGATTGATGAATTTCTTAGCACTCGGTATGCCCTCAATAAATGCAAAGAAATTGATTGATGGCATTTATTGAGCACATAGTGAGTGCAAAGAAATCCTTCAAGCACAGAGGTCTGGACAACATATATGTTATTGATGGATTGGGATTGTGTATTTTCCTCCTGGAAGGGCTTGGGAAATAACTGGTGGCTGTGAATCCCCGAGGGCAGTCCCTGGGGAGGACCAGTGTTGATGGAGTCAAAGAGCAGGGCCCAGACAGAAGGTCCTGATGTAGGGTGGGGCAGTACCAGGCTGATGGATGAGCCTCTCCCCTCTCTGAGACTAAAGATGGAGTCGATGCCCCTTCCTAGAAAAGAACCCAGCCAAGGTTTCTAGACGAGGTCCCTGCAGTCCCTGTTTCATCTCTAAATTCTGAGCCCCCGACCCTGCCCTCAGAGTTCCCCCCTGCCCCGTTCTCCCCGGGCCCCAGTCTCCACTGGCCACCACCGAGGATAACGGTGTAGACTCATTAGTGCTCCTGAGCGCTGCTCCTCGCAGCCCTGCTGTACCTCCTGGCCCCGGTCCCGGGAGCTGATCACAAACAGAGCGGATAAAAACCTGGCTGGCTCCTGCCATGCTAGCCTCCCCGCACGGAGAACGAGGTCTGTTGCTGTGGCTTTTGGAATCCGGGTCACGGGTAGCCTTGAAACGTCTCTTCTGGCCACCGTCCCCTGTTGCTCTTGTCTTATTTGTCATTGCCTTTATGGCTTCGTCGCCATCCTTCTGCTCAAGTATGATTAGATGGGAAAGTTTCCAGGGACCGGGTTTAATTATCGCTTAACAATTTCCAAGTGTTTAGTGCAGTGATAGGGCTATTGCCACTCCTTGCTCCGGTGCTGGAGGAGGGAGGGGACCTCCTCTCTGTGATCTCTAAGAGTCTTTCCCACTCCCCGAGGGTCCGGAGCGTGGGAAGATCACTTGGGGTGGGCCCTGTCACTCCGAGTTCTGGATCGGATCTAGTGTCGGAAGTTCTCTGGGGACAAAGGGAGGGGAGCTGACCTTCAGCTGGCCTGGGGAGGACGCCCCAAGAGAGGGTCTGCTTGACGAGGACCCGCACGGAGGGAGCAGGGGATCGGAGGGAGAAAACCTGGATGTGCCGGGGTTGGGAAGTGCTCCCTGGTCCCGGACCTCCACTCCTCTGGTGCAGCACCAGTACCCCGGCTTCAAGGGGAACAGAGCGCGGCCTTCCTAGTTCACCTTCTGAGGGTCGCCATCAGGAACCTGATCACGGGAAAGTGAGGCTGTGCCTTCTCTCATCTCTGCTCTTCCTCCCTTCATTCTCTTCATCTCCAAAGAGTATGTGGAGCTCATGTGAGGTGGCTCGTGTGACTTCGCCTGCTCTGGAACACTCACAGGCTTTTTTCTTGTTATTAGGGGTGAAAATGGACATGAATTATCAATATTATTTATTACCATCATTGTCATTGTTGTTGCGCTAGCTGTAGTTGTTGGTGTTGTTATGGCATTTATGCTCTGATCCTAGGAGACTTCAACATCCACATGGATGTCCCTGTTGACTCCTCTGCCGCCCGCCTTCTATCTCTCCTTGACGCTGCCAACCTCCTGCTCCACTCCACCTTTCCCATTCACCAACTTGGTCACACCCTCGACTTCATCAGCTCCTACCGCTGAGCTATTTCCACCTTCAACAACTCTGAAATCCCTCTCTCTGATCATAATCTTCTCACCTGCCTCCTCACTCACACTCCTCCCCTCGTAAATCTATATTAGTACCTCACAGAGACCTCCGCTCTCTCGACCCGGTCTCAGCTCTGCAACATTGCCAAGATCCGCCCTTTCCTCTCCATCCATACCGCTACCCTGCTCATTCAAGCTCTCATCATATCCCGTCTGGACTACTACATCAGCCTTCTCTCTGATCTCCCATCCTCGTGTCTCTCTCCACTTCAATCCATACTTCATGCTGCTGCCCGGATCGTCTTTGTCCAGAAACGCTCTGGGCATATTACTCCCCTCCTCAATAATCTCCAGTGGGTACCAATCAATCTGCGCATCAGGCAGAAACTCCTCACCCTGGGCTTCAAGGCTCTCCATCACCTCGTCCCCTCCTACCTCACCTCCCTTCTCTCCTTCTACAGCCCAGCACGCACCCTCCGCTCCTCTGCCGCTAATCTCCTCACCGTACCTGGTTCTCACCTGTCCCGTCATCGACCCCCGGCCCACGTCATCCCCCGGGCCTGGAATGCCCTCCCTCTGCCCAACCGCCAAGCTAGCTCTCCTCCTCCTTTCAAGGCCCTACTGAGAGCTCACCTCCTTCAGGAGGCCTTCCCAGACTGAGCCCCTTCCTTCTTCTCCCCCTCGACCCCCTCTCCATCCCCCCATTTTACCTCCTTCCCTTCCCCACAGCACCTGTATATATGTATATATGTGTGTACATATTTATTACTCTATTTATTTATTTATTTTACTTGTACATATCTATTCTATTTATTTCATTTTGTTAGTATGCTTGGTTTTGTTCTCTGTCTCCCCCTTTTAGACTGTGAGCCCACTGTTGGGTAGGGACTGTCTCTATATGTTGCCAACTTGTACTTCCCAAGCGCCTAATACAGTGCTCTGCACACAGTAAGCGCTCAATAAATGCGATTGATGATGATGATGATGATGACCCCATCCATCTATCTCAGCGCATCACACCCCACCTCGCCTTCCGTTCCTCTCTACCCAATCTTGATGACCAGATTACTGCTCCCACCTCTACCTTCTCTACTCAAATCAATTCGCTCGCTCCCCTTTCCCTTCGTTGTCCTCGTACCTCTAAAACACAGCCTTGGATCACTGGCATTGTCTGCCTCCTAAGCTCTTATGGTCGAGCTGTTGAACGCTGCTGGCTAAAATCTAAACACTAAGCCAACCTTGTTCACTTCAAGTTTATCCTTTTCTTCCTTAAATCTGCCCTCTCCTCTTTCAGACAAAATTATTTCTACTCCCTTATTGGCACCCATGCCCATCATCCCTGTCAGCTCTTCCGCACATTTAACTCCCTTCTCAGACCCCCTGTTCCTTCCCCTCCTCCATCCCTCAGCTCCAAACATCTGGCCTCCTACTTCATTAGTAAAATTAACTCCATCAGGTCTGAACTCCCCAAAATCACTACTCCCCCTTCTCCAACTCCCCTGCCCTCAACCCTCTCCGCTACTTTCCCATCCTTCCCAGTAGTATCTTCAGATGAGATCTCCTCCCTCCTCTCAAGTGCTACTCCATCCACCTGTGGGCTTCAGACCCCTTTGCCCCCTTCCCCCCTCCCCTCCTTAACTTCCATCTTCAACCGCTGACTCTCCACTGGTTCCTTCCCCTCTGCCTTCAAACATGCCCACGTCTCACCCATCCTAAAAAGCCCTCTCTTGACTCCACCTCCCCTTCTAGTTTTCGCCCTATGTCCCTCCTACCATTCATTTCCAAACTCCTTAGAAGAGTCGTCTACACCTGCTGGCTCAAATTCCTCAAAGCCAACTCTCTCCTTGACTGCCTCCAATCTGGCCTCCGTCCCCTACACTCCACCGAAACTGCCCTCTCAAAGGACACCAATGACCTCCATCTTGACAAATCCAACGGTTCCTACTCTAGCCTAATCCTCCTCGACCTCTCAGCTGCTTTCGACGCTGTGGACCACGCCCTTCTCCTCAACACGCGATCCAATCTTGGCTTCACAGACTCCGTCCTCTCCTGGTTATCCTCTTATCTCTCCGGCCATTCATTCTCGGTCTCTTTTGCGGGTCCCTCCTCCCCCTCCCATCCCGTTACGGTAGGGGCTCTTTAGGTTCTTTGGGACTTCTGTTCTCTAATATACTCACTCCCTTGGTGAACTCATTTGCTCCCACGGATTCAACTATTATCTCTATGCTGCTGGCACCCAAATCTACACCTCTGCCCCTGCTCTCTATCCCTCCCTTCAGGCTCGTGTCTCCTCCTGCCTTCAGGACATCTCCATCTGTATGTCTGCCCGCCATCTAAAACTCAATATGTCCAAGACTGAACTCCTTATCTTCCTTCCCAAACCCTGTCCTCTCCCTGATTTTCCCGTCACTGTAGACGGCACGACCATCTTTCCCATCTCACAAGCCCACGACCTTGGTGTCATCCTCGTCTCCGCTCTCTCATTCACCCCTCACATCTAATCCGTCACCGAAACCTGCCGGTCTCATCTCCATACCACCGCCAAGATCCACCCTTTCCTCTCCATCCAAACCACTATCTTGCTGGTTCAATCTCCCATCCTATCCCGACTGGATTACTGCATCAGCCTCCTCTCTGATCTCCAATCCTCATTTCTCTCCCCAATTCAGTCTATATTTCACCCTGCTGCCCGGATCAACTTTGTGCAGAAACTCTCTGGGCATGTTACTCCCCTCCTCAAAAATCTCCAGTGGCTACCAGTCAACCTACGCATCAAGCAAAAACTCCTCACTCTCGGTTTCAAGGCTCTCCATCACCTCGCCCCCTCCTACCTCACCACCCTTCTCTTCTTCTACAGCCCAGCCCGCACCCTCCGCTCCTCTGCCGCTAACCTCCTCACTGTACCTCGTTCTCACCTTTCCCACCGTCGACCCCCGCCCCACGTCCTCCCCCTGGCCTGGAATGCCAGCCTTCGACACATCCGCCAAGCTAGCTCTCTTCATTCCTTTAAAGCCCTACTGAGAGTTCACCTCCTCCAAGAGGCCTCCCCAGACTGAGCCCCCTTTTTCCTCTCCTCCTTCCCATCCCCCCTGCCATAACTCCTTCCACTGCCCTCAACACCTGTATATATGTTTGTATTGATTTATTATTCTATTTATTTTACTAGTACATATTTATATTCTATTCATTTTGTTAATGATGTGCATCTAGCTTTACTTCTATTTATTCTGATGACTTGACACCTTACCACATGTTTTGCTTTGTTGTCTGTCTCCCCCTTCTAGGCTGTGAGTCCGTTGTTGGGTAGGGGCCGTCTCTATATGTTGCCAACTTGTCCTTCCCGAGCGCTTAGTACAGTGCTCTGCACACAGTAAGCGCTCAATAAATACGATTGAATGAATGAACGGCTATCATAACAAATACATTGCCTGTCCCACACAGGACTCAAACCTCATCCCCACTTTACAGAGGAGAAAACAGAGGCCCATAGAGGCAAAGGGTTTTCTCCAAAGTCACATAGCAGGCAACGGGCAGATCTAGAATGATAAGCCGTTCCTATGTTCTGACCCCTAAACTACCCATCCTCCTTCATGTCTTTCAGTCCAGCACAGGAGGCCATTGGCTTGGGTAAAGCAGGTGAACGTGAGCCACTGGCATCTCCCCGAACGGGCGTTGGGGGTGGCTCCTGGGAAGCTGTCATTCCACACGGAACAGAAGGAAGACCTTACACCCACCCTGGAGAATCGGCCCCCCTGTTAGCGGAGTTTCCCAGTCAGGTCAACGATCAGTTCTTGTCTTTGATGGACTGTCTTCACTCTTCAGAAGGAGGCAGAACAACCTAGTGAAAATAACACGGGATTGGGAGTCCCCCCTGGCTTCTAGTCCCAACTCTCCCTCTGGTTTATTGGCTAACCCTGGGCAAACACTTCACCACTCTGAGCCACAGCTTCCCCCTCTATAAATTAGGATAAGATAGCCTATGAGTCCCCCTGAGGGATAGGAATTGGGTCTGATGTGACTATCTTGAATCTAACTCAGCACTTCAGGTGGTGCTTAGCACACAGGGCACGCTTTGGTAATGCTGTAATTGATTCATCAATTACCCAAGATAATTCATGGATCGGGTATAACCATCGGCCGATAGGAAAAGACACCAGAGAATTGAAGAAGAAGAACTTGTATGACCAGGAGTAGGAGGGGGAAGGAGAAGAGGGAGGGGGGATAAGAAATACAGAAGAAAGAAGGAAGAGGAAGAAGGTAAAGGGGGAAGAGAAAAGCGAGAAGTTAAAGGAGAAGAAAGAAGAGGAAGAGTTGTAGAAGGAGAAAGAAAGGGGAAGAGGAGGTAAAAGAGGAAAAGCAGTAATGAGATGAGGAAGAGACAGTAAGTCAGTCGATCATTTTTATTGAGCATTTACTGTGTGTGGATCACCGTACTTAACACTTGGGAAAGTACAATATAACAATATAAGACAGATTCCCCGCCCACAACGAGCTTACAGTCTAGGGGGGAAACAGACAATATAAATGAATAACATTGCAGATACATATATAAATGCTGCGGGACTGGGAGGGAGAATGAATAAAAGGAGAAAGTCAGGGCAACGCAGGAGGGAGTGGGAGAAGGGGAAAGGAGGGCCTCTTAGAGGAGATGTACCTTCAGTAAGGCTTTAAAAGTTGGGAGAAAAATGACCTGTCGGTTATGAGAGGGAGGGCATTCTAGGCCAGAGGCAGGACATGGGCGAGAGATTGACGATGAGAAGGTACAGTGAGAAGGGCAGCATTAGAGGGGCAAAGGGTCCGGGCTTGGTTATAGAAGGAAAGTAATGATGGGAGGTAGGAGAGGGCAAGATGATTGAGCACTTGAAAGCCTATGGTAAGGGGAATCTGTTTGATGTGGAGGTAGATGGGTAACCACTGGTAGTTCTTGACGAATGGGACGTTTTTGTAGAAAATGATCCGGGTGGCAGTGAATTATGGACCGGAGTGGGAAGAGGAAGCAGGGAGGTCAGCAAGGAGGCTGATACAGTAGTCATGATGGGATAGGATAAGTGTTTGGATTAATGCGGCAGCGGTTTGGATGGAGAGGAATGGGTTGATTTTAGCGATGTTGTGAAAGTCGAACCGAAAGGATTTAGTAATGGATTGAATGTGTGAATTGAGTGAAAGAGAGGAGTCAAGGCTAGCGCCTAGCTTACGGGCTAGTGAGACAGGGAAGATGGTGGTGCGGTCTACAGTGATGCGAAAGTCAGGGGAAGGACAGAATTTGTGTGGGAACATAAAGAGTTCTGTTTTAGACTTGTCAAATTTGATGTGATAGTAGAACACCCAAGAAGAGATGTTTTTAAGGCGGGAGGAAATATGAGACTGCAGAGAGGGAGAGAGATATGGGCTGGAGATGTAGATTTGTGAGAGGAAGAAGGAGGAGTCAGAGAAAGGGGAGGCTGGAGGGAGGTAATGGCAGGTAGTGGACCACATCTCTGGCCCCACTTCCTAGAGGCCCCTCTAGGCTACATGGATCAGGGCTACTGGATATGATTACCTCAACTAGGCAGTAGCAGACAGAAGAGAAGAAGCAGACAGTCGAAAGAGCGAGAAATAAACAAAAGACTGGATCCAGAGAGATCCTCGCTGCCAGAGGAACCGTGAGCTTTCAGGGGAGGCTGGACTCACCCGTACCGTGAGCAAAGAACCGGCACCTAGGAAAGGCCGATGGATCTCCTGGAGAAGAATCGGGGAAATTTCCCCGCGCCCTCTTTGGCCAAAGTATATATAGTTTGGTTTTGCAGCAGCCAAAGCCTGAACCACTAACCGTCCAGGGGAGGGGGAATCGCTCGTTGCTTGGTCCATGGGCTCTTCTCCCCGTCTTAGGCTGTTCCTGCATCTGCCCTCAGCTCCCGCATCTCTCCCGTTTCTCCTACAGGTTCGGCTGACGCCACCAATCAACCATGGGAAATGGCACGGGGGTGACCGAGTTCATCCTCGTGGGGCTCACAGATGACCCCCACCTGCAGGCTCTGATCTTCCTTCTCCTCTTCCTCACCTACGCGTTAAGCATCACAGGCAACCTGACAATCGTCACCCTCACCCTCCTGGACTCCCGCCTCCACACCCCCATGTACTTCTTCCTGCACAGCTTCTTGCTGAAGATCGCCTTCACATCCTCTTGCATTCCCCGTTTCCTCTTCACCATCATCACCGGAGACAGAACCATTTCCTTTCCAACTGCTTCACTCAACTGTTCTTCTTCATCTTTCTCGGAGGGACAGAGTTCTTCCTCCTGGCCTCCATGTCCTACGACCGCTACGTCGCCATCTGCCAGCCGCTGCACTACACGACCGTCATGATCAGGGGTGTCTGCACCCTTCTGGTCCTCTGCTCCTTTCTCTTCAGTTATCTGACCGTGTTCCCACCGGTTGTGATGGTCGTCCGGCTAGACGTTTGTGACACCAACACCCTCAACCACTTCTTCTGCGATTCTTCCCCAATGATGGGGATCTCGTGCAGAGACACACGCTACCTGGAGCTGATGACTTTTCTCCTGGCCTTGGGGACTTTCCTGGTCACCCTGGCACTAATGACCGCGTCGTACACGCCCATCGTCCGCACCATCCTGAGACTGCCCTCAGCTCAGCAGAGAAGAAAGGACTTTTCCACCTGTTCCTCACACATGGTCGTGGTCTCCATCGCGTATGACAGTTGTATCTTCATGTACGTTAAACAGTCCGCCAAGTACAGGGTGGAACTGACCAAGGGGGTGGCGGTGCTCAACACTTCCGTTGCCCCCATGCTGAACCCGTTCATCTACACACTGCGGAACGAGCAGGTCAAGCAGGCCTTCAGGGCCCTGGTGCACCGGGTTGGGTTTTCCTCCAGGAAGTGAGGGCTCATCTGCCATAAAATACGACAGAAAAATCTGCAGGAGTCTCAAAAGGTCGACCAGAGATTCGGGGCCTGTACATTAGTCTAGTGCTTCATCTGCTGCCTGACAAACAGGAACTGGCCGTTCTCCAGCCCTCTGCGCCCCCGCACCCGCTTTCCCGGAAATCCCTGCCGTCGCCAGGTCTCCCTGCTACCCTAGACCTTCTGACCTCTACTATTCAGAGTGGAATGTTGCCCTTTCCCTCCATGTTATAGAGACGTTCCGAGGTTTGCTCTTCAAGTCGGTCCCGAAGCCGATGGAGTACCACAGGTGCAATGTGATGTGTGCTTTTTCATTTTCCCCTGACTCTACGCCCTTTCTCCTACCTTGAGATCCCTCACATTTCATACCTGCCAGATAACAATTTTCTGTCTTAAAAGCCCTTCTGAAATCCCTCTTCCTCCAGGAGTTCTTCCCCATTTAGTTTTTTTTACTTAGGTCTCACTCTCCTAACTACCACCTCAGCACGTATTCAATTCCAACAACCCATAGCACTTCTCTTCCTATCAATTTAATCTCTCCCAGTTAATCTCCCTTCAATTTAAATTGATCCACTTCTAGCACAGAAGACTTTATTTAAACCACCTTCAGCACTTGTACATTCATCTTTATTCAATCGTGCATTCGATTATTTAATTTGGCCATTCTAGCGGTAAATTATTATTATTGCTATTATTCATCAGCAGTCGTATTTATTGAGTGCTTACTGTGTGCAGAGCACTGTACTAAGCGCTTGGGAAGTACATGTTGGCAACATATAGAGACAGTTCCTACCCAACAGTGGGCTCACAGTCTAAAAGGGAGAGACAGAGAACAAAACCAAACATACTAACAAAATAAAATGAATAGAATAGATATGTACAAGTAAAATAAATAAATAAATAGAGTAACAAATATGTACAAACATATATACATATATACAGGTGCTGTGAGGAAGGGAAGGAGGTAAGACAGAGGGGATGCAGAGGGGGACGAGGGGGAGAGGAAGGAAGGGGGCTCAGTCTGGGAAGGCCTCCTGGAGGAGGTGAGCTCTCAATAGGGCCTTGAAAGGAGGAAGAGAGCTAGCTTAGCGGATGGGCAGAGGGAGGGCATTCCAGGCCCGGGGGATGACGTGGGTCGGGGGTCGGTGGCGGGACAGGCGAGAACGAGGTACGGTGAGGAGATTAGCGGCAGAGGAGCGGAGGGTGCGGGCTGGTCTGTAGAAGGAGAGAAGGGAGATGAGGTAGGAGGGGACGAGGTGATGGACAGCCTTGAAGCCCAGGGTGAGGAGTTTCTGCCTGATGCGCAGACTGATTGGTAGCCACTGGAGATTTTTGAGGAGGGGCGTAACATGCCCAGAGCGTTTCTGGACAAAGACGATCCGGGCAGCAGCATGAAGTATGGATTGAAGTGGGGAGAGACACGAGGATGGGAGATCAGAGAGAAGGCTGATGCAGTAGTCCAGACGGGATAGGATGAGAGCTTGAATGACAAGGGTAGCAGTGTGGATGGAGAGGAAAGGGCTGATCTTGGCTATTATTGTTACTGTTGTATTTGTTCATTGCTTACTGGGTGCCAGCCACTGTACTAAGCACTAGGGTAAGTACAGGACCATCAGGTCCGATGCAGACCTGTTTCACACTAAGCTCACAGTCTAAACTGAGGTAGAAGAGGTATTGAATATCCATTAAATAGCAATGGAAAGTGAGGCAGAGAGAAGTTAAGTGACACAGTGTTACACAGCAGACAAGTGGCAGAGGAGGGATTAGAACCTGGGTCCTGGGACTTCCAGTCCTGTGTTGTTTCCACTAAGACACGCTACTTCTCAATTTTCTCATACCTTCCTTCCTCAATAGACTGCAATATTCTTGAGAAGAGGGGACGTGTTTGTTTATTCTATTGTAGTATCTCAATAATTTAGCACTTCTCAGTAAGTTCTCAGTAAATACCACTGATTGGCTGATTGGGTAAGGAATAATTCAGTTTACTTTACTCTGGAGGAGCTTATAACTACTACTACTACTACTACTACGACAACGACGACGACGACGACGACGACGACTACTACTACTACTACTACTACTACAGTATGAGATCATCTATTTAAGCCCTTACTTTCCCATAAATATACCTTCCTATTTTATCCGTAATTCATTTTGGGTCTGTTTCCTGGCTACATTGTAAACTCCTTTTCTCCTATGTCTATTGCGGGTTTTTTTGTTTGTTTATTTGCTTGTTTTCATTTTGTCATCGTTTAGTACGGAGGTCTGCACACAGTTAATGCTACTGATAGATTGGGTTTGTGTGTTTTCCTCCTGGGAATATTGTGGGAAAGAACTGGTGGCTGTGAATCTCCGCGGGCAGTTCCTGAGTGGGACTAGTGGTGATATTAACAGCTGGAGTCCAGGAGGCAAATTCATTCATTCATTCGTTCATTCATTCATTCATATTTATTGAGTGTTTACTGTCTGAAGAGCACTGTACTAAGCGCTTGGAAAGTAAAATTCAGCAACTAATGGTTGAAGCCAGAAAGCCGGGCCCAGCCAGAAGCTCCTGTTTTAGGGTGGGGCAGAACCGGGCTGCCTGTCCACCTACGAATCAAGCAACAACTCCTCACCCTCGGCTTCAAGGCTCTTCATCACCTGGCCCCCTCCTACCTCACCTCCCTTCTCTCCTTCTAGAGCTCAGCCCGCACCCTCCTCTCCTCTGCCGCTAACCTCCTGACCATACCTCGTTCTCGCCTGTCCCGCCATCGACTCCGGGCCCACGTCCTTCCCCTGGCCTGAAATACCCTCCCTCCACACTTCCGCCAAGCTAGTCTCTTCCTCCCTTTAAATCCCGACTGAGAGCTCACTTCCTCCAGGAGGCCTACCCTGACTGAGCCCCCTTTTTCTTCTCCTCCTCCCCTCCCCCCCTCCGCCCTACCCCCTTCCCCTCCCCACAGCACTTGTATATATTTGGACATATTTATTACTACATTCATTCTACTTGTACATATTTACTATTCTATTTATTTTGTTAATGATGTGCATATAGCTATTATTCTATTTGTTCTGACAATTTTGACACCTGTCTACATGTTTTGTTTTGTTGTCTGTTCCCCCTTCTAGACTGTGATCCCGTTGTTGGGTAGGGACCATCTCTATATGTTGCCGACCTGTACTTCCCAATCGCTATGTACAGTGCTCTGCACACAGTAAGCGCTCAATGAATAAGATTGAATGAATAAATGAATGAACAGAACACAGACGGCTTCAGTTCCAGCACCGAGGTGGAATCGGATATAGGCTTCAAGTAGGCAGAGGAGCCAGAAGTGATGAAAAGTGTGACGATGGTGAGGTGGGGCAGGCAGATGGAGAAGAGTTTGTCCCGGTCCTCGGCGGCCGGCACCCTCAGCACGGCCCGGATGATGTGCACGTACGAGAAGACGATGAGTATGAAGCAGAAGAATGATAAGCAGACGGTTGTGGCTTAACTCAGGTTTTCGGCACCTTGGCTAGAGGAGCAAGGAAGCTTCAGCAACTGGAGGCCGTCGCAGAAGCACTGGTGGATGACACTGGGGCCACAGAAGGACAGGGAGACGTCGCTGGTCGTGTAGAGGGTAGCGTTCAGGCCGCTGCTGAGACAGGAGGCGGCCAGCATGGAGACCCAGGCCCACTGGTATATGATGGTGTCTTGGCGCAGGGGGCGGCAGATGGCCACGAAGCGGTCGTCGGACATGACAGTCAGCAAGTCAGTCTGTTCCCGCCAAGCAAATCACAAGAAAGACCTGGGCAGCGCAAACAGGCAGGAAGATGGAGTTGAGTTTGAGAGGGAGTTGAGGATGGATCTGGGAATGGTGACGGAGAGGAAGCAGACGTCAGTGAGGGCCAAGTTCCTGAGGAAGAAGTTCATGGAGGTGTGGATGCGCCGGTCGAGGGCAGTGACGGCGACGATAAGGAGATTCCCCATCCGGGCCGCCAGGTAGACCAGGAGGAACAGCATTGCGTGCAACAGCTGCAGCTCCCGGACCTCTGAGAGTCCCAGCAGCAGGAATCCCATCACCACCGTGCGGTTGGTCATGTCGTCTGACATCTGCCCGGAAGTCCACACTGAGAACCTGAGCTTCACCCCAAGGATGGCACTGTCAGAAAAATGAAATTGTTGGGCTGGATGGAACTTCTCAGATTCCTTCTCCTTTTACCTCCGGCCCTGTGTGGGATTTGGTTACCGAAGAGACTTGGACCATGGCTGGGAGAGGCAGGGAGCTTCCTGTGGACAAATGGAGAATTGTCCACAGCCCAAGCTAATCTCCTTGCATAAAGGGAACCTGTCTACCGACTCCGCTACATTGCACTATCCCAAGCACTCAATACAGTACTTTGCATCCAGTAAGAGCTCAATTTAAAAAAGTTGACTAATCCATCATTTCTATGTGCCTACTATTAATTACAGTATTTTTAAGTACTTAATCTACTTACTTGAAGAGAAGCATGGCTTGATTCTCTCCCTAGACTGTACGCTCTTTGTGGGCAGGGAATGTGTCTGTTATACTGTTGTATTGTAATAATAATAATAATAATAATAATAATGGTATTTGTTAAGTGCTTACTATGTGCCAAGCACTGTTCTAAGCGCTGGGGTAGATACAGGGTAATCAAATTGCCTCTCGTGGGGCTCAGGTCTTAATCCCCATTTCACAATTGAGGTAACTGAGGTCCGTAGAAGTTAACTGGCTTGCCCAAGGTCACACAGCAGATAGGTGGAGGAGCCAGGATCAGACCCCACGTCCTTTAACTCCCCAACCGGGGTTCTTGCCACTAAGCCATGCTGCTTCTCATGCTGCTTCCCTGGATTGATCCTCCAAGCCAACTCAGTGGAGGGTCTTAGGGTGTGTTGAGATTCATTTCTTATTCTATCTAGTTTTGCAGTTAGAAGACGTCAGAAAATACAACTGATTAAATGACCGATTGATTTTCTGAGGTCATGAACAAGATGAAACTCGGAGAAGCAGAGTGGCCTAGTCGATGGAGCATGGACCTAGGAGTCCGAATGACCTTGGATCTAATCTCAGTTCTACCTTTCTGCTGTGTGACCTTGTGCAAGTCTCTTCACTTCTCTGGGCTTCAGTTCCCTCATCTGTAAAATGGGGATTGAGAGTGTAAGCCCCATGTGGGACAGGGATTATGTCCAACCTGATTAGCTTGCATTGGATCACAGCTTTTAGTACACTGCCTGGCACATATTAAGTGCTTAACAGGTACCATTGAAGGAGAAAAAGAAGCCGAAGCACCCACCCGTTGACCCAGATGGTTACTAACAGCAGGAACCTTTAGGAGAACTGTTGCGAGGGGAAACCTGCAGATAAGTGCCATCAGCGGATCCTCATCTCTGTGGGGACCCAAAGACTGCGGGCACGAGCCGCCGTGATCCGGTCATCCAGAGTCCTCCCTCAGAGAATCGGAGGGTTTATCTAAAGGGACGGGGGCCCTGTCTGCAAAGTACGTCTCAGTGTCCTCGGGAGAGCAGAGTGGGGCTGACGGTTTCTCGCTGTCCCTCCGTGGCCATTGCATCCAGGAGTCCGAGGAGGGAGGGGGGAGCAGCCCAGCCCAGAGAGGTTCAGGGGTCCCCGAGCCCCACGCTGGGCCAATGCAAATGACCGGGGGTGGGGTGGGAAAAAGGGAGACCATCAGGCTCATCTATGTGAGTGTGAGGGTCACTCTGGGAAGACGTTCATACCCGGAGTCCAGGGTGGAGTTAGAACCAAGGCTGTGTACACAAGCAGAGAGAAAACATTTGCCCCTATTCTAGCCCCCTGGTCTCCAGCATTCACTGCCCAAACCCCGGCTACCATGGCTGCCGGGCTAATGCATTATGTCATGGTGTCAGCCCCATGCAGTGGTGATTTCAACAATTCGCTCAACCCTCCGGACTGGGACAAGAGGGTATTACTGAAACCGCACATCCAGATGCGTCATCACCAATTCCTCCTCACAGAACTTCCCGAACCAAATCTTGGGAGGATGCAAGAGAGAATCAGTGTAGCCAAGAGGACAGAGCGTGGGCTGGCAGTCAGTGGCCTGAAGTTCCAATAACGCTCAACCTCTTTTTAATTTTTCTAATGGTATTTGATATGTGATTACTATGTGTCAAACATTGTTTTAAGAAGTGGGCAAGTTAATCAGGTTGGACACAATCTCTGTACTTCATGGGGCTCACAGTCTGAACAGGAGGGAAAACAGGAGAACTGAGGCACAGAAAAGGTAAGTGACTTGCTCAAGGTCACACAGCAAGCAATTGGCAGAGCTGGAATTAGAGCCCAGGCCCAGGCTCTTTTCACTGGGCCAGGCTACTTCTCTTCTGGGGGATCTGGGGCATGTCACGTCTCTTCTCTGTTCCTCAGTTCCTTCATCTGTAAAATGGGGACTGAGACTGTGAACCCTGTGTGGAACGGGGACTTTGACCCACCCAATTTTCTTGTATTCACCCCAGAGCTTAGCACAGTGCCTGGCACATCCTGGGAGCTTAAGAAATACCGCAAAAAGAGAGGTAAAAGGCACGATCCCTGCCCTCAAAGACTTCCCAATCTAATAGGCTAGATAGGCAAAATGTCATTTACAGCTGAGAGGAGAAAAGAGTGGAACAATGGATATGTGGATGAGAAGAAGCATGGCTTGGTGGAAAGAGCACGGGCATCTGAGTCAGAAGTCGTGTTTTCTAATCCCAGCTCCTTCACTTGTTAGCTGTGTCACTTCGGGCAAGTCATTTACCTTCTCTGTGCATCTGTTACCTCAACTGTAAAATGGGGATTAAGACTGTGAATCCCAGGTGGGACAACCTGATTACCTCCTGTCTCCCCCAACACTTAGGACAGTGCTTGGCACATAGTAAGTGCTTAACAAATGCTACCATTATTATCAATATTATCAGTAGTGCTTGATTTCCATATTTTTGAGTGCTTGTGGTGTGCAGAGCACTATTCTAAGTGCTGAGGAGAGTACCCTATAAAAGAATTGGTAGACATGTTCCCTGCTCACAGGAGCTCACCGTCTGGGGGAAAGCAGACAATCAGTCAACCAATCAGAGACATTTATTGAGCGCTTACTGTGTGCGGAACACTGTATTAAATACTTGGAGGAATACCATATAAATGAGTTGGTAGACATGTTTCCTCAAGAAGCTTACAGTCTAGAGTAATGAACCTTACCTTCAGCAGCAATATCCTGGTGGGAAGAAGTGAATTAGCCAAATCCACCTTGAGAAGGTGGAATTCCAGGGAGGTTTTGAAGGTGGGCTCTCTTCCGGCTGGGGAATTGAAAAAGGTGGATTTCCAGGCCAGAAGGAAAGTGGTAGCCAGAGGTGGGAGGAGTAAGCGTCAAAAGCGAGTCATGGTAAGAAGGTTCTTTTTGGAGGGTTGGTTGAACAAAGCAGATAATGAGGAGGAAAGAGAGAACAGGTGAATGACACTGAAGCCAGAGATCAGATATTCACTGAAGTTGACCCAAGTACATTCCGTTATTCCTCCAGATTGTAAACTCGTTGTGGACAGGGACTGCGTCTGTTTATTATTCTATTGTACTCTACCCAGCATTTAGTACAGTCCTCTGCACACAGTAAGCACTTCATAAATATTATGAAACGAATTCATTTTCCACTTTACAGGAGCTGCTGCAATCAGGTTCCCTGTACTAGAAGCTGTGTGTGTTTGTGTGTGTGTGTGTGTGTGTGTGTGTGTGTGTGTGTGTGTGCGCACAAAGTATTGGGTAGTGGAATCAGCGAACAGATTCATGTAGTGGGGAGGGTTGAGGATGAAGATAGAAACAGATCTCCCTCCAGACTGTAAACTTTGGCGGAGGGGAGAGAAACTGAGGAATTCCCTTTAAATCTACCAAAGTAATGTGAAACTCTGGATCTTTCCTTCTCCCTGCTATATATGAAACTCAAAGATCATTTTGAATTCAATAATTCTCTCCTTTCCATAGAGAATCACTAGTTAAATCCTGTCAGCTTCTTCACTCATCCCAACAATGGACTCTAACTTTGGCTCTTCCCTCATCAACTGCAGAATAATAATGATGACATTTGTTAAGCACTTACTATATGCAAAGCACTATTCTATGCGCTGGGCTGGGGATAAAAAGTGATCAGGTTCCACGAGGGGCTAACAATCTTAATCCCCATTTTACACATCAGGTAACTGAGTCACAGAGAAGTTAAGTGACTTGCCCGAAGTCACACAGCTGACAAGTGGCGGAGCTGGGCTTCAAACACAGGCCCTCTGACTCTTAAGCCCGGGCTCTTTCCACTAAGCATTGGTTCAAGTCAATGCTGCCTCCCAAAAATTCTTCATGAAAATGGTGAGAAAATGCCTCGGCACAGGTCTGTCTGGTGATTTTCTTTGGAGGCGCAGATTATGTTTTCCTCACGGTGATGTCCTACGACCGCTACGCCGCCATCTGACGCCCTCTGTACTACGACGTCATCAATGACTGGGGGCCTATGAGAATATGGCCGCCGACTCCTGGTTCTGTGGAGGGCTGTTAGGGGTCCTATTTCCAGCTTCGAATTTCTCCCTGTCCTTCTACGGGTCCAACGCTGTCCAGGAGTTCTTCTGTGACGTCCTCTCCCTGCTGAAGATCACTTGCTCCGAGGACCACATCACCATCGACGTGAGTGTGACTATTGGGCCGTGCTGAGGATGCCGGCCACGGAGCACCTGCCTGCTTCACCTCAGCGTCATGATTCTCTTTATCAGGACTTGTTTCTGTGCTTACCTGAGGCCTCCTCAGGTTCCCCCTCGACGCTGGGCCTGCTGGTGTCCGTGTTCTACACCGTGGTCCCCGCCGCCCTGAACCCCCTCATCTACGGCCTGAGGAACAGGGACGTGAAGGCCGTCATGGGGAGGGGACTAGGCAGGGAATGGCTTCCATCTTGGGGGTGTGAAGTCACCATTCTTCGTTTGCTGAAGTTAACATGGCCAGAGTGAAGGATCCCAGCATCTTTCAGGGACCAGATCTTTGTGTCTTTCACCCACAGAGCACCATAGGGGAAAGGAAAACCATCTATAACACTTATTTAGAACAAGCTCCTCATTCCACAGACAGATTGGGTGAGTCTAGATTTGTCTTCTGCCTCCTGAGCTGAGGACCACCCTTCGAATGAGGGCACAAGTCTTAATAAAAGGTGACAATCAAAGCCCTACCTTTGTCATTCAGAACTGATTTTCTCCGAGAAATAATGTCATCGGTGGGGGAGTAGCTGCTGAATTGACTCATCTCTATGCTGTGTAACCCGACCTGAAACTTCTAAACTTTATACTCCCCAATTACCAAGTTGCATAATGTACCTTGCTCCTATTTTTTACCTTTCTTTACTCGTCTAAATGTGTGTGTGTGTGTGTGTGTGTGTGTGTGTGTGTGTGTATGTGTGTGCACAGTATGGCTCAAACAAAAGTAATTTTCCCCAGAGTAATTAGTTCATTTGTGTTTTGTTTTGTTTTTGTTTTTCACTGGCGCTCAGAGTGATCAATCAATGTTTTTTGTGGTGTTTTCTTCCAACTGGTATTTGTTAAGCACTTACTTTGTGATAGGCACTGCACTAAGCACTTGGGTAGATACAGGTTAATCAGGTTGGACATAGTCCCTGTCCCTCCTGGGGTTCATGATCTTAGTCCCCATTTTGTAGATGAGGTAACTGAGGCCCAAAGAAGTGAAGTGACTTATCCAAGATCACACAGCATACAAATGGCAGAGCTGGGATCAGAACCTGTGACCTTCTGACTCCCAGGTCCGTGCTCTCTCCATTAAGCCATTCAGGCACCACACCTTTCGAAGCAGAGTTCCACCAGCATCACTAATTTTTCAGGACTAACTCTCAAACGACAAGAAAAGATCAGCGAAGCAGCATGTCCTAGTGGAAAGAGCACAAGCCCAGAAGTAAGAGGACCTGGGTTCTAATCCTTGCTCTGCCAATTCCCTGCTTTGTGACTTTGGGCAAGTCACCTCATTTCTCCATTCCTAAATTTCCTCATCTGTAAAATTGGGATTCAATAACTGTTCCCCCTCCCCCCCCACACACTTAGACTGTGAACCCCGTGTGGAACCTGATAGTTTTGTACCTACCCCTGTGCTTAGAACAGTGCTTGTCACATAGTAAGTGCTTAACGAATTCCATGAACAATGAAGTTCTGGATGGTAGTCCAGAGAAGTGGCTCGGCAGAAAGAGTACGGGCTTTGGAGTCAGAGGTCATGGGTTCAAACTCCGGCTCTTCCAATTGCCAGCTGTGTGACTTTGGGCAAGTCCCGTCACGTCTCTTGGCCCATTACCATCATCATCATCATCATCATCAATCATATTTATTGAGCGCCTACTATGTGCAGAGCACTGTACAAAGCGCTTGGGAAGTACAAATTGGCAACATATAGAGACAGTCCCTACCCAACAGTGGGCTCACAGTCTAAAAGGGGGAGACAGAGAACAAAACCAAACATACTAACAAAATAAATAAATAGAATAGATATGTACAAATAAAATAAATAAATAAATAAATAAATAAATAAATAAATAGAGTAAAAAAGTATGTACAAACATATATACATATATACAGGTGTTGTGGGGAAGGGAAGGAGGTAAGATGGGGGGGATGGAGAGGGGGACGAGGGGGAGAGGAAGGAAGGGGCTCATCTGTAAAATGGAGATTAAGACTGTGAGCCCCCCATGGGACAACCTGATCACCTTGTAACGTCCCCAGCGCTTAGAACAGTGCTTTGCACATAGTAAGCGCTTAGTAAATGCTATCATTATTATTATTATTATTAGTCAGTCTCCCAGCATCAAAGTTATACTGATTTGAACCCTACTACGTGGGGTGGTTTACAGAGTTCTACACACAGTAAACATGCAATAAATACTTTCGATTGATTGATTGGTTGCGTGAGTGATGAAAGGAGAACGAGCAACAGCAGATTACCCAAAGAGCTACTGAATGGAAAGCTGAGACTGAGAAACTGAAAACAAGGAGGCAGATGGCAGAAAAACGTCTGAGACAATATTTCATCTTATAGACCAGTTTCAAGGACCAAGAACCACGTGACTAGAGGGTCCTCTTGTCACCTGTGTCCCGTGGTCCTTGGGTGGGACCCTGATCCGGTCCTCCAGGAATTCCCCTCAGAGTGGTGCCAGCTTTATCTCTGGGGTTGGGGTCCATCTGGAGAAGCATCTCCGTGTCCGCGGGAGAGCGGATAGGGGTTGAGGGCTCTTCGTTGTCCCTCCTTGGCTGACCGAACCCAGGAGTCCGAGTGGAGACACGGGACTAGCCCAGCCTGGCAGAAGTCGGCGACCCTCAGCCCCACACTGCCTTAGTGAGTGTGCCCTGGAGTGAGAATGGAGGGGCGGGGAGAGGCCAGCAGCCCGTAGTGGGTCTGTGGTGGTCCGTAAGTGCTCAATAAATACGATTGAATGAATGAACATTTATTGAGCTCAGAGCAGTGTTCTGTGTTTAGACCACTATGCTAAGTGCTTGGGAGAGTACAATATAACAATGTAACAGACACACTCCCTTCCCACAATGAGCTTACAGTCTCTGTACATATCTGTAATTTATTTTATATTATCATCTTTATCTTCCTTTAGACTGTAAGGTTGTGGTGGGGAGGGAGCATGTCTACCAACTCTGTTACATTGTATTCTCCCAAGTATTTAGTACAGTGCTCTGCACACAGTAAATGATCAAAAATACAATTTCCAAATTGCTTGATTGACTGATACTACAACTTCTAGTAGGGATTTTGCTGCTATTACTGCTATTATTACTATGACTACTTTCCCGTCTTATATCTTTGTCATCTTGTTGCCCCCACTTGGAGACTTATGATGTCAGTCCTCCTTTGGAATTCCCTCCTAGTTACGAGGAAGTCTTTTACCAAGTTTCTAGGTCATTTTGTAATTGATAACTCTCTTCCAATATACCATAGTTTTCTCCTTCCATAGACTTACCGGCAAAATTCCTGTTGATTTCTTCACCTTATCAAGATCTTTGTCCTGTGCAGGGAGTCATCATTATCTACCAATGACCAACATCTCCACGGTGAGGGAACTCCTCACCCTAGGGGAGTGTGGGGTGTGGAGGCGCCGGTCGAAGGCGGTAATGGTGACAATGAGGAGATTCCCCGTCTGGGTGCTGTTCTTCCTGGTCTCCTCATCGTCACCATTACTGCCCTCGACCGGCGCCTCCACACCCCCATGTCCTTCTAAGTACCTGTCCGCACTCGACCTCTGATACATCTCCGTCACCATCCCCAAATCCATCCAGAATTCCCTGACCAACAAGAGATCCATCTCCCTAGTGGTCTGTGACGTCCAGGTCTTCTCCATTGTCCGGTTTGGCGGCTCAGAGCTGTCCGTCCTCACGGTGAAGTCCTACGACCGCTACGCTGTCATCTGCCTCTCCCTGAGTTCCGAGGTCGTCATGGCTCGAGGGTCCTTTAGGAAGATGGCCGCTACTTCCTGGCTCGGCAGAGGCCTGTTTGCAACAATGTGTTCAGCTGGGACGTTCTCCCTGTCCTTCTCCGGGTCCAACACCGACCTCCAGTTCTTCTGTGACATCCCCGCCGCTGCTGAAAATCACATCCTCCGAGAAGCACATCGCCATTGACGCGACTGTGATGTTTGAGGAAGCCTTAGGCGTCGTCTGCTTCATTTCCATCGCCGTCTCATATGTGCGCATCTTCAGGGCCGTGGTGAGGATGCCAGCCCCGAGGGACGGGCCAGAGCCTTCTCCACCTGCCTACGTCACCTCTTCGTCGTCAATGTTTTCCTCTCTACGGATTTATTTGTTTATATCAAGCCACCCTCAGACACCTCCTTGATCGTGGGCCTTCTGGTGTCAGTTTTCTACACAGTGGTGCCCCCCGGCCCTGAACCCCCTCTTCTACAACCTGAGGAACCGGAACATAAAGCCCGCCGAGGACAGGATCCTGAAAGGGTCATTCAACCAGCCCCGGCTCTGGGACGAAATGTCTCCTTCCTTGTGCAAAGAATCTCACACCACCACTTTACCAAGGAATTGCTCTTGGACCTAGCCATAAACATAGCTGTCCTACAGGATTCACAGAAAAAGCTGGACGTTGATGAGTTGTCAATGTCTGGGAGGGAGGCGGCTAAGACTGAAGTATGATTGATAATCCAGTTTGGGGGAGGCATCATGGCCTACAGGAAGGGGAGTCCTTGAAGACTGTGAACTCACGGGGGGAAGGGAATGTGTTTAACAACTCTGTTAAACTGTACTCTCCCAAGTGCTTAGTACAGTAAGCACGGTTCTGGGGCGGTTCTAATCCCTGCTTTGCCACATGTCTTCTGTGTGACTTTGGACAAGCCACGTAACTTCTCCGTGCCGCATTTACTTCGTCTGTAAAATAATAATAATAATAATAATGATATTGGTATTTGTTAAGCGCTTATTATGTGCAAAGCACTGTTCTATGCGCTGTGGAGGCTACAAGGTGATCCGGTTGTCCCACAGGGGGCTCACAGTCTAAGTCCCGATTTTACAAATGAGGTAACTGAGGCAAAGAGAAGTTAAGTGACTTGTCTAAAGTCACACTGCTGACAGTTGGCAGAGCCGGGATTTGAATCCACAACCTCTGACCCCAAAGCCCGGGCTCTTTCCATTGAGCCACGCTGCTTCTCATGGGGATTAAGACTGTGAACCCCTCATGGGACAACCTGACTACCTTGTATCTACCCCACTGTGCTTACAATAGTGCTTGCCACGTAGCAAGTGCTTAACAAATACCATAATTTTTTTTAATGTTATAATGGCCTAAAAGAATGCGAATGGCTCTAGGCTATAAGCTCACTGTGGCCAGGAAACGTGTTTACCGACTCTGTTAAATTTTTGTCCAAGTGCTTAGTACAGTGCTGACGCCAGAATAAGTGCTCAATAAATATGTTTGATGGATTGATTGATTGACTCTCGAGTTCTAATGCCAACTCTGCTACTGGCTTGCTGTGTGTCCTAGGGGTAATGACTTAACATCCCTAGAATCTCTCTTCCTCTTACACTTTGAGTCCCTGTGGGACAGGAAGTGTGTCTGAACTGATTTTTCGTTTCTACTCCAGCACATGGAAAAATTTAGGCACACAACCTCTTAATAAATACAATAAACACAGCTGGCACTTGTCAGCTGTGTGACTTTGGCCAAGTCACTTAACTTCTCTGTGCCTCAGTTACCTTATCTGTAAAATGACGATTAAGAATGTGAGCCCCACGTGGGACAACCTGATTATCTTGTATCTCCCCAAAGGCTTAGAACAGTGCTTGGCGCATAGTAAGCGCTTAACAAATACCATTATTATCATTATTATTATTATTTATAATGATATCATTAGTAGTAACGATTATGAAAATATATTGATATGCTCTCTAGCAAGATTCTGGGGGTTGGAATGAAAGTTGGGAAGTGGGAAGTGCTATGGGAGAAGGGAAGAAAGGGTGACTGCAGCTCCATCTTTCTTGTCAATTCCATCCTCTCTCATCAATCCGTCTTTTATTCCTTCCATCCATTAATCCTTCCAACCATTCATCTATCCATCCATCCATCCATCCATCCATCCATCCATCCAGAGCACGGACTTGGGAATCAGAGGTCGCGGGTTCTAATCTCAGCTCTGCTATTTGTCTGCTTTGACCCTGGGCAAGTCTCTTCACTTTTCTGTGCCTCAGTTACCTCATGTGTAAAATGGGGATTGAGACTGTGAGGCCCATGCGAGACAGAGACTGTGTCCAACCTGGTTACCTTGTATCTTCTTAACAAAGACCATAATCATTACTGTTATTATTATCAGTGGTATTTATTGACCACATGCTGGTTGCAAAGGACTGTAGTAAGCTCTCAGGAGAGTTGAAGAGAGATATAATTACACTGTTCCTGATGTCCAGGAGATTATGATCTAATGGGGGAGATAGAGAATAACTTACGTAGAGGAGGAAGGAGAGAAGGGAAAGATGAGAAAGTAGACGAATGCTTTATTCAGGAGTACAGTTTATATAGTCAGTATGAACAGAGCTTTAAAGGATTTGCAATCAGGACAATTCAGAAGAAGCAGCATGGTCTAGTCGGTAGAGTGCGGACCTGGGTTTCAAATGGGTTCTGATCTCGTGGGTACCGCCACATGTCTGCTGTGTGACCCTGGGCATGTTCGCTTAAATTCTTCGTGCCTCAATTCCCTCATCTGTGAAATGGGGATTGAGATGTTAGCCCCACGGGGGACGTGGACTCTGTCTAATCCGATTAGCTTGTATCTACTCTGGCACTTAGTATACTACTTCTATACTAAGCACTTCACATAGTGCTTCACAACGACCTCAGGAAAAAGTAAAAAAAAAGACATATTGACTGACAGATTGAGTGTCTCAGATTGTGAATTAGACAAAGGTGAAGCCATTAAAAGTGGCTAAAGACTGTAGTTCAAAACAGGAAGCATTGGGACGCTGGGATGCAAATGTCACTGTTTCCACGGGAACCCAGAGGGCCGGCACCATCGTTGATGCTGCAGTGACCGGGCCCTTGTCTCCCAGGAGCCACAGGAACCACGTGACCAGAGGGTTCTTGGCTTGTCCAGGCCACGAGGTCCATTGGCACGGCCTGAGCCATCCTCCAGTGATCCCCCTCGGAGCAGCTCCTGCTTTATGTACAGGGATCAGGGCCCATCTGGAGAGCTTCTCAGGGTCTGAGAGAGTGTGGAGAGGGATCGAGTGCTCCTCTATGTTCCTTCCTGGCTGACTGAACCGAGGAGTCTGAGGTGAAAGAGGGGAACAGCCAAGCGCTGCAGAGGTCAGCGATCCCCAGCCCCATGCTGCCCTGATGAGGGTGACCAGGGGCGAGTGGGATGGAGGGGAGGGAGGAACGAAGATGAGGATGGAGCCAGTCTGGGGCCTAAACTGGGGTTCGGATCAGGGCAGTGGTTCCCACTGGGGCAGTGGTGCTAGCAGGAGGGGAGGTGTTTCCCAGTTCAGTAACCCCCAACAGTCACACACCTTTCCTCCTTCCTCCTCAAACCTCGCTACCATAATAATGATGGCATTTGTTCAGCGCTTACTATATGCGAAGCATTGTTCTAAGCGCTGGAGGGGGGGGTTACAAGGTGATCGGTTTGTCCCACGGGGGGATCACAGTCTTAATCTGCATTTTACAGATGAGGTAACTGAATCCCAGAGAAGTTAAATGACTTGCCCAAAGTCACGTAACGTGGCTCAGTGGAAAGAGCCCTGGCTTTGGAGTCAGAGGTCGTGGGTTCAAATCCCTGCTCCACCAACTGTCAGCTGTGTGACTTTGGGCACGTTACTGCACTTCTCTATGCCTCAGCGACCTCATCCGTCAAGTGGGGATTAAAACTGTGAGCCTCCTGTGGCTTAGAACAGTGCTTTGCACATAGTAAGCGCTTAAAAAATGCCATTATTATTCCAGTGCTTAGAACAGTGCTTTGCACATAGTAAGCCCTTAATAAATGCCATTATTATTATTATTACTATTAAGTGGCAGAGCCGGGATTAGAACCCATGACCTCTGGATATCAAGCCCTTGCTCTTTCCACTATGCCATGCTGCTACCATAATAATAATGTTAATAATAATTATGGTATTTGTTAAGCGCTTAATATTTGCAAAGCACTCTTCTAAGCACTGGGGAAGATACAAGGTGATCAGGTCGTCCCACGTGAGGCTCACAGTCTTAATCCTCATTTTACAGATGAGGTAACTGAGGCACAGAGAAGTCACACAGCTGACAATCGGCGGAACCGGGATTTGAACCCATGCCCTCTGACTCCCAAACCCAGGCTCTTTCCATTGAGCCACGCTGCTTCTCTACCATCCCAACTACCCTTCTGTCTACCGTGCTCCAGCACAGTGTCAGCACTATGGACAGTCACCTTGGGCTTTCTTGGGTTCCAGAATCCCTTGCAAATGGTAAATGATATGCAGGGCTGAGAGAGTGCGACCAGCTTTGGACTGCCACTGGCACTATTAGCAATTCCTCCCTGTAAGAGTTTTTCCCAAATGTTGGGAGAAAACAAATAGCGGGAAAGGTTGGATTCCCTGCCTTCATGGGCTTTCCAGCTGGCTGGGCTACATTGACACAGTATAATTTACTATCAACCAAGTAACCTTGAATAATATTTATTGAGAGCTTATTTTGTGCACTAAGCACTTGGAGAGTAATAATAATAATAGTAGTACTTCTTAAGCTCTTATTATGTCCTAATCACTTTCCTAAACGCTGAGGTAGATACAGGTTAAGCACAGTCCTTGTTCCACATGGAGCTCACAGTCTTAACCCCCATTATGCAGATGAGGTAACTGAAGTTCAGAGAAGTTAAGTGACCATGGTCACACAAGCAGACATGAGGCGGAGCTGGAATTAGAAGACAGGTCCTTCTGACTCCTTCTGACTCCCAAGCCTGTGCTCTATCCACTTTAGAACACCATAACAGACATATTCCCTGCCCCTTCTAAAAGGAAAGAAAGAATGGAAAGATGAATATGCAGTGATTGTGTGCCATTTTACAGATAAGGAAAGAGGTGCCCAGAGAAGTGAAGCAACTTGACCAAAGTCCCGCAGCAGCAAAAGGATAGAGACAGGATTAGAACTCAAGTCCTCTGACTCCCACTAAGCTAAGCCTGGGAGAGTACAATAAAACAGAGCTGGTAGATGTGTATGCTACCTACAAGGAGCTCACAGTCAAGAAGAGAACTCCTGAGTCCATGCTTTTTCCACTAAATGAGGATGGAAATGAGTTGATTTGTGCTTGAGTTAGGTGAAGTGGATTTAGAGGGCTGGGAAATGAATGGGGAAGTTGGTTGGATGAGGGGAGATTTTAGCAGTGCTCAGAATTCGGGAAAATCTGTGCTCTCTCTGCTTTTGAGAGGATAAGGGAGGGAGTTCCAGGCTAGGATGGAAACGGGAGAGTCGATCGTGAGTAACAACTAGAAAGTTTCTTTGAGAGCTGAGAAAACGTGTTGAATGATGGACAGGAGTCTAGTGCAGTCATAGGGCAGAAGGCCTTCAAGCCGATTGTGAGTTTTTGCTGCTTGTAAAAAGACGCAACTTGTCCTGAGTGAAGGCTGAGAAGAGAAGAAGATGTAGGCTGAGCGATACTTTAGGAAAGGACTAGATAAATGATGAGGTATTCTTGGGTTTGTGTGAGTCCACGTGTGAATGCAGATATTGAGCAAATTGAATCAGTTTGATGTGTATGTGGGTTTTACTTTTGTTGCTTGTCTTATGGTATTGTTATGTGCTTATTGTATTCCAGGTACTGTACTAAACACTGGGATGGATACAAGCTAATCATGTTGGACACAGTCTATGTCCCACATGTTGCTTTCAGTAATAATCCCCAATTTACAGATGAGGTAACTGAGGCACAGATAAGGTAAATTACTGGTCCTAGGTTAAGCAGCGGACAAAAGGCGGAGACAAGATTAGAATTTAGGTCCTTCTGTCTACCAGGCTAATTCTCTCTCCACTAAATGGATGAATTTATTAATGAAAGCACTTCTTATTTGACTCTAAAACCACCGAAAACATTTCACAACAGTCACGTTCATATCTGTATGTTCTCTGACCTCTCCTAGCCCCTAATCATTTAATTTGTCTCCTCAACCAAAAATAATACTCTTGATAGTTATTAAGTGCTTACAACATTCCAAGCAAGGTATTAAGTGCTGGGGGAGATTCATGACAATCTGGTAGAACACAGCCGTGTACCACGAAGGGTTCACAGATTAAGAAGGAGGGAAAAAAGGTATCGAATCCTCGGTTTACTATTGAGAAAACTGAGGCGTAGAGAAATTAAATCACTTTTCCATGGCTATGCAACCAACAAGTGGTAGAACTGGGATTAGAGTCTAGGTCCTCTGACTCCCGGGCCTGGGTTCTTCCCAATAGCACCCTGCTTCTACACAGTTCATAGCTTGGTACTTCCAATAGAATGTAATCTCCTTGGGGGCAGTGATCACTGACCGATCGTAGATCTATCACCCTCCTGGGCTGTGTGGCCTAGGTGTTTTTGGTGAATCTGTTTGCTGCTTCAGAACTGCTTGTTCTCACGGCGATGTCCTACGATCGCTAAGCCGCCATCTGCTGTCCCCTGCGCTATGAGCTCATCATGAACAAAAAGAACTGTAGAAAGATGGTGGCCGCTTCCTGGCTCAGCGGTGTGCTGTTTGGCGTCCTGCCTTCAGCGTCGACTTTCTCCCTAGGATTCTATGGGTCCAACATCGTCCAGCAGTTCTTCTGTGATGTCTCCTCCCTGCTGAAGATCTCCTGATCCGGGAACCACGTCGCCATCGATGTGACCATCACTGGTGGGGTAGCTTTAGGTGTCGTCTGTTTCGTCTTCATCGTCGTCTCTTACGTGCGCATCTTCCAGGCCGTACTGAGGATGCCGGCCTCCGAGAGCCGGGCCAAAACATTTTCTAACTGCCTGCCCCACCTTGCCATCTTCACCGTCTTCCACTCTACGGCCATCATCTCCTGCCTCAAGCACGTGTCAGACTGCCCCTCGACCCTCGACCTGCTGATGTCCATGTTCTATACCGTGTTACCCCCCACCCTGAACCCCCTCATCTACAGCCTGAGGAATTAGGACATGAAGGCCGCTCTGGGGAGAGTCCTAAAGAGGAGACTTCTAGACTGTGAGCCCGTTGTTGGGTAGGGACCGTCTCTATATGTTGCCAACTTGTACTTCCCAAGCGCTTAGTACAGTGCTGTGCACATAGTAAACGCTCAATAAATACGACTGAATGAATTAATGAGATTCCTCCTCTCTCCTCTAAGAGACAAAATGTCTGTTTCCTTTTCCTGAACTATCCCATTACTCATCAGGGTTCTGACTGTGGGTGTATCCATACAAAGAGCTGTCCAAAGAGAAGGTCTAGGGTCTAGGGTCTGTGGATTTCTCACCGTTTGGGACAGAGGCTGATTAGACGTGTGTGACTGTAAGCCCGGTGTGGGCAGGGATTGTGCCTCTTTATTCTGAATGGTGCTTTCCAAACGCTTAGTACAGTGCTCTGCACACAGTAAGCACTCAATAAATATGATTGAATTAATGAATAAGTGACTGACAATTGATTGTTTGGACGGAATCATGGCATAGTGGAATGACCATGTGGCTGGGAGTCATAAGATTTAAAGGTCTGTCCGGTGCTGTCACCGACCCACTGTATGACCTTGGTCCAGCCATGTAAAGACCCACCGAGTCTTTGGGTCTTTCTTTAAAATCGGGATTCAATATGTGCTCTCTCTTTCTCATACAGTCTGTATCAGGAAACGTGTCCGATCTTATTAGTTTGTTTCTACACCAGGACTTGGCAGTCTTTTTCAAGTAAATTCTTGATAAATTCAATATTGACAATATTGACAGTACTGCTGATAATAACAGTAATTCTATAAATTTTAAGATCACTCTTGGTGTTTATGAAAATCAGAAAATCAGAGGATGGCAAGGGAGAAAGGACGCAATCATGGAAACTGTACCGCACATTTGACTGCCTGTTTAATTGCTTTGATAACTGTCTCCCCTTTACAGACTGTGAGCCCGTTGTGGACAGGGATTATGTCTATTTGTTGCTGAATTTAACGTTCCAAGCGCTTAGTATAGTGCTCTGCACACAGTAAGCACTCAATAAATAAGATTGAATGAATGAATGAATGAATATGACTGATCAAATCTTTGTCTCGAATCTATTCGTTCATAATAATAATCATAATAATAGTAATAATAATGGCATTTGTTAAGCGCTTAGTATGTGCAAAGTACTGTTCTAAGCCCTTGGAGGATACAAGGTAATCAGGTTGTCCCAAGTGGGGCTCACAGTCATAATCCCCATTTTAGAGATGAGGGAACTGAGGCCCAGAGAAATTAAGTGGCTTGCCCAAAGTCACACAGCTGACAAGTGGCAGAGCCGGGATTCCAATCCATGACCTCTGAATCCCAAGCCCTTGCTCTTTCCACTGAGCCATGTTGCTTCACCCATCCACCCATCCTTCTGACTGTCCATCCGTCCACCTGTCTATCAGTTCAGCCATCAGTCTGTCCATCCATCCAACCATCTGCCCATTCACACATCCATCCATCCATCCATCCATCCATAATAATAATTATAATAGTGATATTGGTTAAGCGCTTAATATGTGCCAGGCACGGTACTAAGTGCTGGGGCAAATACAAGCTAATCAGGTTTTACACCGTCCATATCACACGTGGGGCTCACAGTCTCAATCCCCATTTTACAGATGAGGTTACTGAGAAATAGAGAAGTGGAATGCCTTGCTTAAGGTTACACAGCACACAATCCACGCATCCATCCATCAATCTATCCATCCACCTACCCATCCACCCTTCCACCATGCGTCCATCCACCAACCCATCGATGCATCCATCTATCAATCCATCCATTAATCAGTGATATTTGTTGAATGCATCTTGGGTGCAAAGTATTGTAGTGAACACTTAAGGGGGATCAAAACAAAATAAACACCATCCCTGCTTTCCAATAATTTATACTGTAATTGACACTGAGTCAATTAATGAGAGGAAGAAGAAGAGAATGGAAAGAATGGTAAATAGATGACTATGTGCTCAAAGAGTCCATTTAATAAAAGCCACTATGTAGAAAACTATAACGGTGCGTGTGAGTGCAAAAATGGAGAATTGGCCTAAGATGCTGATTGTTAGTTGGGACAAGATGACTTAGGGAAAGGAAAAATGAATCGTGTGAGGCATCGTGGAGGTGGTGGGATAAAGGAAGGGCATCGAAGATGGGCAAAGCTGTGCTCTGATGGACCCCCTTTCTCAGAACCCCTCATCCCCTCCCAAACTGATAATAATAATAGTAATAACAATAATTGCATTTGTTAAGCAATTATTATGTGTCAAGCACTGTTCTAAGCGTTGAGGTAGATAAAACGTAATTGGGTTGTCCCACCTAGGATTCACAGTCTTAATCCCCAGTTTACAGATGAGGTAACTGAGGCATAGAGAAATTAAGTGGCTTGTCCAACGTCACACAGCAAAGAAGTGGCAGAGACAGGATTAGGACCCACGTCCCCCGACTCCCAAGCACCGGCTCTTACCACTAAGCTATGAAGCCTCTCATGCTGCTTCTCTGGCCTGATTCCCCAAGCCAGCCCGAGAGAGGTTCTTAGGATTGATTTAGCGTCATTTCTCATTCTTTCTAGATTTGCAATCAGAAGACGTCAGAAAATACAACTGATTAAATGGCCGACTGATTGTCTGCCATGAACAAGATGAAACTGAGGCCGTGGGGATCAGCAGCCGTGATCCATCCAGATGCCTCATCACCAATTCCTCCTCACAGGAGTTCCCCTACCAAATCTTGGGAGGATGCAAGGAGACGCAGTGTGGCCTAGCAGATAGAGCATGATCTGGAGTTCAGTTGATTTGGGTTCTAATAATGGCTCCCCCTCTTTTTTATTTTTTAATGGTATTTGTTATGCGCTTACTATATGTCAAACATTGTTCTAAGTACTGGGCATGTTAAACAGGTTGGACACAATCCCTATAACTCATGGGGCTCACAGTCTGAGCAGGAGGGAGAATAGGAGAACTGAGGCACAGAGAAGGATCAGGGTCACATAGAAAGCAATTGACAGAGCTGGAATTAGAGGCCAGGCCCACCCTCCTTCCACCTGGCCAGACTACTTCTTTTCTGGGGGATTTGGGGCAAGTCATTTCGATTCTCCGAGCCTCAGTTCCCTCATCTGTGAAATGGTGACTGACACTCTGAGCCCTGTGTGGGACGGGGACTGTGACCCACCCAATTTTCTTGTATTTACCCCAGAACGTATTACAGTGCCTGGTACATAATGAAAGTTTACGTAATACCGTAAAAAGAGAGGTAGAAGGCATGATCCCTGCCCTCAAAGACTTTCCAATCTAATAGGTAACTGGGATCGTGGGGCATTGTGGCCCCCTGCTTGTTCATGGATCATTGTATCCTCTTGCTTGTTCGTGGGTCATTGTGCCCTCCTGCTTCCATCCCCCCCGCCACCCTTTAAGCGACCATCTTTGAGGACCCCCACTCCCCCCTTCCCGGTCCGGACCTGACTGATTTCCCCCCATCCTTCGCCTCCCCTTCCCCAGGAGAAAGGCACTTGTTATTAACAAGTTACTTTAACGACAGCCTCATTCGCACCTAGTCAGCCCTCCCATTCTATTTGGCTGTTCACTCCTCTCCCCAGTCATCTTCGCTCCCATGACCCCCCAATCAGTTCCGCCATACTCCAGAGCTTCCATCCATAGGCCTCCGTCCTCCTCCACCTCCGAGACACTTTTGCCAAGAGCCCCTGGACTCTGCTTGCCATTAACCTCTTTGCTCTGATATGACTGACCTATGGACAATTCATCCTTCTGCTTTGAGCATCATCTGCCCATCTTATGGTCACTTCTGCATATTAATAGTTAACTGCTCTCTGTGATGTCATCGTCTGCTTATTTTATTATTCCCACGGAATGTTAATTGTTAACGTCTCTCGATGATGTCATCGCCGGCTTATTTTACTGCTATCGCATGTTAATTGTTAACTGCTGTCTGCGATGTCATCATCTGCTTATTTTTTGCCATCACATAGCAGTTGTAATCAGCTCTCTGTGATATCATTATCCGCCTATTTTATTATTGCCATAGCATGTTAATTGTTAACTGACCTCTGTGATGTCATCACCTACCTATATCATTCATACTGTGTTATTGCTGCTACATTTCAATTGTTAAACTCCCGCTGTCCTGTCATTTACCTTGCTGACCTCACAATGAACTATCAATTCCCCAGCTCCCAACTGCCATTCCAATTCGTCACCTTCCCCTTCCCCCTCCAACCCAGCTCTTTCCCTCCCTTCCCCCCCCCAACCCTCCCCCTCACCCCCTACCCAGGATCCCTCTTTACCAGAACAAACCCTCAACTCCTCCCTCCCAGCCCCCTCCCTCCCCTCCTCCCCTCCCCCTCCCTCCCCTCCTCCCCACCCCCACCCCCACCCCATCCCAGTTCTCCTTTCTCATCGCCAGCCCTCCTCTCACTTTCCCTGCCCAGGCCCCCGAAAACTCATTCCAATCCAAACCCTCCCCCAACTCGCACCCTTCCTCATCCCTCCCCTCCCTCCCCAGCTGCTGCCAAGTGTGGCCTTTGGAACCCCTGCTCCATTATAGGTAAGCTCCCTTTCATCCTGGACCTATTCCTTTCCAGCTCTCAACTCCTCGCCCTAACTGAAACATGGCTGTCTCCGGACGACACGGTCTCTTTTGCTGCTCTCTCCGGTGGAGGCCTCTTCTTCTCCCACTCCCCCAGACTCACCGGAAAAGAAGGAGGTGTCGATTTCCTTCTCGCCTCCCAATGTGGCTTTCACACTATCCCTCCTCCCCTTTCCCTTTCCTTCCCTTCCTTTGAAGCCCGCATCATTCGCCTCTACGACCCCATCCAGATTCTTGTAGCCGTTATCTACGGCCCCCCCGCCCCACTTCCAGCTTCATTAACGATTTTGACCCCTTTCTCACCTTCCTTCTCTCCTTTTCCATGCCCACTCTGATCCGCGGAGACTTCAACATCCACATGGATATCCCTGGTGATTATTCTGCTGCCCGCCTTCTATCTCTCCTTGACGCTTCCAACCTCCTGCTCCACCCCACCTCGCCCACAAAACAACTTGGTCACACCCTAGACCTCATCATCTCTTACTGCTGCACTATCTCCACCCTCACCAACTCTGAAACCCCTATCTCTGATTACAACTTTCTCACCTGCCTCCTCACTCACACTCCTGTCTCCTGTAAATGTATATTACTACCTCACAGAGACCTCCGCACTCTCGACCCCATCCATCTTTCTGAGTGCCTTACACCCCACCTCGCCTCCTTTTCCTCTCTACCCAATCTTGATGATCAGATTACTGCTCTCAACCCTACCCTCTCTACTCAGCTCGACTCACTCGCTCCTCTTTCCCTTCGCCGCTCTCATACCACTACCCCACAGCCCTGGATCACTGCCACTGTCCTCTTCCTTCACTCTTATGCTCGATCTGCTGAACGCTGCTGGCGAAAGTCTAAACACCAAGGCAAAATCGTTCACTTCAAGTTTATTCTTTCCTGCCTTAACTCTGCCCTCTCTTCTGCCAGACAAAATTATTTCTCCTCCCTTATTGACATCCATGCCCATCATCCCCGTCAGCTCTTCCGTACATTTAACTCCCTTCTCAGGCCCCCTGTCCTCCCCATCCTCCTTCCCTCACCCTCAACGATATGGCCTCCTACTTCATTAGTAAAATTAACTCCATTACGACTCAGCTCCCCAAAGTCGCTCCTCCCCCTTCTACAACCCCCCTGCTCTCAACCTCTACTCTCCCATCCTTCTCAGCAGTATCCTCAGATGAGATTTCCTCCCTCCTCTCAAATGCTACTCTGGCCACCTGTGCTTCTGACCCCATTCCCTCTCATCCTATGAGGTCTCTCGCCCCGTACTTCCTCCCCTCCTTAACTTCCATCTTCAACCGCTCACTCTCCACTGGTTCCTTCCCCTCTGCCTTCAAACATGCCAACGTCTCCCCGATCCTAAACAAACTCTCTCTTGACCTCCCCTCCCCTTCTAGTTATAGCCCTATCTCCCTCCTTCCACTCCTTTCCAAACTCTTTGAACGAGTCGTCTACATGCGCTGCCTCGGAATTCCTCAACGCCAAATCTCTCCTCGATCCCCTCCATCTTGGCTTCTGTCCCCTACATTCCACGGAAATCGCCCTCTCAAAGGTCACCAATGACCTCCTGCTTGCCATATCCAATGGCTCCTACTCTATCCTAATCCTCCTCGAACTCTCAGCTGCCTTCGGCACTGTGGACTACCCCCTTCTCCTCAACCCGCTATCCAACCTTGGCTTCACAAACTCCGTCCTCTCCTGGTTCTCCTCTTACCTCTCCGGCCGTTCATTCTCAGTGTCCTTTGCGAGTTCCTCCTCCCCCTCCCCTCCCCTTACTGTAGGGGTTCCGCAAGGATCAGCTCTTGCTCCCCTTCTGTTCTCTATCTGCACTCACTCCCTGGTGAACTCATTCCCTCCCACGGCTTCAACTATCATATCTACGCTGATGACAGCCAAATCTACATCACTGTCCCTGCTCTCTCTCCCTCCCTTCAGGCTCGTGTCTCCTCCTGCCTTCAAGACATCTCCATCTGGATGTCTGCCCGCCATCTAAAACTCAATATGTCCAATACTCCTTATCTTCCCTCCCAAACCCTGCCCTCTCCCTGACTTTCCCATCACTATAGACGGCACTACCATTCTTCCTGTCTCGCAAGCCCGCAACCTTGGTGTCATCCTCGACTCTGCTTGATCGTTCACCCCTCACATCCAGTCCGTCGCCAAAACCTGCCGGTCTCACCTCCGCAACATCGCCAAGATCCGCCCTTTCCTCTCCATCCAAACCACTACCCTGCTGGTTAAATCTGTCATCCTATCCCTACTGGATTACTGCATCAGCCTCCTCTCTGATCACCCATCCTCCTGTCTCTCCTCACTTCAGATTTTACTTCATGCTGCTGCCCGGATCATCTTTTTGCAGAAACACTCTGGGCATGTTACTCCCCTCCTCAAAAATCTCCAGTGGCTACCAGTCAACCTACGCATCAGGAAAAATCTCCTCACTCTCGGCTTCAAAGCTCTCCATCACCTCGCCCCCTCCTATCTCACCTCCCTCCTTTCCTACTACAACCCAGCCCGCACTCTTCGCTCCTTTTACGCTGACCTCCTCACTGTGCCTCGTTCTCACCTGTCCTGCCATCGACCCTCGGCCCAGGTCATCATCATCATCATCATCATCATCATCATCAACATCAATCGTATTTATTGAGCGCTTACTGTGTACAGAGCACTGTACTAAGCGCTTGGGAAGTACATGTTGGCAACATATAGAGACAGTCCCTACCAAACAGTGGGCTCACAGTCTAAAAGGGGGAAACAGAGAACAAAACCAAACATACTAACAAAATAAAATAAATAGAATAGATATGCACAAGTAAAATAAATAGATAAATAAATAGAGTAATAAATATGTACAAACATATATACATATATACAGGTGCTGTGGGGAAGGGAAGGATGTAAGATGGGGGGATGGAGAGGGGGACGAGGGGGAGAGGACGGAAGGGGCTCAGTCTTGGAAGGCCTCCTGGAGGAGGTGAGCTCTCAGTAGGGCCTTGAAGGGAGGAAGAGAGCTAGCTTGGCAGATGGGCAGAGGGAGGGCATTCCAGGCCCGGGGGATGACGTGGGTCGGGGGTCGATGGCGGGAAAGGCGAGAACGAGGTACGGTGAGGAGATTAGCAGCAGAGGAGCGGAGGGTGCGGGGTGGGCTGTAGAAGGAGAGAAGGGAGGTGAGGTAGGAGGGGACGAGGTGATGGACAGCCTTGAAGCCCAGGGTGAGGAGCTTCTGTCTGATGCGCAGATTGATTGGTAGCCACTGGAGATTTTTGAGGAGGGGCGTAACATGCCCAGAGCGTTTCTGGACAAAGATAATCCGGGCAGCATCATGAAGCATGGATTGAAGTGGGGAGAGACACGAGGATGGGAGATTAGAGAGAAGGCTGATGCAGTAGTCCAGACGGGATATGATGAGAGCTTGAATGAGCAGGGTAGCGGTATGGATGGAGAGGAAAGGGCGGATCTTGGCAATGTTGCGGAGCTGAATCCGGCAGGTTTTGGTGACGGCTTGGATGTGAGGGGTGAATGAGAGAGTGGAGTCGAGGATGACACCAAGGTTGCAGGCTTGTGAGACGGGAAGGATGGTAGTGTCGTCAACAGAGATGGGAAAATCAGGGAGAGGGCAAGGTTTGGGAGGGAAGACATGGAGTTCAGTCTTCGACATGTTGAGCTTTAGGTGGCGGGCAGACATCCAGATGGAGATGTCCTGAAGGCAGGAGGAGATGCGAGCCTGGAGCGAGGGGGAGAGAGCAGGGGCAGAGATGTAGATCTGGGTGTCATCTGCGTAGAGACGATAGTTGAAGCCGTGGGAGCGAATGAGATCACCAAGGGAGTGAGTGTAGATCGAGAACAGAAGGGGACCAAGCACTGAACCTTGGGGAACCCCCACAGTAAGAGGATGGGAGGGGGAGGAGGAGCCTGCAAAAGAGACTGAGAAAGAACGACCGGAGAGATAAGAGGAGAACCAGGAGAGGACGGAATCTGTGAAGCCAAGGTCAGATAGAGTGTTGAGGAGAAGGGGGTAGTCCACAGTGTCGAAGGCTGCTGAGAGGTCGAGGAGGATTAGGACAGAGTATGAGCCGTTGGATTTGGCAAGCAGGAGGTCATTGGTGACCTTTGAGAGCGCAGTTTCCGTGGAATGAAGGGGACGGAAGCCAGACTGGAGGGGGTCGAGGAGAGAGTTGTTGTTGAGGAATTCTAGGCAGCGCGTGTAGACAACTCGTTCAAGGAGTTTGGAAATGAATGGTAGGAGGTATATGGGGCGATAACTAGAAGGTGAGGTGGGGTCAAGAGAGGGGTTTTTTTAGGATGGGAGAGACATGGGCATGTTTGAAGGCAGAGGGGAAGGAACCAGTGGAGAGTGAGCCTGGAATGCCCTATCTCCGCACATCCGCCAAGCTTGCTCTCTTCTTCTCTTCAAAGCCCTACTGAGAGCTCACCTCCTCCAGGAGGCCTTCCCAGACTGAGCCCCCTCCTTCCTCTCCCCCTCCCCTTCCCCCGCTCTACCTCCTTCCCCTCCCCACAGCACCTGTATATATGTTTGTACAGATTTATTGCTCTATTTATTTTACTTGTACATATTTACTATTCTATTTATTTTATTTTGTTAATATGTTTTGTTTTGTTGTGTGTCTCACCCTTCTAGACTGTGAGCTCGTTGTTGGGTAGGGACCGTCTCTATATGTTGCCATCTTGTACTTCCCAAGCGCAGTAAGCGCTCAATAAATCCGATTGAATGAATGAATTAACAGGTAAAATGTCATTTAAAACTGGGAGAAAAAAAGAATGGAACAATGAATATGTAGATGAGAAGAAGCCTGATTTAGTGGAAATAGCATGGGCATAGGAGTCTGGGGTCGTGGGTTCAAAGCTCAGCTCCTCCACATTTCGGCTGTGTCACTTTGGGCAACTCACGTCACTTCTCTTTTGCCAACGTGTACTTCCCAGGCGCTTAGTGCAGTGCTTTGCACCCAGTAAGCGCTCAATAAATACGATCGATTGATTCTCTGTGCCTCTGTTACCTCATCTGTAAAATGGGGATAAAGACTGTGATTCCCCGTTGGGATAACCTGATTACCTTCTATCTTGCCCAGCGCTTAGAACAGTTCTTGGCACATAGTAAGCGTTTAATAAATGTTATCATTATTGTTATTATTATGATTAGTGCTTGATTTTCATATTTTTGAGTGCTTGATGTGTGCAGAGCGCTATTCTAAGTGCTGAAGAGAGTACACTATAAAGCATTTGGTAGACATGTTCACTGCCCACAAGGAGCTCACCATCTAGGGGTGAAGCACACATTAATCAGTCAACCAATCGGAGACATTTATTGAGGACTTACTGTGTGCAGAGCACTGTACTAAATTTTTGGAGAAATACCATATAAATGAGTTGGTAGACATGTTTCCTCAAGAAGCTTACAGTCTAGAGTAATGAACCTTACCTTCAGCAGCAATATCTTGAGGGTCTGCGGGTGCATTTAGTCTAGAGATGGTCACTGATGGTGGGAGGAAATACATTTGCTAAATCCACCTTGAGAAGAGGGTTTTTGAGGGTGGAATATCATGGGGCTGGGTAATTGAAAAAGGTGGATTTCCAGGCCAAAGGAAGGGTGGGAGTCAGAGGTGTGAGGAGGAAGCGTCGAAAGCTATTCAATGTAAGAAAGTTCTCATTCGAGGATTGGTTGAAGAATGCAGATAATGAGGAGGAAAATTAGAACAGGTGGATGGCACTGAAGCCAGTGATCAGGCTTTTACTGAAGTCAACTCAACTACAATCTGCTATTCCTCTAAACAGTAAGCTAGTTGTGGGCAGGGACTTTGTCTGCTTATTATTCTATTTTATTCTTCCCAGCATTTAGTACAATGCTCTTCAAACAGTAAGTGCTCAATAACTACGACTGAACGAATTCATTTTCCACCTTACAGGAGCTGCTGCAATTAGGTTCCCTGTGGTAGAAGCTGTGTGTGTTTGTCTGTGTATGTTTCTATATGTATGCATGTTTAGATATGTGTGTGCGTGTTTGTGTGTGTGTGTGTATGTGTGTGTGCGCACACACAAAGTATTGGGAAGCGGAAACCGCGAACAAGTTCAGGTAGTGGATAGGGTTGAGGACGAAGATAGAAAAAAACCTCCCTCCAGACTGTAAACTCGATGTGGGCAGGGAATGTGTCTACCAACTCTGTTGGGGTGGCAGGGGGAGACCATCTCAGATATTCCCATTAAATAGACCGAACTAATGTGAAAACCTGGACTTTATAGTAATAATAATAATAATGGCATTTGTTAAGCGCTTACTATGTACAAAGCACTGTTCCAAGCACTGGAGAGGATTAAGGGTGATCAGGATGTCCCACGTGGGGCTCACAGTCTTAATCCCCATTTTACAGATGAGGTACCTGAGGCACAGAGAAGTTAATTGACTTGCCCAAAGTCACCCAGCTGACAGGTGACTGAGCCTGGATTAGAACCCGAGGCAGGGATAAAGAACTCAAAGATCATTTTGAATTCAAGAACTGTCTCCTCTCCTTAGAGAATCACTAGCAAATGTCCTGTCAGTTTCTTCACTCCTCCCATCAATGGACTCTGACTTTGGCTCTTCCCTCATCACATGCAGAAAGTCAATACTGCTTCCCACAAATGCCCAACGTCTCCATGGTCACGGGATTACTCCTGCTGGATTTCTCGGAGGTCCCGGAGCTGCAGCTGGTCCACGCTTCCTGGTCTACGTGGCGGCCCTGACGGGAATCTACTCGTCATCACCATCACCATCACCGTTCTAGACTGGCGCCTGCACACGCCCATGTAATTCTTCCTCAGGAACCTGTCCGTCCTCGACCTCTGCTATATCTCCATCACCGTCCCCAAATCCATCCTCAACTCCCTGATCGACCGCTGAGAAATCTCCTTTCTGGGATGTTTTTTCCAGGTCTTCTTCATGATTCTGTTTTCCGGCACAGAGTTCTCCATGCTCACGGTGATGTCCTACGACCGATACTGGGCCATCTTCAGTGCTCTGTACTTCGAGGTCATCATGAACCACAGGACCTGCCTTGAGATGGCAGTCGGGTCCTGACTTTACCGGGGCAATATTAAGAGTCTTCGTTTCAGCTACGACATTCTCCCTGCCTTTCTGCAGTTCCACGTGATCACACAGTTTTTCTACGACGTCCTGTCGGTAATAAAACTCTCCTGCTCTAAAACGTATGCAGCCTTCAAAGTCTGTTTCTGATGTCTGTTTCAGTGTCTTCCGCTTCGTCTCCATCGTGGTCTCATGTGTGCGAATCTTCTGGGCCATGCTGAGGTTGCCAACTGCCGAGGGTCGGACCAAAGCCTTCTCCACCTGTCTGCCCCACCTTGTCGATGTGGAGGGTACTGGGTGGGAGTCTTTCCAAGAGAGATAGAAAATTTCACTTCACGCTCTGACACTGTTATTTCTCTCCCCAAAGACTGACTCTAGACAGACTTGGGCAGCCTGCGAAGATTTGTCGTTAGAGACTGTTCCTGGCTGCACACTGCTTATTATCAAGGCTTTGAATAGCTTGGTAGAGTTTTATCCAGTTGTTCTTGACTGGTATTTAAATCTATTTCCCATGCCTGGGGATGGATCTATGCACTTGGCTTCACCCCCTTAATCACCACCAGCAGAGGGTAGAGCATGGGCCTGGGAGTCAGAAAGTCCTGGGTTCCAATACTGACTCTGCCACTTGTCTGCTCTGTGACCTTGGACAAGTCACTTCACTTCTCTGGGCTTCGGTTTCTTCATCTGTTAAATGGGGATGAATAAAGTGGGCCCATGTGGGATATATACTGTGGCCGAACTGATTACCATGTATCTGCCCCAGTGGTTAATACAGTGCTTGATACATAGTAACTGCTTAACAAATACCATTAAATAAAATGGAAGAGATAGCTGCAGAAGTGTGCTTTAAACTAAAGTTTGATCCTCAAATCTGGCCCAGAAGCCAGGAGCAGGGGTACAGGTTGAATCTTTCCAACCACTTAATGCTCTCAGTTGTCACTTAATAAACACCATTATGATTTCTCTTCCAACTTTCATTACTATTTATTGTATAATATACTTCAATATTTAAGTATTAGTTCAATCAATCAATCAATCAAATTGAAATACAACAGAAGGCCAAGGTACATTCTTTGCACACAAGGAGCTTACACTTTTCAAAAATGTTACAGGTGCCCGTGACACACAGCCATTCAGTGGCAGAAATGAAATGAGATCTTGGGGCCCTTTTCTTTTTTTTACCAAGTCAATCTGAATATTGCATTCAACCATGACTAAGCAAATAGGCTAGTGTGCCTATTCTCACTACCACGAAATATTCCCAATCCCCAGAGATGAAATAGAAAGGTATTAGTAATCTTGGAAAAGAATGATGAGTCCGTTGAGGTTGTTCACAGAAGGAGTCCCGGAGTCGGCACTCTTGTGGTTGTGGGGTCCGGGACCACAGAGAGCCCACGATCCCGGTCTTTCGAGATACCCGGATGGTCAGCCGTCTCAGCGGAGCCCCTGGCCTGTCCTCCCACGGGGAATCCCCCAGGAAATAACCTGGCGGACGTCTGAGGGGACGGTGCAGGCATCCGGAGAGCTGAGAGATGGAGGGAGGATCCTGACGTCTCCCACACCTACCAGAACTCCTGTCACACCCACCAACGTCCAGGAACGACAAGATGAAGTACGCCTCTCTCTCAGCAGAGGTCGGTGTTCCCCAGCCCAGGACAAGACCTGTGACTCTCGAGAGGAGCAGGGGAAAGGTGAGGGGCAGGGAAGAGAAATTTCAATATAAGACCAGAATAAGAGGATCAAAGTTAGAATTTTCCCTATTCTTTCATGTTACTTCCATGAGGACAGATGAACTATTCCAGCTAGTAACAGCTCCATGGCCAGATGTCGGGGCGTGGGTTTTTGTGAGTGAGGGTAACTCAGCCACCAAACAGTTGTCAGTGGAAAGAGCCAAGGTCCGGGACTCAGAAGACCCCCCCACCCCATCTCTGCCACTGGCCTGCTATGTGATCTCATGAAAGCCGCTTAATCTTTCTGTGCCCTAGTTTCCTCATCTGCTAAATGCGTACTACAGTGTCTAGTATCTGATAAGTGCTCACCAGATATCACTGATTGAGCAATCAATCTGTAGCTTTCATTCAAACATCATACCTTTCGGCAAGCATCCTGGCCTAGTGGATACAGCACGGGCTTGGAAGCGGAAGGACCTGGCTTCTAATCTCGGCTCTACCATGTGTCTGCTGTGTGACCTTGGGAAAATCACTTTACTTCTCTGAACCTCAGTTAGCTTATTTGCAAAATGGGGAATAAGAGTGTGGGCTCCTTGTGTGACAGGAACTGTGTCCAACCTGATTAATTTGCATATACCCCAGAGCTTAGATAAGTGTTTGGTCCATAGTATACTATTGCTATTATTCCCTGTGTTTTAACTCATAAGTTGCCATGAACCTTGGTTTCTTTCATACACTGTGGGCAGAGATCCAACAATCCATTATATTGTGAATACCTCGAAGGCAAGGATTTCATTTTTACTCTCCCTATATCTAAGACTGGAAGCCTCAGGCAGACCAGAGACTGTGTCCATTGTACCTATCTCAGTGCTTGGCATACAGTAGGAGCAAAATGGGGATTCACCCTCAGTTCTCCCTCCTACTGAAACGCGGGTCCTTAAAGGGACCTGATTATCTTGTATGTACCCCAGGACTTAATGTAATGCTTGACACATAGTACGTGCCTAAAAAATGCCACAATTATTATTATATTATCTATATCATACATTAATATATCGATTCTCATTATAGTGCTTATAAAATTCTCTAGGTATCTTACTTATTGGCAAATTGTAAAGTAAGGAAAAGGGGCAGGTTTGAGCATACGGTGAGGAATAGAAATGTTAAACTGGCCTCTAGACTGAGAGTTTACTGTGGGCAGGGAAAAAATCTACTAATTCTGTTGCATTGTCCTCTCCCAAGCGCTGAGTACAGTGCTCTGCACACAGTAAGCACTGAATAAATACTATCGACTGATTAAACGTAGGTAGGGGACAAGTCTACCAACTCCGTTGTTTTTTCCCAGCCACTTAGTTCAGTGCTCTGCACACAGTAAGCACTCAGTAAATACCATTGACTGACTAATTGTTTGAATGTGGGCAGATAAGTTCTCTGCCAACCATGTTGTATTGTACTCTCCCAAATGCTTAGTACAGTGTTCTGCACTGTAAATGCTCAATAATTATCACTGATTGATTAATGTTGTCTTCTGGTTTGAGACAGGGTTAGGGATAAGGAAGAAGTCATAATTAGGTTTTGGCCTATGGGACACTTCAGACCAGTAATGACACATTCCCTGCCCACAGAGAGCTTAAACTCTGATCAATCAGTGATAGTTATTGAGTGCTGACTGGGTGCAGAGCACTGTTCAAGCACTTGGGAGAATACAACAGAGAAGAGCTGGAAGGCTTGTTCCCTGATCATAAGCTAACAGTCAAAAGGGGAAGACAGACATTAATAAAAATAAAGGAAACGGAGGAAAGACATAGAAGTATTTACAGCCAAGAAATCTAGAGAGGTGGCTGTGCAATGGAGTAAAACAATATAAATGCCTAGGAGGGGTATTAGTCGGTTCATGATGGGTTGAGATGGTGGATGAGTTTGCCTGCCTGAGCGTTAACTGGGAAAAGCTCATTGGAGGAGCCGGGCTCTTGTGTAGGAATTGGAACGTGGAAGGATTGTGGTCGTTCAGGAGGAACAGCATGGTGGAATGGATAAACCACGAGTCGGGGAGTCAGAAGGTCATAGGTCCTAATCCCGGCTCTGCTACCTGTCTGCTGTGTGATCTTGGGCAAGCCACTTCACTTCTCTGGGCCTTCAGTTACCTCATCTGGAAAATGAAGGTTGAAACTGTGAGCCCCGCGTGGGACCAAGCCGATTTGCCTGTATCCGCCGCAGTGCATAGTACAGTGACTCACACATAGTAAGCGCTTATCACATTCCGTAATTATAATTTGAAGGGGTGTGAGTTCTAAACTGGGGAAACAGCCCGAGAGAGGGGAGAGATGTGGGAGTAATGAGAGTGAGACAGAGCTAGAAGATTGGCCAGAAATGAATTAAAATAATATGTTGTGGAATAGAAGGTAAGGCGAATAGATTTGAAAGGTAGAGGAGCTATTGAATAGGCATAAAAGGATAGGAAGGGATTTGACTAGTTCACAATAATCATAATAATAACAATGTATTTGTTAAGCATGTACTACGTGGTAAGCACTGTATTAAGTGCTGGGGTAGATACAAGTTAATCAGGACCCTCATGGACCTCACAGTCTATATATGAGGGAGAACAGGTACTGAATCCTATTTTGCAAATGCGGGATCCGAGGCTCAGAGAAGTGAAGTAACTTTCCCACGGTCACAAAGCAGGAAAATGGCAGAGTGGGGATTAAAAGACAGGTCCTCCGATTCCCAAGTCGGAGCTCTTTCCACTAGTTTGTGCTGCTTCTCAAATGATGTGGAATTAAGTGACTACAATCCTTGCAGATATTTGCAAATGGGATAGTCACCTAGGAGTGAGGAGTGGTCTCTGTGCTGGCCTGGACAGAGGCAGGTAAACTGAGGGAGATGAACACCGTGATTAGCTTCTAGCTATCCTAGCGCTTTCTATAGTGCTTGGTACATAGTAAGAACTTACGAATTCCATAAAAAACCCAAAGTCTGAGATTTCCCTCCAACCCAAAGTTGTTCTCCTCTGTGCACTTTTCTTTGCATTATTACTCTTGTCCCTATTTGAATCTACTTCTCTTTGCTAAATGTCCTTAGGCAGTCAGTGTCAATTACCAGAAAATGACCAATGTCACTGTGAAGACAGAATTCCTGCTTCTGGGATTCTCGGGAAGCCCGGGAGCTTCAGCTGGTCCACGCTGTTCCTCCTGGTCTACCTGGCAGCCCTGACGGGGGATCTCCTCATCGTCACCGTCACCGCCCTCGACCTGCGTCTCTACACCTCACTGTACTTCTTCCTCAGGCACCTGTCAGTTACCTCATCTGGCCTCGACCTCTGCCTCAACTCTGTCATCCTCCCCAACTCCATCCACAACTTCCCTAGAAAAGCCTGCATCGCTCAGCTATTTCTTTGGATCCTGTTTGTGGGTTCTGAGTACTTCGTCCTCACGGCGATGCCCTACAACTGCTATGCCGCCATCTGCCTCCCCCTGTGCCACTAGGTCATCATTAACCTAGGGGCCTGTGGGAAGAGGGCCGTCGCCTCATGGCTCAGCAGAGGACTGATAGGGGTCTTGTTTTCAGCTTCAACCTTCTCCATGTCTTTCAGCAGGTCCAGCGTTGTCCCCCAGTTCTTCTGTGACGTCTCCTCTCTGCCGAAGATCTCCTGCTCCGAGGACCACGTTGCCACGGACATGAGCATGACCACAGGGGTAGCATTAGCCGTCATCTGCTTCGTGCTCATCGTTGTCTCGTACATCTGCATTTTCTGGGCCATGATGAGGATGACAGCCACTGAGAGCTGGGCCAAAGCCTTCTCCACCTGACTGCATCACCTCACTATCGTCATTGTTTTTTGCTCTACCCGGACTTTCACCTACGTTAAACCGCCCTCTGACTCCCCCTCAACGCCGGACCTGCGGCGTTCGCGTTCTACCTACACCGTGGTGCCCCCCGCCCTCAACCTCCTCATCTACAGCCTGAAGAATAAAGATGTGAAATCTGCCGTGGTGATGGTCCTAAAGGTACACCCTCCCAGCTCCCTTTCTGGAATAAAACGTCTGTTTCTCCGTGCCAATAATCCCAGCCACTGTCAAAGGGATTGTCCAAGGATTTGTCCAGATTCACAGCCGTCCTTCGAGTCTAAAGACAGAGTTCCGACAGGGAAGGTTTTCCTATGTGTGCTGCTGAGGCTGCGACGGCCCTTCTTCGTGTTCAGGATTTAGAAATCTTTCCCTGATCCCGCGTGGGAGAAATGCAAGTTACCCCTGTAATTATAAAATCCGTGTGGGCAGGGAACATGTCTACCACGTTTGTTGTATTGTACTCTCCCAAGCACTTAGTACCATGCGCTGTACATAATAAGCACTCAGTAAATACCACTGCTTGATTGATTGCTTTAGAGAGTGCTCCAGAGTAAGTGCTCAATAAATACCATTGACTGATTGTCTGATTGATTGATTAATATATGTATATTTCTCTAGATTTGTAAGTGAACTCCTCTAATAATATAATAATAATTTAGGTATTTTTAAACGTTTACTGTGTGCAAAGCACTGTTCAATGAGCTGGGGAAGATACAAGGTGATCATGTTGTCCCATGTGGGGCTCACAATCTTAATTCCCATTTTCCAGATGAGGTAACAGAAGCACAGAGAAGTTAAGTGACATGCCCAAAGTCACACAGCTGACAAGTGGCGGAGCCGGGATTTGAATCCGTGACCTCTGACTCCCATGCCCGTGCTCTTTCCGCTGAGCCATGCTGCTTCTCTAGACTTGTAAGCTCACTGTGGGTAGAGGATATGTATACCAGCTCAGATATATTGTACTCTCCTGAGTGCTTACTACAGTGCTCTGCACATAGTGACTTCTGTTTGTGGGTTCTGAGTATTTCGCCCTCACGGCGATGTCCTACAACTGCTATGCCGCCATCTACCTCTAGACAGTGCTCTGCAAATAGTAAGTAGTCAATAAACACCACTGATAGATCGATTGCTTTGTACAGTGCTCCACACAGAGTAAGTGCTCAATAAACACCATTGGTAAATTGTCTGATTGATTAATATCTGTATTCATTCATTCAGTCATATTTATTGAGCACTTACTGTGTGCAGAGCACTGTACTAAGAGCTTGGGAAGTACAAGTTGTCAAAATATAGAGATGGTCCCTACCCAGCAATGGGCTCACAGTCGCGAAGGGGGAGACAGACAACAAAACAAAACATGTAGACAGATGTCAAAGTCATCAGAACAAATAGAATTAAAGCTATATGCACATCATTAACAAAATTAATAGAATAGTAAATATGTACAAGTAAAATAGAGTAATAAATCTGTACAAATATATATACAAGAGCTGTGGGAAGGGGAAGGAGGAAGGGCACGGGGGCAAGGTATGTGTCTGCCAACTCAGTTATACTGTACCCCCCAAGTGGCAGGTACAGTGCTCTGCACATGGAAAGTGCTCCATAAGTACCATTGATTGATTGAGTGATCGATTAATGTCTCTATCCACCTCTAGCCTGTAAGCTCACTGTGGACAGAAAAACTGTCTACCAGCTCTGTAGTACTGTACAATCCCAGGCACTTAGTACAATGCTCTAAAACAGTAGTCGCTCATTAAAGATCATGGATTGATTGATTATTTGATGAGGTGGGGTGAGCGGGGACAGAGACAGGGGTTATAGAAGAAGGTACCAAGACCCAACAGACACAGTTGCCATTTCCCCAATTCCTGGAAGTCTGCCCCAAGCAACTCACAACAGTTCAACAGTATGAGATAAAGAGTTACCCTTTATCCTGATGTATGTTTTTACACTCCCAATTCTTACCTATACGTAGATTACCAATTGTATATTCAGTGAGTAATGGATCTACTTCATCCTGACATTGGTACCCCTCCCTGCAAAATCCTTACGTTCTCTGATAAGAATCACTGGTGTCTACTCTCTTCACTAAATTGTGAACTCCCAGAGGCCAGAATGTGCATGTCTTCCTTTTTTTGGAATTTGTTAACTGCTTAGGATGTGCCAGGCATCGTACTGAGTGCTAAAGTAGATACAAGATAATCAGTCAGTCAGCTGGTCAATTGTATTTATTGAGTGCTTATTCTATGCACAACATTGTACTATGTGCTTAGGAAAGTACAATAATACAATATAAAAGACGCATTCCCTGTCTACAACGAGCTTACAGGATAGAGGGGCGTTGCTCCCCGGCAAGACCAAATCAACGAACGGCCCGCCTCTCTTGCGGCTTGCAGTCCCCCCACGCCTTGTACCCCCATCTAGTGGTATGCTAGTGGCCACTCCGCTGCCCAGCAGCAATCCTGAATAACGGAGCGGTCGGCCCCGGTGTCCAGGAGCCCTTTAAGGGGCTTTCCCTCAACTAAGAGGGTCCGCCAGGGTTTATCAAGGGTTATTTCTTGTATTATTCCAATGGCTGGGGGCGGGGGATGAAGGGGCGGGGGGTCAAGGGGCGTAGCACGAGCAATGACCGTTCCCGATCCCAGGTATATACCATACGGATGATGATTGGTGAGGGGGATCTTCCCGGGCCCTTCCCCCCGTTCGGACGAATGAACGACCCCCGCCGCTCTTGTCTGAAGCCCCACCACTAGGGCCCTCCAGGGGAGGGGCTGTATTGGGACGTTTACAGTGTCCCCGGGTCGGATTCCCACTGGGGCCAGGCATCGGACTTCAGTCCAAGTGGCTCCCGGGACCGAAGCCTCTGATACTCCTCTATGAGAGAGACCCTTTTCGGGCTCTTTCCCGCGGCTGACACGGGGAACGCGTGATTCGGGGCCCGCGCGGGGCCCCTCCACCCGTTTCCCGACGCCGTTCGGGGTCTCCGCCTCGAGCGGCATTGTTTCGCATAATGCCCGTGCTTCCCGCATTCAAAGCAGGTCACACCCTTTCTCGGCTGTGCTGGGGGGCCGCTGTTGTCCTGCGCTCGGTATTGAGCCATCAGGTGTCCCATCCGCCCGCACCGAAAGCACTGTCGCCCCCTTTCCCCGACTCCCGATAATCCTTTCACTATTGCCCCCGCAAGCATCTGCGCCTTGTACTCTTCTCCTCCAACCCCTTCGCATCGTTGCAGGATGTCCCTCAATGTGGCCTCTCTGGGCAGCCCTGCCAATGCTTTCCTGCAGGCACTATTCGCGTTCTCTCTGATCATCTGCTTCAATACAATTTCGGCGCGTCCCGATCCCCTATAATATGGGTGACCGCGGACTGCATGCGTGAAACGAAATCTTGAATCGCCTCGTCCGGGCGCTGTCTGATCTGCGTTAAAAGGGAGCGACGGTCCCCTTTCTCGGGAACCTTTTGCCAGGCAGTTAGGGCAACCCTGGCAATCACCATATACATCTCGGGATCGTAGTTGACCTGCGTCTCAGCAGTCTCGAATTGTCCCGTCCCGCTCATAGCTGCAAAAGCCTCGGCGGGGTTCGGGAAACCCCGTCTGCATATTATTTCTTTCGCAGCGGTGGTAAACTCAGACATCCATATAAGGCTCTGTCCTGGATCCAAACACCCGCGGGCAAGGGATTTCCAATCATTCGGGATCAAAACGCTTTCCAGGGACATAGTGTCCAGGAGCTGGATCACATAAGGGGAGCTGGGACCGTAGACGGCATACGCCGCCTTCAACTCTTTGAGTTTCACCCAAGGTATCGGGACAAAACCTCGTTCCCCGTCTGGTCTTTCTATTACAGGGAATACCTCCCATCCCGCGATGTCCTCTCCCCTCGCCGCCGCCTCTTCCAAAGCCAGCTGTAGGGCTGAAACCGCTCTCATCCCCTCCCCGCTTTTAACGATCGATTTCTTGCTTCCCACATCCATCTGCCTGAACTGTTCCCGCGTATCCCCTATCTCACTCTCAACCCCCGTCTGTGCAGCCTGACCTCCTCTTTCCCCCTCGGCGTTGGGCGTTTCACTCTGGGTGTAAGGCCCGAGATCAGAATAGATGTGGTGGTTACTCGGGGCCCGTGGGGGGAGGGGGGGGTGTCTCTGCCTCGGCCTGACCAGTCTCCTCAGGTTGTCGGCTGTTCTCCCCTTCCTGCCCCGCTTCCTCCTTGTCAGTCTGGCAGGTCGCGTCAAACTTACGAACGAGTCTCTCTGGCCCTTGAAAGGCTGCACGGAGGATACCGTGTATAAGAAAGTCCACGTCCTTTAGCTCCCCCCGGTGGGAGTCTTCATAGGCCGTCATCTGTTCCCCAATAACGTCCCACCGCTCCTCCGTGATCCCGGAATCAAATATCCACCGGGAGGTTATAATTACCTTCCCTATGAATTCCCTTATTGTTTTCAGCTCAATCTTTACCCCTTTACTTCTCAATATCTTGTAACAGTGCCGGGTGTACAATTCCTTATCTTCTGGCTTATATATGGGCAGCGATCGTACCGTCCCCATCTTCCCGCCTGACCTTTACCTAGCCTACGGGGCACTCACCCTGGTCTTCCCTAATGGGGGTACCCGAGACCCACGTTGGGCGCCAGTCGTTGCTCCCCGCGGTTTCGGGGGCAACTCTCGGGTTCTTACCCTCTCCGGGTCTTCGGACGTCTCCGGACGCGGGCCGCGCGTTCACACCAGGAAGAGTCAGCCAGAGGTCCAAAGCTTGGTTGCCGTTTATTTGCTATCAGCGATTACATAGTTAATAAAGAGAGAGAGAACGAGAGAGAGAGAGAGGGAGGGAGAGAGCGCGCGAGAGAGAGTGTCCCCTTGTCTTGTTCGTCTCTTATACCCCCCGTTGCACGGGGGCAAGGTCTTCTCAGGCCATGTAGCACACACCGCCCTCCAGCCACTAGCCTAACAACAGCTCTGTCCAGTCACGAAGCGTTTGCTCTGGCTCGCCCCCAGTCACCCGTTGCCAACCATCGCTGGCTGCGGATATGGCCTTGAGGTTGCCTCCGAGCCTTGCAGGTGCAAGCTTGTTTTTCTTGCCCTGGTCTCTTTATCTCCTGTTGTTGAGTCTGTTTGGCTTTGAGCCGTTGGGTACGGTTTGTGTGCACATACTCCCTGTCTCAGCGCCTTCCCATGCTCCCTACGGAGGGGGAGACAGACGTTAATGTAAATAAATAATGGATATGGGTATAAGTGCTATGGGGCTGGATGAAAGAAGGGAGCTAATCGGGATGGCACAGAAGGGAGTGGGAGAAAAGGAAATTAGGGCATATTCAGGGAAGGCATTTTGGAGGAGCTGTGCCTTAAATAAGGTCTTGTAGGTGGGGAGAGTGATCATCCATCGGATATGAAGACGAAGGGCACTCCAGCTCAGAGACAGGATGTGGATGACGGGTCGGCAGTGAGATAGACTAAATCGTGGTACAGTAAGTAGGTTAGTAATAGAGAAGTGAGGTGTGCAGACTGGGTTGCAGCAGTGAGGTGAAGTAGGAGGAGACAAGATGATTGAGTGCTTTAAAACCAATGATAAGGAGTTTCTGCTTGATGTGGAAGTGGATCGTAGACGACTAGCAGTTCCTGGGGAGTGGGAAAACATGGCCTGAACGCTTTTGTAGTAAAATAATCCGGGAAGCAGAGTGAAGTATGGACTGGAATGGAGAGAGAATGGAGACAGGGAGGTCATCAAGGAGGCTGATGCAGTAATCAATGTGGGACAGGATAAGTGATTGGATTAATGTGGTAGTATTGTGGATGGAGAGAAAAGGAAACTGTTTTATGTACTTCAATATGTAAGTACTAAGTCAATCAAATTGAAATATAACAGAAGGGAAAGATATATTCTTTGCAAATAAGGAGCTTACACTTTACCAAAGTTTTACAGATGCATATGAATGCCTGAGTTCTAAAATGACAAATGGGACAATGAAATTTAATTGCAAAATCCTCCTGGATGAGTTGGGCTTCCAAGAGGGATTTCAAAATGTGGAGAAATGAGGCTTGGCAGGTTTTAAGGAGGGAGGGCGCACAAAGCAGGAGAAAGGGTACAATAAAAGGGTTATCGACAGGGAAGTTAAGAACGAGACATGGTAAGAAAGTCTGGGGGGATTGGAGAGTGTGAGTGGAGGTGTAGTGGGAGAAGAGAATGGGTAGGTAAGAGAGAGAGAGCTGATTTAGAATGGTCCACTGTCTTGCCTGATATATCTCCAATCTCCAGAGTTGAAACAGAGACCAATTATTAATCATGAAAACAGAATGATGATGAGTCCATTATTGTTGTTCTTGAAAGGAATCCCATAGTGGGAACCACATGGGACTGGGCAATTATTTAAGTTGTAAGGGCTGAGACCGTAGAAAGCCCACGATCCCGGCCTTCTGAGATTCCCGGAGAGTAAACTGTCTCAGTAAACTCCGGGCACGTCCTCCCATGGGGAATCCCCCATGAAATAACCCGACTGTCGTCTGAGCCATCCGTCGTCCGTGGGGACGGCGCAGACATCCGGAGAGCCGGGAGGAGGAGGGAGTATCCTGACAGCCCCCTCCCCTCACCCAGACCTTTCTACCACCCCCACCAGCGTCCACGATAGATGTGGTGGTGGAGTGAGCCTCTCCCTCAGCAGGGGTCGATGCTCCCCAGCCCAGGACATGTCCAGTGATTCCGGAGAGGAGCAGGGGAAGGTGAGGGGCAGGGAAAGGAAATTTCAATATAAACCCAGTATATAACAGGAATTTTCCCGTTCTTTCTTAATAATGATAATTGTGGTATTTTTTAAGTGCTTACCATGTGCCAACACCATACTCAGTGCTGGAGTAGATATTATATAATCAGATTGGACACTGTCCCTGTACTGCATGGGACTCAACGTCTTAAACCCCATTTTACAGATGAGGAAACCGAGAAACAGAAAAGTTAAGTGACTTGCCCGAGGTTGCCCAGAAGGTAAGTGGCAAAGTCGGATTAAGAAAGGTCCCCTAGACTCCCAGTATCATCCTAATTCCATTAGGTTGTGCTGCTACTCCAATTACGTAGAATTATGTGACCAGAATCCTTGCAGATGTTTGCAAATGGAATAGACTTCTAGGAGTCGGGAATGTTTTCAGTGCCGTCCTGAACCAAGGCAAGTTGATTGGAGGAGATGAACAACTGATTAGTGCTTAGTACAGTGTCTGGAACATAGTGATCAAGAAAAATTACCATAAAACCCCAGTGATTCCCTCCAACCCAAAGATTTTCTTTTCTCCTGTGCACTTTTCTCTGGAGTATTATTCTCATCCGTATCTTTTCTAAATGTCCTTAGGCAGTCTACGTCAATTCCCAGAAAATGACCAATGTCACTGTGAAGACAGAATTCCTCCTTCTGGGATTCTCGGAGGTACGGGAACTCCAGCTGGTTCGGGCCGCGCTGTTCCTTCTGGTCTACCTGGAGGCCCTGACGGGAAATCTCCTCATTGTCACCGTCACCACTCTCGACTGGCGCCTCCACACCCCCATGAGCTTCTTTCTCAGGAACCTGTCCGTCCTCGACCACTGCTACATCTTCGTCACCATTTCCAAATCCATCCACAAATCCCTGACGAACAGGACATCAAACTCCCTAGAGGGCTGTGCCGTTCAGGTCTTTTCCGTTGTGTGGTTTGCCGGCTCAGAGCTGTCCGTCTTCACGGTGATGTCCTACAACTGCTACGCTGCCATATGCCTCTCCCTGAGCTACGAGGTCCTCATGACTCAAGGGGCCTAAGAGAAGATGGTCGCCGACTCCTGCCACAGGGGGGCCCGTATGCAGCAATGTGTTCAGCTGGAAGGTTCTCCTTGTCTTTCCACGATTCCAGCACCATCCCCCAGTTGTTCTGTGACATCCCTCCTCTGTTGAAGATCACCTGCTCCGAGAAGCACATCGCCATCGACGAGACTGTAATTTTGGGGCAGCCTTAGCTGTCGTCTGCTTCATTTCCATCGTCGTCTCGTACCCGTGCATCTTCCAGGCCGTGCTGAGGATGCCGGTCATCAAGGGCCCGGCCAAAGCCTTCCACACAGGACTGACCCACCTCCTCGTCGTCACTGCTTTCCTCTCTGCGGATGCATTTGTCTACATCAAGATGCCCTCAGATTCCTCCTTGATCATGGACCTGCTGGTGTCCGTGTTCTACGCAGCAATACCCCCTACTCTGAACCCCTTATCTACAGCCTGAGGAACCAGGACATGAAGGCTGCCCTGGGCAGGATCCTAAAAGGGTCACTCACCCAGCCTCTGCTTTGGGATAAAACGTCTCCTTCCTTGTGTAAATAATCTCAAACCACCACTTAACCAAGGAATTGTTCTTGGACCTAGCCAGATACTTAGCTGTCCTACTGGGTTCAGAGAAAACACTGGTCGTTGATGAATCGTCAAAGTCTGGGATGGAGGAGGCTAAGACTGAATTAGTACAGACAACACAGTTTTGGGGAGGCATCATGGCCTAAAGGAAGGGGAGTCGCTGTAGACTGTAAACTCACTGTGGGCAGGGAATGTGTTTAACAACTCTGGTAAACTGAACTCTCCCAAGTGCTTAGTACAGTAAATCCAGTTTGGGGGCGGTTCTAATCCCTACTCAGGCACTTGTCTTCTGTTTGACCTTGGGCGAGCCACTTAATATCTCCATGCCTCAGTTACTTCATCTGCAAAATGGGGATTAAGACTGTGAACCCAACATGGGATAACCTGATTACCTTGTTCTAATCACCCCACTGTGATTAGAACAGTGCTTGGCACATAGCAAATGCTTAACAAATACCATAATTTGTTTTTAAAACTGTATCATGGCCTAAAGGAATGGGAATCGCTCTAGACTTTATGCTCACTGTGGGCAGGGAATGTATCTACCAACTCTGTTACATTGAACTTTTCCAAGTGCTAAGTACAGTGCTGGGCCCAGAGTAAATGCTCAATGAATATGATTGATTGATTGATTGAGACTTGAGTTCTGATGCCAGCTCTGCTACTGGCCTGCTTTGTGAACTTGAGGCAGTGACTTAATATTCCTAAACTCTCTCTTCATCTTACACTTCGAGCCCCTTTGGGACAGGAACTGTGTCTCCATTGATTCTTTTGTTTCTACTCCAGTAAGTGGAACACTTTAGGCACACCACCTCTTAATAAATACAATAATGATATCATTATTAGCAATGACTATGAAAATACAATGATATGTATCCTCTATAGCACGACTCTGGGTGTGGGTATGAAAGTTGGAAAATGTGCAGAGGTATGGGAGAAGGCAAGAAAGGATGACTGCAGTTCCATCTTTCTTGTCAAATCCATCCTCTCTCATTAATCCATTTTTATTTCTTTCCATCCATCCATTCTTCCAACTATACAATTATCCATCCATCCATCCATCCAGAGCACGGGCTTGGGAGTCAGAGGTCGCAGGTTCCAAGTTCTGCTACTTGTCTGCCTTGTGACGTGGGGCAAGTCACTTCACTTCTCTGTGCCTCAGTTCCCTCATCTGCAAAATGGGGATTGACACTGGGAGACACATGTGGGACAGGGACTGTGTCCAACCTGATTACCCTTTATCTACTCCAGCACTTAGAACAGTGCTTGGCACAGAGTTAAGCACTTAACGAAGACCATAATTACTACTATTATTATTATCAATTATCCTGAATGCAAAGCAGTGTAGTAAGCTCACAGAAGAGGTGAAAAGAGATAGAATTGCATAGTTCCTGTTCTCCAGGAGATTATGATCTAACGGGGGAGATAAAGTAAAGTAAGTAGAAGAGGAAAGAGAGAAGGGAAAGATGAGAAAGAGGATGAACGCTGTTTTCAAAAATACATTTTATATAGTCAGTATGAACAGACCTTCAACATATTTGTAATCAGGACAAATCAGAAGAAACAGCGTTGTCTAATGGGTAGAGCGCGGGCCTGGGATTCAAATGAACATGGGTTCTGATCCCGGTTCCACCACATTTCTGCTGTTTGACCTTGGGCAGGCTCGCTTAAATTATCCGTGCCTCAGTTCCCTTATCTGTAAAACGGGGTTTGAAATGTGCGCCAAACGGAAAGCGTGTACTCTGTCCAATATGATTGGCTTGTATCTACACCAGCACATAGTATAGTGCCTGTTACATAGTAAGTACTTCACAAATACCATAAGAAAATGGCTGATTAACTGAAAGATTGAGTGTCTCAGATTTTGAATTAGACAAAGGTGATACCAATCACAGTGGCTAAAGACTGTCGTAGACAACATGAATTGTTGGGACGCTGGGATGCGGGTTCCGCTGCTTCCATGGAAACCCCGAGGGCCGGCACCATCGCTGATGCTGCAGGGACGGGGCCATTGTCTCCCAGGAGCCTCAGGAACCATGTGACCGGAGGGTGCGTGGCTTGTCCACGTCACGAGGTCCCTCGGCAGGGCCCCGAGCCATCCTCCTGGGATACTCCTCAGAGCAGCTCCTGCTTCATGGACAGGGACAGGGCTCTGTCTGGAAAGCTTTTCAGGGTCCGAAGGAGAGAAGAGATGGTTCGAGGGCTCATCTCTGTTCCTTCCTGGCTGACTGAACCCAGGAGTCTGAGAGGAAAGAGGGGAGCAGCCCAGCCCTACAGAGATCAGCGACCTCCAGCCCCACGCTGCCCTGGTGAGAGTGACCGGAGGTGAGTGGGATGGAGAGGCGACTAGGGGGAGGATGAAGGTGGGAGAGATGGAGCCAGTCTGGGGCCTAAGTTGGGGTTTGGAACAAGGCCGCGGCCACTAGCAGTGAAGGGGAGGCTTGTAGGAAGAGTGGTGTTTCCCAGTTCAGTAACAACCAACACACACTTACTACACAAGAGGAGATACACATCTCCTCTTTTCTCCTCAAACCTCTCTACCATGGCAACGACCCACAGGGCTACGGTGCTCCAGCACAGTGTCACGGACAGTCTCTTCGGCCTTCAGTGGGTCCCAGAATCCCTTGCAGTGGGTAAATGACAAGTAGGTCTGAGAGAGTGCGACCAGCTTTGGTCAGCCACCAGCACTATCAGAATTTTCTCCTTGTAAGAGTTATTCCCAAATGGTGGAAGGAGACAAATAGTGGGAAAGCTTGTAATCCCTGCCCTCAAGAACTTTGAAGTCTACCGGGCTAGGTTGACACGATATGATTTACTATCAGTCAATCAATCTTGAATCATATTTACTGCGTGCTTACTCTGTGCACTATGCCTTTGGGAGAGTAATAATAATAATAATAATAATAGCAGTACGTGTCAAGCTCTCACTCTGTACCAAACACTGTCCTAAGTGCTGGGGTAGATATACACTAAGAAGGTTGGATGCAGGATGCAGTTCCTCATGGGGCTTACAGTCTTAAACCCCATTATACAGATGAGGCAACTGAGACTCAGGGAAGTTAAATGACTTGCCCACGGCTAGACAGCAGAAATGAGGCAGAGCCAGAATTAGAATCCAGGTACTTCTGACTGCTTCTGACTCCCAATCCTGTGCTCTATCCACTTTAGATCACCAAAACAGACACATTCCCTGCCCTTTCTAGAAGGAAAGAATGGAAAGATGAATATTCAATTATTGCCTGCCATTTTACAGATGAGGGAACTGAGGCCCAGAGAAGTTAAGCGACTTGACCAAGGCCCCATATCGGCAAGGGGTAAGAGGAAGGATTAGAACCCAAGTCCGCTGACTCCCTCTTGGCTATGCTTGGGAGTGTACAATAGAACAAAGCCTGGTCAATATGTATGCTGCTGTCAAATAGTTCACAATCAAGAATAGAACTGCTGGGCCCATGCTTTTCCACCTAAATTAAGGTGGAAATGAGTTGATTCGAACTTGAATTAGGTGAAGTAGGTTTAGAGAGCTGGAAAATGAATCGCGGAAGCTGGTTGGAGGAAGGGGGGATCTTAGCAATGCTCAGAATTCGGAAAGAACTGTGCTCCCTCTGATTTTGAGTAGATAAGGGAGGGAGTTCCAGGCTAGGATGGAAATGGAGAGTCGATCATGAGTAACAACTAGAAAGTTGCTTCGAGAGCTGAGAAGACGAGTTGAACGATGGAAAGGGGTTGAAGTGCAGTCATAGGGTGGACAGCCGTCAAGCCGATTGTGAGTTTTTGTTTCTTCTGAAAAGACACAACTTGTCGTGAGAGGAGGTTGAGGAGAGGAGAGATGTAACCTGACATGCTTTAGGAAAGGACTGGATGAATGATGAGGTATGCTTGCTTTGATGTGACTACAAGTGTGAATGCAGATATGTGAGCAAATGGAATCAGTTTGGTGTATATGTGGGTTTCATTTTTGTTTTATGGTATCGCTAAGGGCTTATTTTATGCCAGGTAGTGTACTATGCGCTGGGGTGGATACAAACTAATCAGGTTGGATATAGTCCATGACCCAAAGTGTGCTCATTCCTGTAATCCCCAAATTAAAGACGAGGTAACTGAAACACAGAGCAGGAATGTAACTGGCCCCAGGTCACACAGCAGACAAGAAGAGGAGACAGGATTAAAATCCATGTCCATCTGTCTACCAGGCTCATTCTCTCTCCACTAAATTTATGTATAAAGGCACTTGTCATTTAACTATAAAACCACCGAAAAAATTTCACAACAGTCATGTACATATCTTTACGTTATCTGACCTCTCCTATCCACTACGCATTTTAGTTTCAGTCTCCTTAATCAAAAATAATACTCTTGATATGTATTAAGGGCTTACTACGTTCCGAGCAAAGGATTAAGTGCTGGGGAAGATTCAGTACAATGTAGTAGAACACAGTCTGTGTCCCACAAGGGATTCAAAGACTAAGTAGGGCAGAAAACAGGTATAGAATCCTCATCTCACTATTGAGAAAACTGAGGTGTAGAGAATTTAAGTCACTTTCCCATGGCTATGCAGCCGACAAGTGGTAAAGGTGGGATTAGAACCCATGTCTTCTGACTCTGAGGACCCAATAGCAGCCTGTTTCTACACAGTTCAAAGTTTGGTGCTTCCAATAGAATGGAAGTTCTTTGGAGGCAGTGATATACCGTAAACTCTGTCGGTATTCAGTAAATAGAATTGGTTGACTTCATCTTATTCCTTCACCCCCAACACCAGTGTCTCTAAATTGAAGTCTTCCCTCTTCCTGTGCAGGGGGTCGACATCATTCCCCAGAAATGTTCACAATCTCCTTGGTGAACTCAGAGATCATTTTGATTTCAATAACTGTCTCCTCTCCATAGAGAATCGACAGCAAGTGTCCTGGCAGTTCCTTCACTCACGCCATTAAATGACTCTAACTTTGGCTCTTCCGTGATCCATTGCAGAAAGTCAATGCTGCCTCCCAAGAATGCCCAACGTCTCCACGGTGAGGGAATTCCTCCTGATGGGATTCTCAGAGGTCCGGGAGTTGCAGCTGGTCTATGTCCCGCTGTTCCTCCTGGTCTACCTGACGGCCATAACGGGGAATCTCCTCATCGTCGCCGTCACCACCCTCGGCCGGAGCCTCCACACCCCCATGTACTTCTTCCTCAGGAATCTGTCTGTCCTCGACCTCTGTTATATCTCCGTCACCATCCCCAAGTCTGTCGTCATCTCCCTGACCGATCGTAGATCCATCTCCCTCCTGGGCTGTGCCGCCCAGGTCTTTTTGTGGTTCTGTATGCTGTTTCAGAGCTGGTCGTCCTCACGGCGATGTCCTACGATTGCTACGCCGCCATCTGCCCCCTGCACTATGAGGTCATCATGACCAACGCGATCTGTGGAAAGATGGCCGCCGCCTCCTGTCTCAGCGGGGTGCTGTATGGGGTCTCGTTTTCAGCTTTCTCCCTGAGCTTCTGTGGGTCCAACATCGTCCAGCAGTTCTTCTGTGAAGTCCTCTCACTGCTGAAGATCTCCTGCTCCTAGGACTACGTCGCCATCGATGTGAGCCTCACCGGTGGGCTAGCTTTAGGTGTCGTCTGCTTCCTCTTCATCATCACCTCCCATGTGCGCATCTTCCATGCCGTGGTGAGGATTCCGGCCTCCGAGAGCCGAGCCAAAGCCTTCTCCAGCTGCCTGCCTCACCTTGCCATCGTCACTGTCTTCCTCTCGACTGGAGTGGTTGACTATCTCAAGCCCGTGTCAGACTTCCCCTCGACCCTGGACCTGCTGGAGTCCGTGTTCTACACCATGGTGGCCCCCACCCTGAATCCCCCCATCTACAGCCTGAGGAACAGGGACATGAAGGCCGCCCTGGGGAGAGTCCTAAAGGGGAGATTCCTCCTCCCTCCTCTAAGGGACAAAATGTCTGTTTCCTTTGGCTGACTAATCCATTCCTCATCAAGGTTCTGGCCGTGGGGGTATCCATATGAAGAGCTGTCCAAAGAGAAAATCTAGCGTCTGAGGATTTGTCAATGTCTGAGACAGATGTTGATAAGCTGTGTGACTGTACACCCGGTGTGGGCAGGGATTGTCTCTCTTTATTCTGAATTGTACTCTCCAAGCACTTAGTACAGTTCTGTGAACACAGTAAACATTCAAAGAATATAATGAGTGAATTAATAAATGAATGAAAAGTGATTGTTTGGGCGGCTCCATGGATTAGTGGAATGTGCATGTGGCTGGAAGTCGTGAGACTTGAAATGTCTGCCCTGTTCTACCACTGGCCTGCTGAATGACGTGGTCCAGCCACGTAACCTCTTTGGGTCTCTCTGTAAAATCAGGATTCAATATGTGATCTCTCTTTCTCTGACAATATGTACCCCTTGGGTCAGGAAATCTGTCCCGTCTGATTAGTTTGTTTCTACTCCAGCACTTGGCAGTATTTCGCAAGTAAAATATTAATAAGTTCAGCAATGATAATGTTGATACTACTACTGATAATAACAGTAATTCTATGAATTTTAAGATCACGCTTTGTGGTTATGAAAATCAGAAAATCGGAGGGTGACAAGGGATGCAGTCATAGAAACTGTTCCTCACATTAGAATGCCTGTTTACTTGTTTTGATGCCTGTCATTCATTCATCCATTCAGTCAATCATATTTTTGAGCGCTTACTATGTGCAGAACACTGTACTAAGCGTTTGGGAAGTACACGTCGGCAACATATAGAGATGGTCCCTACCCAACAACGGGCTTACACTCTCCCACTTCGAGACTGTTAGCCTGTTGTGGTCAGGGATAATCTCTATTGAAATTGTACTTTCCAAACGCTTAGTACAGTGCTCTACACACAGTAAGCGCTCAATAAATATGAATGAATGAATGAATGAATGAATTTGACTGATCAAATCCTTGCCTCGAATACATTAGTTCATCCATCCATCCATCCGACCATCCATCCGTCCATCTGTCTGTCGGTTCATCCATTTGTCTGTCCAACCATCCATCCATGCATCCATGCATCCATCCATCCGTTCATCCATCCATAATAATAATTATTGTGGCATTTGCTAATCACTTATTATGTGCCAGGCACAGTACTAAGTGCTGGGGCAGATACAAGCTAATAAGGTTTTACACAGTCCCTATCCCACTTGGTGCTCACAGTCTCAGTTCTCATTTTACAGTGAGATAACTGAGGCACAGAGAAGTGAAGTGCCCTGCCAAAGTTCACACAACAGACATTCCACCCACCCATCCACCCATCTACCCATGCATCTACACACCCACCCTTCCACCCATCCACCCATCCATCCAACAACCCATCCATGCATCCATCTGCCAATCCATCCATCCATCAATCAATGATCTTTGTTGAATGCATCCTGAGTGTAAAGTATTGTAATGAACCTCTCAGAGAGATCAAAATAAATTATAACACCATTCCTGCTTTCCAAGAGCTTAAAATCTAACGGGGGAGATAGACACAGACTTAATTCATGACAGTACAGAGAAGAGAATGGAAAGAATGGTAAATAGATGACTATGTGCTTAAAGAGTACATTTTATAAAAGCCACTATGTACAGAACTACAATGGTGGGTGTGACTGCAAAAATTGAGAAGTAGTCTAAGTAGTTGGGAGAAGATGACTTAGGGAGAAGAAAGGTGAATCGTGCGAGGCATCCTGGAAGTGGTGGGAAGACAGAGGGGCTTTGAAGAGGGGGAAAGTTGTGCTCTGATGGACTGGAAGGGGGCAGGAGGAAATGTGGTTTGACAGATTATTTCTCCATTTTCCATCACTGAGACATTTTGAAAGGGAACAGGGCCATTCAGAGGAGAGAATGAAATGAACTCCTCCTCTTCCGTTTGGTACAGAGTCTCAGCTCTGAGATACAAGAGGACGAACCCTAGGCTACAATCTATTCCTTCTGAAACCAGGGATTTTCCCGTCGTGTCCATCCAGCCACAATCAGTTATTCCTTCCCATCACCCCATTCTCAGAACCCCTCAGTCCTTCCCAAACTGATAATTGTAATAACAATAATAATAATCACATTTGTTAAGCACTCACTATGTGTGAATCATTGTTCGAAGCGCTCGGAGAGATGCAGCATAATCAGGTTGTCCCAACTGGGGTTGGTTCACAGTCTTATTGGTGGTGCCCACGGAGAAATTTGCTTCAAGCAGAGAATCTCCACTTTGTTTTCCCTAGATAAGGTGGTCTTCAGGGCCACAAAGGAGAACATTTGAGATGAAAAAGAGGAAATTTGCTTTAAGAGGAAAATCTCCTGCTGCAGTTTCTCTACCTAACGCTTTCGAGGCCTGAAAAGATAATATTTGGGGTTTAAACAGGAGAAAGTTGCTTCAAGCAAAAACTCTCCTCCTTATTTTTCCACCCAGTGTCTTCAAGGCCTCAAAAGAGAGCACATGTGATGCCAAAGAAGAAATCTGTTTCCCTGCACACACATCCTCTGGTCCTTTCTCCACCTCGGGCCTTCAAGGTCTTTTAATTGAGAATTAATAGGAGAATATTTGTGGTGAAAAGGGAGAACCTTTCTGCGTCTAAACGATCTCGGCTTTTCTTTCTCTGCCTGAGGATTTCGAGGCCTCCAAAGGAGGGCATTTGAGGTGAAAAAAGAGAAGGTTTGTTTCATGCACACAATATCCCATTTATGCTTTTCTAAGGACTTCAAGGCCTCAAAATAGAATCTTTACGGGGAAAAAGAAGTTTGCTGTACACAAATCATTTTCTGCTTTCATTTTTATCACTAAGTTCTTGAAGGCCTGAAAAAATGCAATATGGCATTTTTAAAAAAGGGAATTTTACTGCATGCAAAAACTGTCCTGCTAATTTATCCACCTTCGAAGGGCATGTGAGAGGTGAAAAATGATCCATTTGCTTCACGCAAACAATCTCGAGCTTTAATTCCTTTAAGGCCTTCAAGGCCTTAAAAGAGAATGATTTAGGTGAAAAGGGAGAAATGTGTTTCCTGTGGCAGATAAATCTCCTGTTCATTAACCCACTTCAAGCCTCACAGGCTTTTTCACTGAGAACAAACAGAGACTACTTGAGGTTCCAAAGGAGAAATCTGATTCATTCAAACCATCTTCAGCTTTTATTTCTCCATCTGAGGTATTCAAGGCCTACACCCCACCTCCCCTCGCTATACTTTCTACCCAATCTTGATATACGATTATGGCTCTTAACTCCACTCTCTCTACTCAACTCAACTCGCTTGCTCCCCTTTCCCTTTGCCGCTGTCGTAACACTAACCCACAGCCTTGGATCTTTGTCACTGTCCGCCTCCTTCGCTTTTATGCCCGAGCTGCTGAAGGCTGCTGGCGAAAGTCAAAACACCAAGACAACATTGTTCACTTTAAGTTTATCCTTTTCTGCCTTAACTCTGCCCTCTCCTCTACCAGGCAAAACTATTTCTCCTCCTTTATTGGCATCCATGCCCATCATCCCCGTCAGCTGTTCTGTAGATTTAACTCCCTTCTCAGGCCCCCTGTTCCTCCCCTCCTCCATCCCTCACCCCCACGATCTGGCCTCCTAATTCATTAGTAAAATTAACTCCATCAGGTCTGAGCTCCCCAAAATCACCCCTCCCCTTCTCCATCTCTCCCCTCTCTCAACCCTGTAAGCTGCTCTCCCATGTTTCCCAGCATTATCTTCAGATGAGATCTCCTCCCTCCTTTCAGGTGCCGCACCCTCCACTCCTCTGTTGTCAACCTCCTCACTGTGCCTCGTTCTTGCCTGTCCTGCCATTGACCCCGGCCCAAGTCCTTCCCCTGGCCTGGAATGCCCTCCCTTTATCATATCCGCCAAGCTAGCTCTCTCCCTTCCTTCAAAGCCCTACTGAGAGGTCACCTCTTCCAGGAGGCCTTTCCAGACTGAGCCTCCTTTTTCCGCTCCTCCTCCCCATCCCCCCTGCCCTACCGTCTTCCCCTCCTCACCGCACTTTTATATATTTGCACAGATTTATTTTTCTATTTATTTTACTTGTACATATTCACTATTCTATTTGTTTTGTTAATGATGTGCCTATAGCATTAATTCTATTTGTTCTGAAGATTTTGACACCTGTCTACACGTTTTGTTTTGTTGTCTGTCTTCCCCTTCTAGACTGTGAGCCCGTTGTTTGGTAGGGATTGTCTCTATATGTTGCCGGCTTGTTCTTTCCAAGCGCTTAGTGCAGAGTAAGCACTCAATAAATGCGATTGAATGAATGAATAGTTGAGGTGAAACCGGAGAAATTTGCTTCATGCAAAATCATCTCCTGCTTTCATTTGTCTAACTAAGTCTTCAGGACCTGAAGAGAGGATATTTGAGATGAAAAATGGGAAATGTGCTTCATGCAGTGACTTGAAACTTAGATATCTCTAGCAAAGGTCTTCAAGGCTAGCAGAGAGAAAATATGAGGAGCTTAAGGAGAAATTCGCTTCATGCAAACCATCTCTAGCTCTTACTTCTCTACCGAAGGTCTTCAAGGCCCTAAAAGAGACTATTTGAGGTGAGAAAGGGGAACTTTGCTTCATGCAAATCATCCCCAGCTTTTATTTATCTTCTTAAAGTCTTCAAGGCCATGAAAAAGAAAGTATTTGAGGTGAAAAAGGTGAAATTTGCATTATGCGAACTATTTCCTGCGCTGAGTTTCCTAAATCTGATCTACAAGGCCTGAAAAAAAATACACTATGTTAAAGAAGGAGAATTTTACTTCATGAAAATACTGTAGTGCTTATTCGTCCTCCTTAGGTCTTCAAAGTCTTTAAAAGAGAATATATAGGTGGAAGAGCTTTCATGCTGCAAACAATCTCCATCTGTTATTTCTGTAAGGTCCTAGATCTACAAGGCCTCAAAGAGAATATTTGAGGTGGGAAAGGAGACATTTGTCTCATACAAAGTCTAGCTTTTATTTCTCTAAGGTCTTCAAGGCCTGAAGAGATAGTGTATTGCATTAAAAACAGATAATTTTGCTTCATGCGAAAAATGTCTTGCTTATTTGGCAAGCTAAGGGCTTCGAGGCCATCAAAGAGAATTTGTGTGGTAACACAGGTTAAATTTGCTTCGTGCAAACAATTTCCAGCTGTTATTTCTCTACCCAAGGTCTTCAAGGCCTCAAAAGTGACTATTTCCAGCGATAGGGAGAAATTTGTTTTATGCAAACAATTTCCTGCACTCATTTTTCTAAATCAGATCTTCAAGGCATAAAAAAATGCTATGTGGGGTTCAAGAAGGAGAAGTTTGCTTCACGAAAAATCTCTCCTGCTCATTGGTCCACCTTTGGTCTTCAAGGCCTTTCCAAGAGAATATATGAGGTGAAAAATCATTAGTTTACTTCAGGCAAACAATCTCCAGGTATTCTTTCTGTAAGGCTTTGGTATTCAAGGCCTCCAAAGAGAACATTTGAGGTGAAAAAGGAGAAATTTGGTTCATTCAAGCCAACTCTAGTTTTGATTTCTCTAAAAGACTATAAGGCCTCCAAAGAGAATATTTCAGGTGGGGAAGGAGAAGTTTGCTTCATGCGAACAAACTCTAGCTTTTATTTCTCTAAGGCCTTCAAGGCCGGTAGAGATAGTATATTTGGTGAAAAAGGATGAATGTTTTTCATGCAAACAATCTCCAGCTGTTGTTTCTCAATCTACGATCTTCAAGGCCAGAAAACAGAATTCTAGAGGTGAAAATGAAGGAATTTGGTTCATGCAATCCAACTCTGGTTTTGATTAATAAAGACTTCATGGCCTCCAAAGAGAATGTTCGAGGTGGGAAAGGAGAAATTTGCTTCATGCAAACAAACTCTAGCTTTCATTTCTCAAAGTCTTCAAGGACTGAAGAGATAGTATACGACATTATAAAAGACTTTTGCTTCATGAAAAATATGTCCTGCTTATTTGTCAACCTAAGGGATTCAGGGCCATCAAGGAAAATTTATGTGGTGAAAAAAGGATGAATTTTCTTCATGCAAACAATCGCTGGCTGTTATTTCTCTATACAAGGCAGACCTTCAAGGGCAGATACACATCCTGTGCACTAATCCTCTTCAAAGTCTTGTACTTGAGAATGAATAGAGAATATCTGAGGTGCAAAAGCAGAAATTTGCTTCATGCAAACCTTCTCCAGCTTTTACTGGAAAAAAAGAGAAAGTTTCATGCAGACAATCTCCAGTTCATATGTCTCTAAGGCCTTCAGAACCTCAGAGGAGTAGATTTCAAGTGAAAAAGGGAAAACGTGCTTTAGGCAAAAACAATTTCCTGCACTCATTTTTCTAAATCATATCTTCAATGAATTAAAAAAAATATATGAGGTTAAAGAAGGAGAATTTTGCTTCATGAAAAAACTGCCTGTTCATTTGTCCACCTTAGGTCTTCTCGGCCTTTACAAGAGAATATATGAGGTGAAAAATGCTTAGTTTACTTCATGTAAACAAACTCCAGGTGTTATTTCTGTAAGGTCCCAAGGGTCTTCAAGGCCTCTAAAGAGAATATCTGAGGTTGAAAAGGGCTAAATTTGTTTCATGCAGTCCAACTCTACCTTTTATTTCTCTAAGGTCTTCAAGGCCTGAAGAGATAGTGTATGACATTTAAAAATAAGACTTTTGTTTCATGCAAAAAAATGTCCTTCTTACCAGGCAACATAAGGTATTCAAGGCCATCAAAGAGAATATCTATGGTGAAAAAGGAAGAATTCGCTTCATGCAAATCATCCCCAACTTTGATTTCTCTATACATGGTCTTCAAGGCAGACCTTCAAACCCAGAATTACTTCTTGTGCATTCCTCCACCTCAGGCCTTCAAGGCCTTTAATTTGTGAAAGAATAGAGATTATGTGGAGGTATAAAAAGGAGAATTTCCAGCGTTTTCCTTCTCTAAGGTCTTCAAAACCTCAAAAGCAAATACTGGAGGGAAAACAGAAAATGGGTTTCACGCAAGCCACCTCCAGCTTTTATTTCTGTACCCTAAGGTATTCAAGGCCAGAAAAGAGAAGAATGGAGATATGAAAGGAGAAATTTACTTCATGCAAAAATCGTCTTCAGCTTTTACTTCTCTGTCTAAGGTCTTCAAGACCTCAAAAGAGAATATTTGAAGTGGGAAAGGACACAAGTTTCTTCATGTAAACAGCCTCCAGACCTTATTTTCACTACCTAAGTTCTTCAAGGCCAGAAAAGAGAATATCTGATATGAAAATAGAGAAATATACTTCATGCATACAATCTCCAGCTCTTACAACTCTAAAGGTCCTCAAGGCCTGAAACAATGTGTGTTTGAGTTGAAAATGGAGATATTTGCTTCATGCAAACTATCTCCTACTTTGATTTCTATATACTGAATGTTTTCAAGACCTGGAAAGAGAATATGTTTGTTGATAAAAGGCAAGTTTCCTTCATGCAATCACCTGCTTTTGTTTCTCTGCCTAAGGACCAGAGAAGGTAATATATGGAGTTCAAAAAGGAGAAATTTCTTGATACAAAAACTCACCTCATAATTTTCCTCCTAAGGTCTTCAAGACCTGAAGGGAAAATGTACGAACTTGAAAAGGAGAAATTGGCTTCCTGGAGAAACACCTCCTGTTTAATAGTTCACTTCAGGCCCTCAGGGCTTCTGAAATGAGAATGAATAGAACATATTGGTGATGAAAGGGCGAAATTTGTTTCATGCAAAGAAAAAAATCTGCTTTGCTTTCTCTCCATAATGTCTTCAGGGCCTTAAAAGTATATATAAGAGGGGAGAAAGGAGATGTTTTCTTCATTCAGATATATCTCCTGTTCATTATACCACTTGAGGCCTTCAAGGAATTTTAATAGAGGTTATTTGACTCGTTGGTTCACATGGGCCCTGAGCACCTCTGTTGCTGACCCATTGGGTCACCGAGTCACTGAGTAGCTGGCTGAGAGGTTTCGGTGAGGGGTGAGCAGAGCTTCCAGCTCGAGGTAAGAGCCGAGGACACAGGGTACAAGAAGGGAAATGAGGCTTGTGCACGACAGGGAGTTGAAGGAAAGGAAATCGTTCAAATAATATCTAAGTGAAAGGATTACTCCAGAGAAACCATAGATACTTGCCCAATCGTTGTACCCCCGCTCCTTGGGGAATTCGACGGGATTTGCGTGATTTAGTGGAAAGTGCGTGGGCTTGGGAGTCAAAAGACGTGGGGTGTAATCCCGCCTCCGCCACTTGGCTGATGTGTGACCTTGGGCAGGCCACTTAACTTCTGTGTGTCTGTTACCGCATCTGGAAAATGGGGATTAAGACTGTGAGCTCCACGAGGGACAACCTGATTACATTGTATCTACCCCAGCGCTTAGAACAGTACTTGGAACATAGCACTTAACAAATACCACGATTATTATTATGATTATTATGATTACTATTATTCTTAATCCCCATTGTTCAGGTGAGGTAACTGAAGCCCAGAGAAGTTAAGTGGCTTACTCAAGGTCATGCAGCACAGACGTGGGGGAGCTGGGACTAGAATCCCCATCTTCTGATTCACAAGCGTGGGCTCTTGCCACTAAACTAGGCTGTTTCTTATGCTGCTTCTCCGGGTTGAGCCACCAAACCAGCCATGGAGAGTGTCATAGGATGGATTTAGAGTCATTTCTCATTTTCCCTAGATTTGCAATCAGAAGATGTCAGAAAATACAACTCATTAAATGACTGATGATTGTTTGAGGTCATTAACAAGATGTAACTCAGAGAAGCAGCATGGCCTAGTCTATAGAGCATGGACCTGTGAGTCAGAATGGCTCGGTTTCTAATCTGGGCTCTTCTACCTTTATGCTGTGTGACCTTGGAAAGTCTCTTCACTTCTCTGGGCTTCATTTCCTTCATATGTGAAATGGGCGTTGAGACTGTGAGCCCATGGGGGACAGGGACTTTTCTGACCCAATTTTCTTGTATCCATTCCAGTGCTTAGTACAGTGCCTGGCTCATAATAAACGCTTATCAAGTAGCACAATTATTATTATTGTTATTATCATTATTATTACGGATGGGGAGGGACGTTTTTACACAGACCCAGGCCGAGAGAATTAGGCACCCTGAGACAGGGAAGCCCAGGGAAGCAGCATAGCCCAATTAATAAAGCATGGACCTGGGAGTCAGAGGACCTGTGTTCTAATTCTACCTCCACCACTTGTCTGCCATGTGATCTTGGGCAAGTCATTTCACTACTTGCTTCATCTTCCTTACCTGTAAAATGGGAATTTAGATTGGAAGTCCTATGCGGGACAGGGACTGTGTCCACCCTGACTAGCTTGTAGGTACTTCAGTGCTTACAATGGTCCCTGGAAAATAGTAAACACTTACCACGTACCGTTATGAAAAAAAAAATAATCAGGGATGGTTCCGTGGATTTAATAGAGTTTCAGGAAGGGGTTTTGAAGATGGGAAGCCCTGTGGTCGGGTAGATATGATAGGAGAGGGAATTCCAAGCATGGGAAAAGTGGTGAGGAAGCGGTCTGAGTCGGAGGAATTGGGAGTGAGGTACAGTGAAATGGTGAGCTTGGGAGGAATGGAGAATGCATATAGGAATTCAGTAGGGGAAAATTATGCATATCAATCGATCGATCATATTTATTGAGAGATTACTATGTTCAGACCTTGGTGCTAAGGGCTTGGAAGAGTACGATATAGCAATATAACAGGGTTAGTAGACACATCCCCTGCCCATGATGAGCTTACAGTCTAGAGGGTAATGTCTAAGGTGGATTGCTGCAGATTTCAGACGCTCTCAAGCCCTGGCATGAGATGAAGCTCCAAAACCTCAGAGCTTAACCAGAACGCTATTATTAAACAAAGAAAGGGAATGATGATTAGTCTGTTGATGTTGTCATAGGAAGGAATCCCACAGTGGGAACCACGTAGGACTGGACAGTCATTTAGGTTGTGGGGGCCAGGACCAAAAGGAGCACACAATCCCGGCCTTCTGAGATTCCCGGACCGTCAGCTGTCTCAGCGGAGCCCCGGGCCCGTCCTCCCACGGGGAATTTTCCAGGAAATAACTGGGCCGTCAGCTTAGGGGACGGTGCAGCCATCCGGAGAGCCAAGAGGGGTAGCAAGGATCCTGACAGCTCTCACCCTTCTCGCAGTCCTATCTGTCACCGACATCAGCGTCCAGGACCGACGATAAGGAGTGAGCCTCGCTCTCAGCAGAGGTAGATACTCTCCAGCCCAGGACAGGCCCGGTGACTACGGAAAAGAGGAGGGGAAAGGTGGGGTAAATTTATAAAGGGAACTGGATGACCAGGGTTAGAGTAGCAATTTCTCTAAAACAAAAGCAGTGTAACTTAGTGGAAAGAGCATGGGCCTGGGAGTCAAGCGGACTTGGGTTCTAATTCCAGTTCTGCCACTTATCTGGTGTGTGTCATTGGGCAACTCATTTCAGGTCTTTGGGGCGCGATTCGGACCTCCAGGGATTCATTCATTCATTCATTCATTCATTCATTCAATCGCATTTATTGAGTGCTTACTCTGTGCACAGCACTGTACTAAGCGCTAGGGAAATCCAAGTCAGCAACATATAGAGGAGGTCCTTACCCAACAACGGGCTCACAGTCCGGGAGGGGGAGGCAGACAACAAAAACAAAACATGTAGACAGGTGTCAAAATCATCAGAACAAATAGAATGAAAGCTATATTCATTCAATCGTATTTATTGAGCGCTTACTGGTTGCAGAGCACTGTGGTATACGCTTGGGAAGTACAAGTCGGCAACATATGAGACGGTCCATACCCAACAGCGGGCTCACAGTCTAGAAGGGGGAGACAGACAACAAAACAAAACATATAAACCAAATAAAATAAATAGAATAAACATGTACAAATAAAATGTTAATAAATAGAGTAATAAATATGTACAAACGTATATACATATATACAGGTGCTGTAGGGAGGGGAAGGAGGTAAGGCGGGGAGATGGGGAGGGGGAGTAAGGGGAGAGGAAGGAGGGGGTTCAGTCTGGGAACTGACATATGCACATCATTAACAAAATTAATAGAATAGCAAATATATACAAGTAAAGTAAATAGAGTAATAAATCTGTACAAACAAACACAAGTGCTGTGCGGAAGGGAAGGTGGTAGGACGGGGAGATGGGGAGGAGGAGAGGAAAATGGAGGCTCAGTCTGGGAAGTCCTCCTGGACGAGATGAGCTCTCAGTAGGGCTTTGAAGTGAGGAAGAGAGCTATCTTGGTGGATGTGTGGAGGGAGGGCATACCAGGCCAGGGGAAGGACGTGGGCCACGGGTCGACGGCGGGACAGGCGAGAACGAGGCACAGTGAGGAGATTAGCGGCCGAGGAGCAGAGGGTATGGGCTGGGTTGTAGAATGTGAGAAGGGAGGTGAGGTAGGAGGGTGCGAAGTGATGGAGAGCCTTGAAGGCGAGAGTGAGGAGTTTTTGCTTGATGCATAGGTTGACAGGCAGTCACTGGAGATTTTGAGGAGGGGAGTAACATGCCCAGAGCGTTTCTGTACAAAGATGATCCGGGCAGCACAGTGAAGTATAAACTGAAGTGGAGAAAGACAGGAGGATGAGAGATCAGAGAGGAGGCTGATGAAGTAATCAATTCGGGATAGGATGAGAGATTGAACCAGCAAGGTAGCGGTTTGGATGGAGAGGAAAGGGCGGATCTTGAGGATGTTGTGGAGGTGAGACCGGCAGGTTTTGGTGAAGTATCGGATGTGCGGGGTGAACGAGAGAACAGAATCGAGGATGACACCAAGGTTGCGGGCTTGTGAGACGGGTAGGATGGTAGTGCCGTCAACAGTGACGGGAAAGTCAGAGAGAGGGCAGGGTTTGGGAGGGAAGATAAGGAGTTCAATCTTGGACATATTGTGTTTTAGATGGCGGGCAGACATCCAGATGGAGATGTCCTGAAGGCAGGAGATAAGAGCCTGGAGAGAGGGAGAGAGAGCAGGGACGGAGATGTAGATTTGGGTGTCATCAGCGTAGTGATGATAGCTGAAGCCGAGGGAGTGAATGAGTGCACCAGGGAGGTGAGTGTAGATAGGGAACAGAAGGGGACCAAGACCTGATCCTTGAGGAACCTCTACAGTAAGGGGATGGGAGGGGGAGGAGGAGCCCGCAAATAAGACTTAGAATTAGTGGCCGGAGGGATAAGAGGAGAACCAGGAGAGGGCAGAATCTGTGAAGCCAAGGCTTGATAGCGTGTTGAGAAGTAGGAGGTGATCCACAGTGTCGAAGGCAGCTGAGTGGTCGGGGAGGATTTGGATAGAGTAAGAGCCATTGAATTGGGCAAGTAGGAGGGCATTGGTGACCTTTGAAAGGGAAGTGTCGGTGGAGTGTAGGGGGCGGAAGCCAGATTGGAGGGTGTCAAAGAGAGAGTTGGCGTTTAAGATTCCCCTCAGAGCGGCGGCTGCTTTATCACTGGGGACGGGGTCCATCTGCAGAAGCATCTCAGTGTCCGCGGACGACAGAGAGCTGAGGGCTGAGGGCTCTTCGATGTCCCTCCTGGGCTGACAGAACCCAGGAGTCCGATGGAAGACAGGGGTCCATCCCAGACTGAAAGAGGACGGCGACTCCCAACCCCATGCTGTTCCGGTGAGTGCGCCCTGTGGTGGGGATTGAGGGGCGGTGAGAAGTCAGCAGCCCGTTGTGAATCTGTGGAGAATCTCGCACTCGGTCCCCAGGTTGAAGTTCGGACCAGGGCAGAATTACAGGTGGGTTTGCAGGAGCAGAAACCAGGCTTCAGCAGGGCCAAGACAGTGGCAGGTTCCACAACACAAGCCACTAGTACTAGAATCACTTCCTCTGCTCAGGTTCTCAGTCGCATGGTCTTTGTACCTGGACCAGCACTCATGCGCTATTTGCTCTAGGACACCCCTTCCGTCGTCTTGCTTACAACCCTCCATCAGCCCTTCACCATCCCTCCATCACCGCTCCACTGTCCCTCCATCATTCCTTCATTGTCCCTTCATCAACGTCCCATCATCCTTCCATTCCGCTAGACTGTCAGCTCGTTATGGGCAGGGAACGTGTCTACCAACTCTGTTGGATTGTCCTCTCCTTTTAGTCCAGTGCTCCACACCCGGTAAACCTGGAGTAAATACCATCGATTAATCATTTCTTCCAGCCCTCTGCCAAGCCCGAGGCGACGTATGTAATTGGGGTCCCACGCCAGACCCTTCCCTGTTTAGCCAGACTTCACTCTGCATTTCATTTTCCTCGTCTAGAGACAGCTGCAATGGAATTCCCTGGACCCACAGCTTTGTGTGCGTGTGTGTGTGCGCGTGCCCAGGTCAGGGTAAGAGAATCAGGGATCAAATCCCAGGCTTTAAAGAACGGGGACATCTGGATAGGATTAAAGTGGGGAATGTTCTCCATCTCTCCCTAGGGAACAGGTTTGGAGTTCAGGGAAGAGCCGAATAAGTGACTAGGTACATTTTTGGGTTTATGCGACGACCTACGTTTTTGTATTGTACTCTCCCAAGTGATTAGCACAGTGTTCTGCACACAGTAAGCTCTCGATAAATGCGATTGACTCTGTGCGACTGTCTGTCTGTGGAAGAACCCCAGTCTGTGAGTGAGGGGGATACGTGTGAGGGCATTATTTGTTTGGATGCATTTTTATTTAGCTGTAACTTTGGGTGTGACAATCTACTTGTGTGCTTCAGGTTGCCTTGTAGGGTTAGTAGATCTTTGTCTTTTGTTTCCACTGGGGGCTCTATGAACACCGTTATTACTATTATCAGTCAGTCAATCAGTTTAGTACAGTGCTTTGCACACAGTAAGCGCTCGATAAAAACGATTGAATGAATGAATATTTATTTAGCTCAGAGCAGATCACTATACTACGTGCTTCGGAGAGTACAATATAACAATATAACAGAGACACTCTCTACCCACAACAAGCTTACAGTCTCTGTACATATCTGTAATTTATTTCATATTAACGTCTTTATCCCCCTTTAGACTGTAAAGGTTTTGTGGGGAGAGAGCATGTCTACCAACTCTGTTACATTGTATTCTCCCAAGTACTTAGTACAGTGCCTTGCACAGAGTAAATGCTCAAAAATACTACAACTTCTACTAGGGCTTTTGCTGCTATTATTGGTACTATTACTGTGACTACCGTCCCCTCTTGTATCTTTGTCATCTTTTTGTTCCCACCTGGAGAATTATGGTGTCACTCCTCCTTGGGAATCCCGTCATAGTTACGTGGAAGTCTTTAGCCAAGTTTATAGATCATTTTGGAATTCATGACTCTCTTCCAATATACCATAAATTACACCTCCCTTACACTCACCGGCAAAACTCCTGTTGATTTCTTAACCTAATCACGATCTTTGCCTGTGCAGGGAGTCATCATCACCTACCAATGACTAACATCTCCACGGTGAGGGAATTCCTCCTGCTGAGACTCTCGGGGGTCCGGGAGCTGCAGCTGGTCCACGTCGCGCTGCTCCTCCTAGTTTACCTGGCGGCCCTGACGGGGAATCTCCTAATGGTCGCCGTCATCGCCCTCGACCGAGGCCTCTACACCCTCAGGTACTTCTTCCAGAGGCACCTGTCTATCCTCGACCTCTGCTACATCTCCGTCCCCGTCCCCAAATCCAACCACAACTCCCTGACCGAGAGTAGATCCATTTCCCTCCTGGGCTGTGCCGCCCAGTTCTTCTCTGTAGTCTGGTTTGCCTGCTCAGAGCTGTTGCTCCTCACGGTCATATCCTATGACTGCTTCGCCGCCATCTGCCTCCCCCTGAGCTACGAGGTCGTCATGAACAGAGCGGCCTGTGGAAAGAAGGCCGCCGCCTAGTGGCTCAGTGGGGGCCTGATTGGTGTCTTGTTTTCAGTTCCGACCTTTTCCCTAACCTTCTGTAGGTCCAACACCGTCCAGCAGTTTTTCTGTGACGTCCCCTCCCTGCTGAAGTGCACTTGGTCCGAGGATCACGTCGCTGTCGATGTGAGCGTCATCGCCGGGGTAGCGTTAGGCGTCGTCCACTTCATTCTCATCATCGTCTCGTATGTGCGCATTTTCCGTGCCGTGCTGAGGATGCCGGCCACCGAGAGCCGGGTCAAAGTCTTCTCTACCTGCCTGCCCCACCTTGTCGTCGTCACTGTTTTCCTCTCTGCAGGTGCATTTTTCGACATCAAGCCGCCCTCAGACTCCTCCTTGATCGTGGACCTGCTGGTGTTCTTGTTCTACGCAGTGGTACCCCCTGCTCTGAACCCCCTTATCTACAGCCTCGGGAACTGGAACATGAAGGCCGCCATGAGCAGGATCCTAAAAGGGTCACTCACCGGGCCTTACTCCGGGACAAAAAGTGTCCTTCCTTGTGCAAATGATATCACATCACCACTTAACCAAGGGACTGCTCTTGGACATAGCCAGAAACGTAGCTGTCCTATGGGTTCACAGAAAACTCTGGATGTTGATGAATTGTCAAAGTCTGGGAGGTTGGTTGTTAAGACTAAAGTAGGATGGACAATCCAGTTTTGAGGAGGAACCATGGCCTAAAGGAAGGGGAGTCCCTGTTGATGTAAACTCATTGTGGACAGGGAATGTGTTTAACAACATTAGTGAATTGAACTCTCCCAAGTGCTTAGTACAGTAAATCCACTTTGGGGGCGGTTTCTAATCCCTGCTCTGCTACTTGTCTTCTGTGTGACCTTGGGCGAACCACTTAACTTCTCCGTGCCTCAGTCACCTCATCTGAAAAATGGGGATTAAGACTGTGAACCCCACATGGGACAACCTGATTACCTTGTATCTACCACAGTGCTTAGAGCATGTTCTTGGCACATAGCAAGTACGTAAATACCACATTTCCTTTAGTGTTATCATGGCCTAAAGTATTGGGAATAGCTCTAGACTGTAAGCTCATTATGGGCAGGGAAGGTGTCTATCAACTCTATTACATTGAACCTTTTCAAGTGCTTAGTACAGTTCTGGGCTTAGAGTAAGTGTTCAATAAATATGACTTATTGATGAATTGATTGATTGAGACTTGAGTTCTGATGTCAGCTCTGCTACTGGCTTGTTTTTTGTCCTAGTGTCAGGGACTTAACATCCCTAGGATCTCTCTCGCTTTTACACTCTGAGCTCCTGTGAGACAGGAATTGTGTCTGAACTGATTCTATTGTTTCTACTCCATCAAGTGGAACAATTTAGGCAAACCACCCCTTAATAAATGCAATAATGATATCATTATTAGTAATGTCCATGAAAATATAATGATACACTCTTTAGCATGACTCTGGTGATGGGAATTAAAGTTGGAAAATGTGAGGTGGTATGGGAAAGGGAAGAGAGGATGACTGCAGCTTCATCTGTCTTGTCAAACCTGTCCTTTCACTTCAATCAGTCTTTCCGTCACTCCTTCCATCCTTCCTTCCAACCATTCATTATCCATCCATCCATCCATCCATCCATCCATTCATCCATCCATCCATCCATCCATCCATCCATCCATCCATCCTTCACTCCAGAGCACAGGCTTGGGAGTCAGAGGTCACAGGTTCTAATCCCCGTTCTGCTACCTGTCTTCCATATGAGCTGGGGCAAGTCATTTCACTTCTCTGTGCTTCGGTTACCTCATCTGTAAAATGGGGATTGAGACTGTGAGCCGCATGTGTGACAGGGACTGTGTCCAACCTGATTATCTTGTATTTTCTCCAGCACTTAGAACAGTGCTTGACACATAGTATGCGCTTAGCAAAGACCGTAATTATTACTATTATTACTACCAATGGTATTTATTGACCGCATTCTGGGTTCAAAGCCTCTCTGCCTCCTCCTCTCCTCCTGGGATCCCCCTGCCCTACGTCCTTCTCCTCCCCACAGTACTTGTATATATTTGTACAGATTTATTACTCTATTTATTTTACTTGTAGATATTTACTGTTCTATTTATTTTGTTAATGTTGGGCATATAGCTTGAATTCTATTTGTTCTGACGATTTTGACACCTGTCTACATGTTTTGTTTTCTTGTCTGTTTCCCCCTTCTAGACTGTAAACCCGTTGTTGGGTAGGGACCGTCTCTACATGTTGCCAGTTTGTTCTACCCAAGCTCTTAGTACAGTGCTGTGCACACAGTAAGCGCTCAATAAATGCGATTGAATGAATGAATGAATAGTAATAACTCAGGAGAATAGAAAAGACATAAAATTGCATTGTTCCTGCTCTCTAGGAAATTATGATCTAATGAGGGAGCCAGACACAGAATAAATTATGTAGAGGAGGAAGGAGAGAAGGGAAAAATGAGAAAGTGGATGAACGCTTGATTCAAGAGTACAGTTTAAAGAATCAGTATGAACAGACATTCAACAGATTTGCAATCAGGACACGTCAACAGAAATAGCCTTGCCTAGCAGGTAGAGCAGGGACCAGGGATTCAAAAGGACATAGATTATAATCCAGGTTCCACCACAGACCCGCCCGCCCGCCATCACACCACGCGGCCCTGCTGCTCCCGGAAGGATCCTCCAATCAGAGCGCCGCCATAGGAGCCCGGGATCCCGAACGCGAGAGGCACGCCAGCAAACCATCACATCCCGCGGCCCTGCTGCTCCAGGAACGATCCTCTCCTCCTGACGCCGCCGCGAAGGCCGGGGCTCCCCCACCCTCCCTCCCTCCCTCTCTCCGTCCGTCCGTCTGTCCGTCCCAGAGCAGGCTTCTATCGGGCGCTCATGCCCTGCGGCCGGGCTCCTCGCCGTCCACCGCCCGTTCATCTGCATCCCAGCCCGACGACGCCGAGGCCCCTGGGCTGGGCCCCCACCCTCCCATCATCACTACATTCACCTCTCGATGCCCCACCTCAAAAATCTCCAGTGGCTGCCAATCAACCTACGCATCAGGCAAAAACTCTTCACTCTCGGCTTCAAGGCTCTCCATCACCTCGCCCCATCCTACCTCACCTCCCTTCTTTCCTTCTACAGCCCAGCCCTCACCCTCTGCTCCATAGCCGCTAACCTTCTTACTGTGCTTCGTTCTCGCCTGTCCCGCCGTCGATCCCCGGCCCGGGTCCTTTCCCTGGCCTGGAATGCCCTCCCTCCACTCATCCGCCAAGCTAGCTCTCTTCCTCCGTTCAAAGCCCTACTGAGAGCTCACCTCCTCCAGGCCTTCCCAGACTGAGCTCCCTCCTGCCTCTCCCCCCGACTTACCTTCATGCCCTCCCCACAGCACCTGTATATGTGTTTGCACATATTTATTACTCTATTTATTTTACTTGTACATATTTGCTATTCTATTTATTTTATTTTGTAAATATGTTTTGTTTTGTTGTCTGTCTCCCCCTTCTAGACTGTGAGCCCACTGTTGGGTAGGGACCGTCTCTATATGTTGCCAACTTGTACTTCCCAAGCGCTTAGTACAGTGCTCTGCACACAGTAAGCGCTCAATAAAAACGATTGAATTAATGAATGAATGAAGCCACCTCCACTATGTCCAAGTAGCCAACTGGGATCGTGGGACATTGTGTACCCCTACTTGATCGTGGTTCATTGTGTCCCCTTGCTTGTTCGTAGAACATTGTGTCCCCCTTATTCCATCCCCCCCGCCACCCCTTAAGCGACCGTCTTTGAGAAGCCACCCAACTTCCCCCTTCCCGGTCCGGACCTGACTGATTCCCCCCTCCCCCCGCCTTCGCTCCCCCGGGAAAAAGGCCCTTGTTATCACCGATTTACTTTAACAACTACCTCATTCGCACCTAATCAGCCCACCCATGCTATTTAATTAATTAATTAATTCATTCATTCATTCAATCGTATTTGTTGAGCGCTTACTGTGTGCAGCTTACTAAGCGCTTGAGACAGAGCAGCAGAGGGTGCCGGCTGGGCTGTAGAAAGAAAGAAGGGAGGTGAGGTAGGAGGGGGCGAGGTGATGGAGAGCCTTGAAGCCGAGAGTGAGGAGTTTTTGCCTGATGTGTAGGTTGATTGGTAGCCACTGGAGATTTTTGAGGAGGGGAGTAACATGCCCAGAGCGTTTCTGCTCAAAAACGATACGGGCAGCAGCGTGAAGTATAGATAGAAGTGGAGAGAGACAGGAGGATGGGAGATCAGAGAGGAGACTGATGCAGTAATCCAGTCGGGATAGGATGAGAGATTGAACGAGCAGGGTAGCAGTTTGGATGGAGAGGAAAGGGCGAATCTTGGCGATGTTGTGGAGGTGAGACCGGCAAGTTTTGGTGACGGATTGGATGTGTGGGGTGAACGAGAGAGCGGATGACACCAAGATTGCGGGCTTGTGAGACGGGAAAGATGGTAGTGCCGTCAACAGTGATGGGACAGTAAGGAAGAGGGCAGGGTTTGGGAGGGAAGATAAGGATTTCAGTCTTGGACATGTTGAGTTTTAGATGGCGGGCAGACATCCAAATGGAGATGTCCTGAAGGCAGGAGGAGATACGAGCCTGGAGGGCGGGAGAGATAGCAGGGTAGATTTGGGTGTCATCATCTTATTCATGATAGCTGAAGCCGTGGAAGCGAATGAGTTCACCAAGGGAGTGAGTGTAGATAGAGAACAGAAGGGGACCAAGAACTGACCCTTGAGGAGCCCCTACAGTAAGGGGATGGGAGGGGGAGGAGGAGCCCGCAAAAGAGACTGAGAATGAATGGCCGGAGAGATAAGAGGAGAACCAGGAGAGGACAGAGTCTGTGAAGCCAAGGTTGGATAGCGTGTTGAGGAGAAGGGGGTGGTCCACAGTGTCGAAGGCAGCTGACAGGTCGAGGAGGATTAGGATAGAGTAGGAGCCGTTGGATTTGGCAAGCAGGAGGACATTGGTGACCTTTGAGAGGGCAGTGTCCGTGGAATGTAGGGGACGGAAGCCAGATTGGAGGGGGTCGAGGAAAGAGGCTGTTCATTCCTCTCCCCAGGCATCTCCACTCCCATGACCCACCCATTAACAGTTCCGCCCTACTCCAGAACTGCCATCCATAGGACTCTGTCCTCCTCCACCTCCGAGACAATTTTGTCAAGAGCCCCTGGACTCTGCCTGCCGTTAACCTCTTTGAACTGATTTGGCTGACCTATGGGCAATTCATCCTTCTGCCTGGAGCATCATTTGCCCATTTTATGGTCGCTTCTGCATGTTAATTGTTAACTACCCTCTGTGATGTCATCACCTACTTATATCATTACTACTGCGTTATTGCTACTGCAGTTTAATTATTAACCTCCCACTGTGCTGACATTTACCTTGACTGACCTCACCAAGAACTGTCAATTCCCCTGCTCCCAATTGCCATTCCCATTCCTTACCTTCCCCTTCCCGTCTCCCACCCAGCTCTTTCCCTCCCTTTGCCCGGATCATCTTTGTGCAGAAACGCTTTGGGCATGTTACTCCCCTCCTCAAAAATCTCCAGTGGCTACCAGTCAAACTACGCATCAAGCAAAAACTCCTCACTCTCGGCTTCAAGGCCCTCCATCACCTAGCCCGCTCCTACCTGACCTCCTTTCTCGCCTTCTACAGCCCAACCCGTACCCTCCGCTCCTCTGCCGCTAACCTCCTCACTGGGCCTCGTTCTCGCCTGTCCTGCCGTCGACCCCCGGCCCACGTCCTCCCCTTGGCCTGCAATGCCCTCCCTCCGCACATCCGCCAAGCCCTACTGAGAGTTCACCTCCTTTCAAAGCCCTACCGAGAGCTCACCGTCTCCAGGAGGCCTTCCCAGACTGAGCCCCTTTCTTCCTTTCCCCTTCCTTCCCCTCCCCCTCCCCCCACCTTACCTACTTCCCCTCCCCACAGCACCTGTATACATGTATATATGTGTGTGCATATTTATTACTCTATTTATTTATTTATTTTACTTGTACATATTTATTCTATTTATTTTATTTTGTTAATATGTTTTGTTTTGTTGTCTCTCTCCCCCTTCTAGACTGTGAACCCGCTGTTAGGTAGAGACCGTCTCTATATTTTGCCAACTTGTACTTCCCAAGCGTTTAGTACAGTGCTCTGCACACAGTAAGCGCTCAATAAATACGACTGAATGAATGAATGAATGATGTCCTTGCTCTTGAGGCTCACCCCGCACCGGGCGCCTGGCTAGCTCCTTGGAGCCGGGCGGACCCTTGGGAACAACGGCCCTTGTATCTATACTGATACAAAAATAACCAAATCTTGCTTAAACTAAGTTAGATAAGTTGTTTGTCTCGGATTATAAAACTGGCAAAGGCCAGGAACTCACTCGAGGCCTCACCTGGGAGTGGACGCACTGCCCAGGGATTTTCCCGATTCTAGAGATTCAGGGTGAACTGTTGTTGACCTGGATAGAGCAGATGAATTAGGATCAGTGATGTATGAACCCCTTTCTTGTTCTTGTTCTTTATAATTTGTTATGGATTAGTATTAAGTGCTTTGCTTGTTCATTATAATTTGTTATGGATTAGTATTTAGTGCTTTGTTTATTGATTATAATTGGTAATGGATTAATATTTAGTGTTTTGCTTATTGATTATAATAAAGCCTTTAATCTTAATAAAAGGCTTCAGCTGTTTCTGCTTCCCAAACTCTTGTCCGCTTCCTCAGGCAAAACAGCGGGGGCGAGGTGATGGAGAGCTTTGAAACCGAGAGTTAGGAGTTTTTGCCTAATGCGTAGGCTGACAGGCAGCCACTGGAGATTTTTGAGGAAGGGAGTAACATCCCCCGAGCGTTTCTGCACAAATATTATCATGGCAGCAGAGTGAAGTATAGTCTGAAGTGGGGAGAGACAAGAGGATGGGAGATCAGAGAGGAGGCTGATGCATTAATCCAGTAGGGATAAGATGAGACATTGAACCAGCAATGTAGCGGTTTGGATGGAGAGGAAAGGGCGGATATTGTCGATGTTGTGGAAGTGAGACTGGTAGGTTTTGGTGACGGAATGGATGTGTGGGGTGAACGAGAGAGCGGAGTCGAGGATGACACCAAGGTTGCGGGCTTGTGGGACGGGAAGAATGGTAGTGCCGTCTACAGTGACAGGAAAGTCAGGGAGTGGGCAGAGTTTGGGAAGGAAGGTAAGAAGTTCAGTCCTGGACATATTGAGTTTTAGATGGCGGGCAGGCATCCAGATGGAGATGTCCTGAAGGCAGGAGGAGATCCGAGCCTAAAAGAAGGGAGAGCAGGGACAGAGATGTAGATTTGGGTGTCATCAGCGTAGAGATGGTAGTTGAAGCCGTGGGAGCGAATGAGGTCACCAAGGGAGTGAGTATAGATAGAGAACAGAAAAGGACCCAGAACTTCCCCTTGAGAAACCCCTACAATAAGGGGATAGGACGGGGAGGTGGAGCCCGCAAACAAGACTAAGAATGAACTGCCGGGGAGATAAGAAGAGAAGCAGGAGAGGACGGAGTCAGTGAAGCCAAGGTTGGATAGCGTATTGAGGAGAAGGGGTTGGTCCACAGTGTCGAAGGCAACTGAGACGTCGAGGAGGATTAGGATAGAGCAGGTGCCGTTGGGTTTTGGAGCAGGTTTTGACATACAGGAACCACTGATAGCTGAAGTGACTGTAGCATAGTGCCGATGCTCTGTTGTAGCAACCGAGCCTGGCGGGTGGATGCCACGGTAGCCAGGGTAGGGATGCTGGAGGGAAGAGAGCTGTGTCGGTGATGCCACTGGTGGATAGAGCACCGGCCAGGAAGTCAGAACGTTGTGGGTTCTAATCCCGGATCCCTCACAAGTCTATTGTGTGACCTTGGGCAAGTCCCTTCACTTCCCTGTGCCTCAGTTACCTCATCTGTAAAATGGGGATAAGTGTGTGAGCTCCATGATGGACAGGGACTGTGTCCAACCTGATTAATTTGTATATAACCCAATGCTTAGAGCAGTGCTTGGCACACAGTAAGCGCTTAACATGTACCAAAATTATTTCTGATTTATTGTTCCTGGCAAGCCACTCCACTCCTACAAGCCTGCCCTGTTTGGGGTGTGGTCTTGGTCTGAAATGGTCTCTCCCCCCTTCTAGACTCTGAGCCCGTTGTGGGCAGGGATTGTCTCTCTTGCTGAATTGTACTTTCCAAGCGCTCAGTACAGTGCTCTGCACACTGTAAGCGTTCAATAAATACAACTGATTGAATGAATGAACTCTAGCCTGTTCCCCAAGTCTGTTCCCCAACTTCGAGAATCTTCCCAGAATGGCTCCATCTCTGGCTTCATCATTTTGGTTTCATCCTGCCTGTCTCCATCCACGCTCTCTCTCACCTGGGAAGCAGGGGCTGTGAGGCAGGCACTGACCTCCTCTGGACTGGGCTGGTCTCCTCTTTCTCCTAGGATTCCTGGGTTCGTTCTGCCACAAAGAGACGACCAGGACCCCTCAGCCACTCTCTGCTCTCTCATGGATATTGACCTGATCTCCAGGCAGACCCCATCCCAGTACATAGAAGCAGTCACTACTCCGAGGGGGATCCCTGGAGGACCGACCTGGGCCCCCTGTGGATGGACCTCGTGGGCCAGCTGACTCGAGAACCCTCTGATCACATGGTTCCTGAGGTTCTTCAGAGATAAGGACCTAACACTCCCAACTGCAGCAACGGACATGGACCGTGATGTTCCCATGGCAACAATAGCATCTTCTTCTATATAAGTATACCCGTATCCAGAAAGAGAGAGACAGGGAGCGAGTGATATGCTTCTGAATAGGAGAAGCAGCATGATTTAGTGGAAAGAATCTGGGCATGCGAGTCCCAGCTCTCCTTGATGCTTGCAGGGTGATCTTGGGCAAGTCACTTCACTTCTCTGTGCCTCTGTTTCCTCAGCTGTAAAATGGAGGTGCAATACTGGTTCTCCCTCCTACCTAGACTGTGTACCTCATGTGAGAGAGGGATTGTGTGCAACCTGAATAATTTGAATCTATTCCATCGCTTACAACAGTGCTTGACACGAGGTAAGTGCTTAACAAATACCATATCAATAATAGAATATATCCTCATAGCCTCATTGGAGGAGTATGATTGGTTACTCAGAGTAACGAATGGAGAATCAGAGCCCTCAACACAGAGGTAGGGAGTGTAAGATTGGCAAGCTCGGTTAGTGTCTGGAGACTAGAAGCAGCTTGACCTAGTGGAAAGAGCCTGGGCCTGAGAGCCAGAGAAACTGGGTTCTAATCTTGACTTCACCGCTCATCTTCTCTGTGACCTTGGGCAAGTCACTTCATTTCACAGGGCCTCAGTTACCCTCTCTGAGAGACTGAGAGTCCTATGTAGGATAGGGACTGTATCCAACGTGATTATCTTGTAACTACCCCAACATTTAGCCACATCTTAGCTAGGTGAACTTGGACAAATCACTTTACTTCTCCTATGCATCAGTCTCCTTATCTGTAAAATGGGGATTAGATCTTATGCCCTCCTTACTTAGACTGTGAGCCCCATGTGGACAAAGGCTATACCCAACCGGATTATTCCTTCATTCATGTATTCAATGGTATTTATTGAGCTCTTTCTATGTGAAGAGAACTGTACTAAGCACTTGGAAAGTACAATTCAGCCACAAAGAGAGACAATCCCTGTCCACAACGGGCTCACAGTATAGATGCGGGAAGACGAGCATCAAAACAAGTAAACAGGCATCAGTATCATCAATATAAATAAATCGAATTATAAATATATACACATCATTAATATAAATGAATAGAATTATAAAAACATACACACGTGCTGCCGCGGGGAGAGGTGGGTAGAGCAAAGTGAGAGAGTCGGGGTGATGGGGAGGTGAGGGGGAGCAGAGGAGAAGGGGGGCTAAGTCTGGGATTAGCTTGTATCCACCAACAGCACAAAGCTTAATGGTTGGCACAAAGTAAGTGCATAACCATTACCTTAAACAAAGTCCTCACTGGCCTCTGTAAGGATTCAACCGCCTCCTGGCTGGGTCTATAAAAACATACATAACCGCAGAGGTGGTGAAAAAGTCCTGAAGAGGTAATTTAATAAATCATTCAATCCGTAGTATTTATTGAACTCCTAAGGTGTGCAGAGTCCTAGGCTAAGATCTTTAAGAGACTATTGTAGACTATCAAAACATAAACCCTTGCCTCAATCTAGAGGGGGGAAACTGACACTAAAGTCATAGACAGAAGGAAGAAGGAAACGTAAGTGTTTAAGTAATAGGGCATGCAGAAAAATCAATCAGTGGTATTTATTGAGTGCGTATTATGTGCAGAGCAGTGTACTAAGGGCCTGGGTAGAGAATACAATAGGACAGAATTAGCGGACACGTTCCCTGATAATGACAAGCTTAAGAAATCTTTAGAAAAGCATAGGGATTTAGTAGGTGTGATCTGAAGAGAAGAGAAATTAACGGGGAAACGTTCTTTGTGATGATGATGATGATGATGATGGTATTTGTTAAGCGCTTACTATATGTGAAGCACTATTCTAAGCACTGGGGTAGATACAAGGTCATCAGGCTGTCCCCCGTGGGACTCACAGTCTTAATCCCCATTTTACAGATGAGGTAACTACTGAGGCACTGAGAAGTTAAGTGGCTTGCCCAAGGTCACACAGCAGACAACTGGCAGAGCAGGTTTTATAACCCATGTCTTTTGACTCCCAGGCCTGTGCTCTTTCCCCTAAGCCACGCTGCTTCTCAGTATGGGATGGGATGAGATTTCAGAAGGATTTTGAATATGGGGAAAGCAGAGGCCTGGTGGGGTTATCGATCAGTCAATCAATAAACCGCATTTATTGAGTGTTTACTGAGTTCAGAGCACTGAACTACACACTTGGGAGAGTAAATATAACAGAGGTGGTAGATCCAATCCTTGCCTACATTCTATAAGGGGAGACAGACGTGACTATAACTAAATAAATGATGGCTATGGACATAAGTGCTGTAGGACTGATGAAGGGTGAATAAAAGGAGCAAATCCAAGCGCAGGGGTAACACAGAAGGGAGTGGATTGAACGGGGAGGAAGTTCCTGACAGGAGGAATGGCAAGAGCCAGGGTCTGGATGGCTGTTACAGTCTCCCCTCTCTGCACAGAGATCGGAAATGGCATCTGTTAAGCGCTTACTATGTGTCGAACACTCTTCTAAGTGCTGTGGTAGACACAAGTGAATCAGGTTGGACACTGTCCTTGTCCCGCATGGGGCTCACCATCTAAGTATGAGGGAGAACAGAAGAACAGAGGCACAGAAAAGCAAAGTGAATTGCCCAAGGTCACAAAGCAGACAAGTGGACGAGCTGAAATTAGAACTAAGGTCCTCTGACTCCCAGGCCCGTGATTTACCCATGAGGCCATGCTGCTTCTCACTCCTCGAATTTACTGACTTCTTCCTTCACCCTACCTTCTCACCAACATGGATGAAAGCTTGATATTGTCATCTCTAATCACTGTACATGTTTCTTATTACTGTCTTCCATCCACAACCAATCGGCGTTGCTATATTTCGGTAGCAGTAAGAAATAAGCGTAATCAATCAATCAGTCAGTCAATCAAGGGTGCTTGTTGAGCACTTTTTATGTGCAGAGCTCTGTACTAAATGCTTGGGAGAGTCCAATACAACAGTTCAATGAGCTGGGAGTGAGCTCTCAAAGTCAAAAAAGGAACATGGCCTTGCAGGTAGAACATGAGCCTGGGAGTCAGAGGACTTGGCTTCTAATTCTGACTCTGCCACTCATCAGCTGGATGACTTTGGGCCTCATTTACCTCATCCATAAAATGGGGATTAAGACTGTAAGCCCCACGTGGAACAACCTGGTTACCTTGTATCTACCCTAGTGCATAGAACAGTGCTTGGCACATAGTAGGTAGTTAACAAATACCATCCTCATACAGAGAAGCAGCGTGGCTCAATGGCAAGAGCTCGGGCTTGGGAGTCAGAGATCATGGGTGCAAATGCAGGCTCTGCCATTTGTCAGCTTTGTGACTTTGGGCAAGTCACTTAACTTCTCTGTGCCTCAGTTACATAATCTGCAAAATGGGGATTAAGACTGTGAGCCCCACGTGGGACAATCTGATCACCTCTATTCTCCCCAGCGCTTCGAACAGTGCTTTGCACGTAGTAAGCGCTTATCAAATGCCATTATTATTGTTATTATTATTAATTCCATCTCCTCCACTTGTCTACTCTGTGACCTTGTGTAATTCACTTCACCTTTCTGTGTCTCTGTTCTACAACTACACCACAGTTCACACTCTATAGTCCCTTGTAATTATAACAATAATTGTAGCATTTCTTAAGCACTTATTATGTACCAGGCACTGTATTAAGAGCTGGGGTGGATACAAGCAAATTGGGTTATACACAGTCCCTGCCCCACAGGGGCCTAACTGTCTTAATCCCCATTTTACATATATGGTGACTGAGGCACAGAGAACTGAAGTGACTTGCACAAGGTCTCACAGAGGACAAGTGGCAGATTCAGGATTAGAACCCAGGTCCTTCTGACTCCCAGGCTCGTGCTCTATCAGTTAGGCAGTGCTGCCCCTCAAGTTAACCTACTTACTCTCCTTTGTCTTCCTATTTTCCAATGTTGGTATCTTGCTCACAGTTTGTAATCTGGGCTCTACTATGTGCCTGCCGTTTGACCTTGGACAAGTCACTTAATTTCTCTGTGCACCAGTTCCCGCATCTGAAAAAAATGGGGATTCGATTCCTTCTCACTCCTTCAATGAGCCCTACGTGGGATCTGATTATCTTGTATCCATCCCAGTGCTTATTACAGTGCTTAGCAAATAGTAAGCTCTTATCAAATACCACAAGTATTGTTATTACGAGTCCCCCTTTCCCTCCCAGGCTAAGCCCACCTTTGCCTAAGCTCCCCCTCCTTTCCACATCACCCCACCTCTCTCCCTTAGCTCTACCCCCAACACTTATGTATATATGTACATATCTACATTTCTATTTATTTATCTTAATGCCTGTTTACTTGTTTTATTGTGTATATACCTATGATTCTATTTATTTCTATTGATACCTATTTACTTGCTTTCTTGTCTGTCTCCCCTTTTCTAAACTGTGAGCCCACTGTGGGAAGGGACTGTCTCTCTTTATTGCTGAATTGTACTTTCCAAGCCCCTACTACAGTGCTCTGCACACAGTAAGCGCTCAATAAATATGACTGAATGAAGGAATGAATTGCCTGTTCAGAATCTTGTACCACTTATGAACTTGAGTACTCACAAATCCCCTTAGCATTTGTGCAGATACTGTGTATACCTTTATCATTCACACACTGAAATATCCCCTAATCTTTCTTCCCCCTGCCTACAGTTTATTCTGGTGACTTTTTCCCCTGTTAGATTGTAAGCTTGTTGAAGGCAGGGATTGTATCTGCTCTTTGTATCCTCCTTGGTGTGCTTAGAATAGTGCTCTGCACATATTCATAATAAATACCATTGATTAATTGATCATGCCTACGACTTCCATTGTTCTCTTCAAAGCACCTACTACAGTGCTCAGGCACAGTTGATTCACAATACGTGCTCCTGGGTGGTAGACAGCGACCGTGTCTATAAGCTCTGCTATACTGTCCTCTCCCAAGCGCTTAGTACAGTGCTCTTCACAGAGTAAACACTCAATGAATACGATTTATTGATGGATTTATTGATTCCTTTGGGAAAAGTTGGGCAACTCACGCTTGGGTACAAAGATCAGGTTTCTGACCGCTACTGGGATCATCCAAGTCAGGAGATGACGATTTTCTCTCCAAAACGGAAGCCATTCCCTCCAAGGATCCCCCCCCAGGGCGGCCATTACGTCCCGGCTCCTCAGGCTATAGATAAGGGGTTGAGGGCTGGGGGCACCACGGTGCAGAACACGGACACCAGCAGGTCCAGGGTTGGGGAGGTTTCTGATGGTGGCTTGAGGTGATTGAAGGCAGATGTCGTGAGAAACACGGTGACCACCAGAAGTTGAGGCAGGCAGGTGGAGAAGACTATGACCGACTATCAGCTGAAGGCATCCTCAGCACAGTGGAGAAGATGGAGGCAGATGATGCCATGACGGAGACCAAGCACACAAGACCCAAACAGGAACCAATAGCAACAATCACAACGTTGTCGACGTGGTTCTCGGAGCAGGTGATCTTCAACAGGGAGGGGACATCACAGAACAACTGGGAGACAACGTGGAACCCGTAGAAGAGCAGGGCAAAGGGCGAAGCCAAAAACAAGACTCCAAACAGACTCCTGATGAGCCAGGAAGCGGTTGCCATCTTCCCACAGGCCCCTTGGTTCATGACGACCTCAACTCATTTCCATCCTCATTTTGTGGAAAAAAAACAAGGGCCCAGAAGTTCTCTTCCTCACTGTGTGCCCCTTCAGGGCAGCATACACATCTACCAGCTCTGTTCTATTGTGCTCTCCCAAGCATAGCCTAGTGGGAGTTAGAGGACTTGTGTTCTAATTCTGCTTCTGTCCCTTTGCTTCTGTGTGACCTTGGGCAAGTCGGTTTACTTCCCTGGGCCTCAATTTCCTCATCTGTATAATGGCACGCAATCATTGCATATTCATCTTTCCTTTCTTTTTTTCCTTCTACTAGGGGCCGGGAATATGTCTGTTATGGCGTTATAAAGTGGATAGTGCACGGTCCTGGGTGTCAGCAGTGAGAAGGACATGGGTTCTAATTCTGGCTCTGCCTCATGTCTTCTGTGTGATCATGGGCAAGTCATTTAACTTCTCTGAGCCACAGTTTCCTCATCTGTAAAATGGGGGTTAAGACTGCCAGCCCCATGTGGAACCACGACTGCATCCAACCTGCTTAACATGTATCTACCCCAGCTATTAGGACAGTGTTTGGGACAGAGTAAGAGCTTAACAAGTAGTGTGATAATTATTATTATTATTATCATTTTTACTATCCCAAGGGCTTACTAAATAAGTAAGCACTCAATAAATATGATTCAAGATTGATTGACTGGTAGTAAATTATATTGTGTCAACCTAGCCCGGTACACTGGAAAGTTCTCGAGGGCAGGGATTACAAGATTTCCCACTATTTGTTTCCTTCCAAAATTTAGGAATAACTCTTACAAGGAGGAATTTCTGATAGTGCTGGTGGCGGTCCAAAACTGGTCACACTCTATCAGCCTTACCTGTAATTTACCCTCTGCAAGGGGTTCTGAGATCTATTGAAGGCTGAAATGACGGTCTGTAGTGCTGACACTGTGCTGGAGCATCATATCCCGCCGGGTGGTTGGCATGGTAGTGAGGTTTGAGGAGGGAGGAGGAGACATGTGACAGTTTGCGGTTACTGAACTGGAAAACACCTTTCCTCCTACAAGCCCAACTCCCCCGATAGTGGCCGCAGCCTTGCACCGAACCCAAATTTAGACCCCAGTCTGGCTCCATCTCTTCCATCCTCATCCTTGTCTCCCGCCCTGCCTCCCCATCCCAGCCACCCCGGGTCACTCTCACCGGGGCAGCGTGGGGCTGGGCGTTGCTGACCTCTTCAGGTTTGGGCTGGCACCCTCTTTCTCCCCAGACGCCTGGGTTCGGTCAGCCAGGTAGGAACAGAGAGGAGCTCTCTATCCGTCTCCGGTCTCCCTCAGACTCCGAGAAGCTCTACATTTGGGGCCCTGTCCCTGTAAATAAAGCAGGAGCTGCTTCGAGGGGGATCCCTGGGGATGGTGCGGGGCCCCGCCGAGGGGCCTCGTGGCCTGGAGAAGCCACATACCCTCTGGGCACGTGGTTCCTGAGGCCCCTGGGAGACAAGGGCCCGGTCACTGCAGCATCAGCGATGGTGCAGGCTCTCGGGGTTTCCATGGAAACAGCGGCATCCACATCCCAGCGTCCCAACGATTCCTGTTTTCAACGACAGTGTTTAACCACTGTAATTGGTATCACCTTTTTTCTAATTCAAAGCCTGAGACACTCAATCTCTCAGTTAATCAGCCAATTGTAACTTTTTCTTATGGCCGTTGTGAAGCGCTTTCTATGTATCAGGCACTGTACTAAATGTTGGAATAGCTACAACCTACTCAGATTAGACAGAGTCCACGTTCTCCGTGGAGCTCACATCTCAAACCTCGTTTTACAGATAAGGGAACTGAGGCACGGAGAAGTTAAGCGACCCTGCCCAAGGTCACAAAACAGACATGAGGTGGAACCGGGATCAGAACCCATGTCCCTTTGAATCCCAGGCCCGCGCTCTACCCATTAGGCAACGCTGCTTCTTCTGATTTGTCCTGATTGCAAATCAACTGAAGTGCTGTTCATACTGATTATTTAAACTGTACTCTTGATTCAAGCATTCATCCTCTTTCTCATCTTCCCCTTCTCTCCCTCCTCATCTGCGTAATTTACTCTATGTCTCTCTCCCTCATTAGATCATAATCTCTTGGAGAGCAGGAACAACGCAATTTTAACTCTTTTCACCTCTCCTGAGAGTTTACTACAGTGCTTTGCACCCAGGATGTGGTCAATAAATGCCATTGATAATAATAATAGTAATAATTATGTTCTTCGTTAAGTGCTTAACTCTGTGCCAAGCACTGTTCTAAGTTCTGGAGTAAATACAAGGTAATCAGTTTGGACACAGTCCCTGTCCCACATGGTGCTCACAGTCTCAATCTCCATTTTACAGATGAAGAAACTGAGGCACAGATAAGTGAAGTGACTTGCCCCCGGTCACAGACGCACAAGTAGCGGAACTGTGATTAGAACCCGCGACTTCTGACTCCCAAGCCCGAACTCTGAATGGATGGATAGATGAATGGGTGGAATAATGGATGGACGGAAAGAAGAAAAAATGGATTCATAAGAGTGGATGGATTTGACAAGGCAGATGGAGCTGCAGTCATCCTTTCTTCCCTTCTCCCATACCTCTTCCAATTTTCCAACTTTCATACCCACCTCCAGAGTCATGCTAAGGAGTATATCATTATATTTTCATAGTCATTGCTAATAATGATATCATTATTGTATTTATTAAGAGGTTATGTGCCTAAATTGTTCCACTTGCTGGAGTAGAAACAAAGGAATAAGTACAGACACAATACCTGTCCCTTAGGGGCTCAGAGTGTAAGAGGAAGAGACATTTTAGGGGTAATAGGCCACTGCGGTCAATCAGCAGGTCAGTAGCAGAGCTGGCAACAGAACTCGTGTCAATCAATCAATCAAGCGTATTCATTGAGCACTTACTCTGGGGCTAGCACTGTACTAAGCACTTGGAAAAGTTCAATATATCAGAGCTGGTAGACACGTTCCCTGCCCACAGTGAGCTTACAGTCTAGAGCGATTCCCATTCTTTAGGCCATGATGAAATTTAAAAAAATATTATGGTATTTGTTAAGCAGTTGCTATGTGCCAAGCACTGTTCTTAACAGAGCAGAGTAGATGAAAGCTAATCGTTTTGTCCCACGTGGGGTTCACAGTCTCAATCCCCATTTTACAGATGAGGTAATTGAGGCACGAAAAAGTTAAGTGGCTAGGCCAAGGTCACAAAGAAGACAAGTGGCAGAGCAGGGATTAGAACCGCCCCCGAACTGGATTTACTGTACTAAGCACTTGGGAGAGTTCAGTTTATCATAGTTGTTAAACACTTTCCCTGCCTACAATGAGCTTACTGTCTACACGTACTCCCCTTCCTTTAGGCCATGATGCCTCCCTAAAACTGGATTGTCAGTACTACTTCAGTATTAGCTGCCTCACTCCCAGACTTCGACAATTCATCAACTTCCAGCATTTTCTGTGAACCCAGTAAGACTGCTAAGTATCTGGCTAGGTCCAGGAACAATTACTTGGCTTAGTGGTGGTGTGAGATTATTTGCACAAGGATGGAGACATTTTATCACAGAGTAGAGGCTGGGTGAGTGACCCTTTTAGGATCCTGCCCATGGCGGCCTTCATGTCCCGGTTCCTCAGGCTGTAGATAAGGAGGTTCAGGGCCCGGGGTACTACCGTGTAGAACACGGACACCGGCAGTTCCACGATCAAGGAGGAGCCTGAAGGCGGCTTATTGTAGACAAATGCACTCGCAGAGAGGAAAACAGTGACGACAACGAGGTAAGGCAGGCAGGTGGAGAAGGCTTTGGCCCGGCCCTCCATTGCCGGCATCCTCAGCACGGTCCGGATGATGCGTGCGTACGAGATGACCATGGACATGAAGCAGACGACAGCTAAGGCTGCCCCAAAATTACAGTCGCGTCAATGGCGATGTGCTTCTCGGACCAGGTTATCTTTAGCAAAGGGGGGACGTCACGGAAGAACTGGGGGAAGATGTGGGACCCGCAGAAGGACAGGGAGAAGGTCGAAGCCGAAACCAAGACTCCAAACAGACTACCGGTGAGCCAGGAAGCGGCCACCATCTTCCCACAGGCCTCTTTGTTCATGACAACCTCATAGCCAAGGGGATGGTAGATCGCGACGTAGCGGTCATAAGACATCGCCGTGATGATGAACATCTCTGTACCGCCAAACTGAACCACCGAGAGGACCTGAGCAGTACATCCTAGGAAGGAAATGGATCTACGGATCTTCCCCTCCCAACAGCACTTGTATATATTTGTACAGATTTATCACTCTATTTATTTTACTTGCACATATTTACTATTCTATTTATTTTGTTAATGATTTATTCATTCATTCAATCGTATTTATCGAGCGCTTACTGTGTGAAAAGTACTGTACTAAGCGTTTGGGAAGTACAAGTCGGCAATATATAGAGACGGCCCCTACCCTATAACGAGTGCACAGTTGTTCTGACGATTTTGACACCTGTCTACATGTTTTATTTTGTGGTCTGTTTCACCCTTCTAGACTGTGAGTCCGTTGTTGGGTAGGGACCGTCTCTATATGTTGCCGACGTGCACTTCCCAAGCGCTTAGTACAGTGCTCTGCACACTGTAAGGGCTCAACAAATTCGATTGAATGAATGAATGAACTGAGTTGGCAGGCACATTCCCCGCCCACAATAAGCTTACAAGTCTAGAGGAGTATACTAACAAGTCTAAAGGAGGATAAAGATATTAATCAATCAATCAATCAAGCAGACAATCCATCAATGGTATTTATTGAACACTTACTCTGTGTGGAGCAGTGTACAAAACAATAGATCAATCAGTAGTATTTATTGAGTGTTTATTATGTGCAGAGGATGGTACTAAGTGCTTGGGAGAGTACAATACAACAAAGTTGGTTGACATGTTCCCTGCCCACATGGAGCTTACAATCTAAAGGGGTACCTTGCATTTCTCCCATGCAAATCTAAACGGGATCAAGGAAAGCTCTCTAAATCCTAAACATGAAGAAGGGCCTTCTCAGCCACAACAGCACACATAGCAACTTCCCTGTCGGTTTAGACCCAAATGATGGCTGTAAACCTGGACAATCCCTCTGACAACTGCTGGGATCATTGGCAAGGAGAAACAGACACTTTATGGCAGACATGGACCCGGGAGAGCTTTAGTACTCTCCCGAGGGCAGATTTCACGTCTTTGTTCTTCAGGCTGTAGACGAGGGGGTTGAGGGCGGGGGGCAACATAGTGTAGAACACAGACATCAGCAGGTCGAGCGTTGAGGGAGAGTCCTTGGGCAGTTTGATGTAGGCGAAAGTCCAGGTAGAGAAAAAAGGAATGACGATGGTGAGTAGAGTCAGGCAGGTGGAGAAGGCTTTGGCCCGGCCCTCAGTGGTCATTATCCTCAGCACGGCTCAGAAAATGAGGATGTACGAGACGATGATGAGCATGAAGGAGACGATGGCTAACGCTACCCCTGTGGTAATGCTTATGTCCGTGGCAACGTGGTTCTCGGAGCAAGAGATCTTCAGCAGAGTGGGCAAGTCACAGAAGAACTGGGGGACAACGTTGGACCTGACGAAGGACATGGAGAAGTATGAAGCTGAAAAAAAGACCCCAGTCAGTCCTCCGCTGAGCCATGAGGTGGCGGCCATCTACCCACAGGCTCCTCAGTCCAGGATGACGTTGTGGTGCACAGTGAGGTAGATGGCGGCGTAGCGGTCGTAGGACATTGCCGTGAGGACGAAATATTCAGAACCCACAAAAAAGATCCACAGACAAAGCTGAGCAATGCAGCCTAGGAAGGAGATGGGGTTATTATTGCTAAGGGAGTTGTAGATGGACTTGGGGAGGATGACAGAGTTGAGGCAGAGGTCAAGGTCAGACAGGTGCCTGAGGAAGAAGCACATGGGGGTGTGGAGGCACCGGTCGAGGACGGTGAGGGTGACGATGAGGAGATTTCCCGTCAGGGCCTACAGGTAGACCAGGAGGAACAGCGCAGCGTGGACCAGCTTCAGCTCCCGAACTTCCGAGAATCCCAGCAGCAAGTGTTCTGTTTTCACAGTGACATTGGTCATTTTCTGGGAATTGACAATGACTGCCTAAAGACATTTGAAAAAGAGGAGTAGATTCAGATAGGGACGAGAAAATCCAGAGAAAGGTCACAGAAGAGGAGAAAATCTTTGGGCTGGAGGGAAATCTCAGATTTGGGGGTTTTATGGTATTTGTTAAGTTCTTACTACGTACCAAGCACTGTATTAAGTACTAGGATAGCTACAATCTAATCACGGTGTTCATTTTCCTCAGTTTATCTGCCTCTTTTCAGGCCATCACAGAAAACCATTCCTGACTCCTAGGTGTTTGTTCCAAGAGAAGCAGCGTGGCTCAATGGAAAGAGCACGGGCTTGAGAGTCAGAGGTCATGGGTTCAAATTCCGGCTCCACCAATTGTCAGCTGTGTGACCTTGGGCAAGTCATTTAACTACTCTGTACCTCAGTTACCTCATCTGTAAAACGGGGATTAAGACTGTGAGCCCCACTTGGGAGAAACTGATCACTTTGTATCCTCCCCAGCGCTTAGAACAGTGCTTTGCACACAGTAAGAGCTTAACAAATACCATCATCATTATTATTATTCTAATTTGCAAATGTCATCAAGGATTGTAGTCACTTAGTTCCACATCCTTTGAGACGCAGGGCCGCCTAATGGAAAGAGTTCGGACCTGAGAATCAGAGAATCTGGCTTTTATTCCCCGCTCTGCCATTTAACTGCTGTGTGACCTTGGGCAAGTCACCTCACTTTTCTGGTCCTCGGTTCCCACATTTGCAAAATTGGGATTCAGTACCTGTTCTCCCTCCTATTTAGACTGTAAGGTCCATGAAGTGCCTGATTAACATGTATCTACCCCAGCACTTAGTACAGTCCTTACCACATAGTACATGCTTAACAAATACCATTATTATTATTATCATCATTATTATTTACTAGTCAAAACCTTTCCTATCATTTTATGCCTATTCAATATCTCCTTTACCTTTTATATCTATTCGTCTCACCTTCTATTCCCCAACATATTCTTTTAATTCAACCCTGGCCAGTCTTCTAGCTCTGCCTCACTCTCATTACTCCCACGTGTCTCCCCTCTCTCGGGCTGTTTCCCCAGCTTAGAACTCCCACCTCTTCAAATAATAATTACCGTAAGTGCTTACTATGTGTGAGTCACTGTACTAAGCGCTGGGGCGGGTACAGGCAAATCGGGTTTGTCCCACGCGGGGCTCACAGTCTCAACCTCCATTTTCCAGATGAGGTAACTGAGGCCCAGAGAAGTGAAGTGACCGCCCAGGGTCAGACAGCAGACTAGTAGCAGACCCTTGATTAGAACCTATGACCTTCTGACTTCCCGACTAGTGGTTTATCCACTCCACCATGCTGCTCCTCCTGATAGACCACATCCCTTCCACGTTCCAATTCTCACACAAGAGTCCGTCTCCTCCAACGAGCTTTTCCCAGTTACCTCTCAGGCAGACAAACCCATCTCTACCCATCATGGATCGTCTGATACTCCTCCTAGGCATGTTTAGTATTTTACTCCATTGCACAGCCACCTCTCTAGATTTCTCTGCTGCAAATACTTCTATGTCTGTCTCCCTCTTTTGACTGTAAGTTTGCGAGCAGGGAACATGTCTTTCAGCTCTGCTTTACTGTATTCTCCCAAGTGCTTAGAACAGTGCTCTGCAACCAGTCAGCACTCACTAAATATCATTGATTGATTGATCAGAGTCTAAGATCTCTGTGGGCAGAGAATGTGCCATTACTGGTCTTATGTGTCTCATAGGCCAAAACTTAATTATGACTTCTTCCTTATCCCTAAACCTGTCTCAAACCAGAAGATAACATTAATCAATCAGTGATAATTATTGAGCATTTACAGTGCAGAACACTGTATTAAGCACTTGAGAGAGTACAATACAACATGGTTGGCAGAGAACTTCACTGCTCACATTCAAACAATTAGTCAATCAAAGGTATTTACTGAGTGATTTCTGTGTGCAAAGCACTGAACGAAGTGGCTGGAAGAATACAACGGAGTTGGTAGACACATTCCTTACCCACATTTAATCTTTCGATACTATTTATTGAGTGATTACTGTGGGCAGATCACTGTACCCAGCGCTTGGGAGAGGACAAGGTCACTCCCTTGGTGACCTCATTCGCTCCCACGGCTTCACCTATCATCTCTACGCTGATGACACCCAGATCTACATCTCTGCCCCTGCTCTCTCCCCCTCCCTCCAGGCTCGCATCTCCTCCTGCCTTCAGGACATCTCCATCTGGATGTCCGCCCGCCACCTAAAGCTCAACATGTCGAAGACTCAGCTCCTTGTCTTCCCTCCCAAACCTTGTCCTCTCCCTGACTTTCCCATCTCTGTTGACGGCACTACCATCCTTCCCGTCTCACAAGCCCGCAAACTTGGTGTCATCCTCGACTCCGCTCTTTCATTCACCCCTCACATCCAAGCCGTCACCAAAACCTGCCGGTCTCAGCTCCGCAACATTGCCAAGATCCGCCCTTTCCTCTCCATCCAAACCGCTACCCTGCTCATTCAAGCTCTCATCCTATCCCGTCTGGACTACTGCACCAGCCTTCTCTCTGATCTCCCATCCTCGTGTCTCTCTCCACTGCAATCCATACTTCATGCTGCTGCCCGGATTATCTTTGTCCAGAAACGCTCTGGGCATATTACTCCCCTCCTCAAAAACCTCCAATGGCTACCGATTATTCTGTGCATCAGGCAAAAACTCCTCACCCTGGGCTTCAAGGCTCTCCATCACCTCGCCCCCTCCTACCTCACCTCCCTTCTCTCCTTCTACTGCCCAGCCCGCACCCTTCGCTCCTCCACCGCTAATCTCCTCACTGTACCTCGTTCTCGCCTGTCCCGCCATCGACCCCCGGCCCACGTCATCCCCCGGGCCTGGAATGCCCTCCCTCTGCCCATCCACCAATCTAGCTCTCTTCCTCCCTTCAAGGCCCTGCTGAGAGCTCACCTCCTCCAGGAGGCCTTCCCAGACTGAGCCCCTTCTTTCCTCTCCCCCTCGTCCCCCTCTCCATCCCCCCATCTTACCTCCTTCCCTTCCCCACAGCACCTGTGTATACGTACATATGGTTGTACATATTTATTACTCTATTTATTTATTTATTTATTTATTTATTTATTTATTTATTTATTTTACTTGTACATTTCTATCTTATTTATTTTATTTTGTTGGTATGTTTGGTTCTGTTCTCTGTCTCCCCCTTTTAGACTGTGAGCCCACTGTTGGGTAGGGACTGTCTCTATGTGTTGCCAATTTGTACTTCCCAAGCGCTTAGTACAGTGCTCTGCACATAGTAAGCGCTCAATAAATACGATTGATTGATTGATTGACAATGCAACATAACTGGTAGATGTTTTCCCTACCCACAGTGAGCTCTCAGTCTAGAGGCCAGTTTAACTTATTTCTGTCCCTCACCCTATGCTTAAACCTGCCCCTTTTCTTTACTTTACATTTTGCAAATCAGTATGATACCTAGAGTCTTTTATAAGCACTATAAAAAGAATAGATATATTAATATATGATATAGATAATATAATAACAATAATTGTGGTATTTGTTAAGCACGTACCATGTGTCAAGTACTATACTAAGTCCTGGAGTACATGTAAGATAATCAGGTCCCTTTCATGGCCCCAGTCTCAATAGGAGAGAGAACTGATGTTGAATCCCCATTTTGCTCCTACTGTATGCCAAGCACTTGGATAGGTACTTTGGACACAGTCTCTGGTCTGCCTGAGGCTTGCAGTCTAAGATAGAGGGAGAGCAAAAATGAAATCCTTGCCTTCGAGGTGTTTACAATATAATGGATTGTTGGATCTCTGCCCACAGTGTATGAAAGAAACCAAGGTTCCAGACAACTGTGAGTTATGACATAGGGAATAATAATAACAATGGTCCAAGCACTGATCTAAGCTTTGGGGTATATGCAAATTAATCAGGTTGGACACAGTTCCTGTCCCACATGGAGCTAACACTCTTTTTCCCCATTTTACAAATAAGGTAACTGAGGCTCAGAGAAGTGAAGTGACCTACCCAAGATCACACAGCAGACACATGGCAGACCCGAGATTAGAAGCCAGGTCCTTCTGCCTTCCAGGCTCGTGCTCTACCCCTTTAGGCCACGGTGTTTGCCGGAAGCTAAGATGTTTGAATGAAAGCTACAGACTAATTGATCTATCAATGATATCTGTCGAGCACTTCCCGGATACTAGACACTGTACTAAACATTTAGCAGGTGAGGAAACGGGACCACAGAAAGATTAAGCGGCTTTCCCGAGATCACACAGCAGGCAAGTGGCGGAGATGGGGGGTCTTCTGAGTCCCAGAACCTGGCTCTTTCCACTGACAACTGACTTGTGGCTGAGTTCCCCTCATTCAAAAAGACCCACGAGTCCTAGTCTGGCCCTGGAGGGGGTACTAGATGGATTGGTTCATCTCTCCTCAGGGAAGTAACATGAAAGAATAGGAGAAATTCTAACTTTGATCCTCTTATTCTGGGATTATATTGAAATTTCCTTTTCCTGTCCCTCATCTTTCCCCTGCTCCTCTCCAGAGTCACAGGGCCTGTCCTGGGCCGGGGAGCACCGAACTCTGCTGAGAAAGAAGCTCACTTAATATCGTCGGTCCTGGCCGCTGGTGGAGGTGACAGGAAGGTCTGGGTAGGGGTGGGAGCCGTCAGGAGCCTCCCTCCCTCTCTCAACTCTCCGGATGCCTGCGCTGTCCCCTCCGGGTTATTTCCTGGGGGATTCCCCGTGGGAGGACGGCCCCGGGTCTCCGCTGAGACAGCTGACCCTTCGGGAATCTCGGAAGGCCGGAATCGTGGGCTTTCTGTGGTCCCGGTCCCCACAACCTAAATGACTGCCGAGTTCCACGTGGTTCTGGAACACCTTCCTAGAACAACCTCAAAGGAGTCTTCATTTTTTTCCATGATTAGTAATAGCTTTCAGTTTCTACTCTGGGGATAGGAGATATTTCGTGGTAGGGAGAATAAGCACCCTAGCCCTTTTGGTTAGTCACGGTTGAATGCAATATTCAGATTGACTTGGAAAAATAATGAAGAAAAGGACCCAAGATCTCATTCCAGTTCTGCCACTGAATGGCTGTGTGTCACAGGCATCTGTAACATTTTTGAAAATTGTAAGCTCCTTGTGTGCAAAGAATGTACCTTGGCCTTCTGTTGTACTTCAATTTGATTGATTGATTGAATTGATACGTAAATATTGAAGTATATTATACAATAAACAGTAATAGTAGCAACAGTAAAAGTAGGAAGAGAAATCATAATGGTGTTTATTGAGTGACAACTGAGAGTATTAAGTGGTTAGAAAAATTCAATCTGTACCCCTGCTCCTGGCGTCTGGGGCATATTTGAGGATCAAAATTAAGTTTAAAACACCCTTCTGCAGCTACCTCTTCCAGTTTATTTAATAGGATTTGTTAAGCACTTACTATGTAACAGGCACTGTATTAACCACTGGGGTAGATACAAAGTAATCGGGTAGGACACAGTCCATGTCCCACGTGGGCCCACAGAAGGAACTGAGGCCCATAGAAGTGAAGTGACTTGCCCACTGTCACAGAGCAGACAAGTGGCAGAGCCAGGATTGGAACTCAGGTCTCTCTGACTCCCAGGCCCATGCTCTACCCTCTGCTGGTGGTAAATAAAGGGGGTGAATCCAAGTACATATATCCATCCCCAGGCATGGGAACTAGATTTAAATACCAGTCAAGAACAGCTAGATAAAGCTCTTCTACCAAACTTGTCAAAGCCATTGATAATAGTCAGCGTGCAGACAGGAGAAGTCTCTAACGCCAAATACACGGATCTTTGCAGGCTGCACAAGTCTGTCTAGAGTCAGTCCTTGGGGGGAGAAATAACAGTGTCAGAGCGTGAAGTGAAATTTTCTATCTCCGGTGAAAAGACTCCCAAACCTCCCAACCAGAACCCTCGCCATCGCCATCTTCATGTTCCTGTTTCTCAGGCTCTAGATGAGGGGGTTCAGTGCCGGGGGAACCACGGTGTAGAACACGAACACTAGCAGGTCCAACCAGAAGGAGGAGCTGGAAGTCGGCTTTAAGCGGGTGAAGGTGGCAGTGGAAAAAAAAAAAAACGGTGACGACGACGAGGTGGGGCAGACAGCTGGAGGAGGCTTTGGCCCAACCCTCGGCAGCTGGCATCCTGAGAACAGCCCGGTAGATGCACACGTATGAGACCACGATGGAGACGAAACAGAAGACGCTAAAGCAGGCACCAGTATCTACAGTCACCTTGAAAGCTGTATACGTTTTAGAGCAGGAGAGTTTTATTACCGACAGGTCGTGGCAGAAAAACTGTGCCATCACATGGGACCTGCAGAAAGTCAGGGAGAATGTCGCAGCTGAAAAGAAGGCTCCTAATATTGCCCCGGTAAGCCATGACTTGACTGTCATCTCAAGGCAGGTCCTGCGGTTCATGCTGACCTCGTAGTACAGAGCACTGCAGATGGCCAAGTATCGGTCATAGGACATCACCGTGAGCATGGAGAACTCTGTGCCGGCAAACAGAATCACGAAGAAGACCTGGAAAACACAGCCCTGGAAGGAGATTTCTCTACGGTCGGTCAGGGAGTAAAGGGTGGATTTGGGAACGATGATGGAGATATAGCAGAGGTCGAGGACGGACAGGTTCCTGAGGAAGAATTACATGGGGGTGTGGAGGAGCCGGTCTAGGACGGTGACAGTGACGATGAGTAGGTTCCCCGTCAGGGCCGCCAGGTAGTCCAAGAAGAACAGTGCAGCGTGGACCAGCTGCAGCTCCGGGACCTCCGAGAAACCCAGCAGGAGGAATCTCGTGAGCGTGGAGACATTGGGCATTTGTGAGAGGGAGTATTGACTTTCTGCATGTGAAGAGCCAAAGTTAGAGTACACTGATGGGATGAGTGAAGAAACTGACAGGACATTTGCTAATGATTCTCTAAGGAGAGGAGACAGTTATTGAATTCAAAATTATCTTTGAGTTCCTTATCCCTGCCACGGGTTCTAATCCAGGCTTCGCCACTTGTCAGCTGGGTGACTTTGGGCAAGTCACTTAACTTATCTGTGCCTCAGTTACCTCATATGTAAAATGGGCATTAAGACTGTGAGCCCCACGCGGGACAATTTGATCACCTTGTATCCTCCCCAATGCCTAGAATAGTGCTTTGCACATAGTAAGAGCTTAACAAATGCCATTATTATTATAAGGTTCAGATTTTCACATTATTTTGGTAGATTTAAAGGGAATTCCTGAGATTGTCTCTCCCACCCCCCGCCACCCCAACAGCGTTGGTAAACACATTCCCTGCCCACATCGAGTTTACAGTCTGGAGGGAGATCTTTTTCTATCTTTGTCTTCAACCCTACCCACTGCTTCAACTTGTTCGTGGCTTCTGCTACCCAATACTTTGTGTGCGCGTGTAAAAACACACACACACACACACACACACAGACACAGACACACACACACACACACACACACTCATCCACACGTATAGACACGTACAGAGACAAACACACACACAGCTTCTACCACAGGGAACCTGGTTGCAGCAGCTCTTGTAAAGTGGAAAATGACTTAGTTCAGTCATCATTATTGAGCAGTTACTGTGTGCAGAGCACTATACTAAATCCTGGGGAGAATTAAATGCAATAATAAACAGACACAGTCCCTGCCCACAACTAGCTTATAGTTTAGAGGAATAACAGATTGTAGTTGGGTTGACTTGAATGAATGTCTGATCACTGACTGTTCTAATTCTCCTCCTCATTATCTGCTTTCTTCAACCAACCCTCTTAAAAGAACCTTCTTACCATGACTTGCTTTCGATGCTTCCTCCTCCCACCTCTGGCTCCTACCCTTCCTTTGGCCTAGAAATCCACCCTTTTCAGTTCCCCAGCCCGAAGATATCCCACCCTCAAAAACCCTCTGGAATTCCACCTTCTCAAGGTGGATTTAGCTAATTGACTTCTTCCCACTATTTGTCAATGACCATCTCTAGACTACATGCATCCGCAGACCCTCAGGATATTGCTGATGAAGGTAAGGATCATTACTCTAGACTGTAAGCTTCTTGAGAAAACATGTCTACCAACTCATTTATATGGTATTTCTCCAAACATTTAGTACAGTGTTCTACACACAGTAAGCACTCAATAAATGTCTCTGATTGGTTGACTAGACCTAGACTGTGAGCTTCTTGTGGGCAGGGAACATGTCTACCAACTCTTTTATAGGGTACTCTCCTCAGCACTTAGAATAGAATTCTGCACACATCAAGCACTCAAAAATATGAAAATCAAGCACTAATTATAATAACAAAAACGAAAGCATTTGTTAAGCGCTTACTATGTGCTTCGCTCTGTTCTAAGCGCTAGGGGAGAGAAAAGGTAATCAGGTTGTCCCAACTGGGAATCACAGTTTTAATCCTCATTTTACAGATGAGGTAACAGAGGCAAAAAGAAGTGAAGTGACTTGCCCGAATTGACACAGCTGACAATTGGAGGAGCTGGGATCCCACTATCTCTGACTCCTATGTCCCTGCTCTTTCCACTAGGCCAGGCTGCTTCTCATCCACATAATCTTTGTTCCATTCTTTTTTCCTCCCAGTTGTAAATGACATTTTGCCTATCTAGTCTATTAGATCGGGAAGTCTTTGAGGGCAGGGATCATGCCTTTTACCTCCTTTTTACAGTATTACTTAAACTCTCTTTATATGCTAGTCACTGTGCTAAGCTCTGTGGTGAATACAAGAAAAAATTGGGTGGGTCACAGTCCCCGTCCCACACAGGGCTCATAGTCCCTATATTACAGACTAAGGAACTGAGGCACAGAGAAGCAAAGTGGCTTGCTCCAAATCATCCAGAAGCTAAACAGCCTGGCCCAGTGGAAAGAGCTTGGGCCTGGGCTCTAATTCCAGCTCTGCCAATTGCTTTCTGTGTGACCTTGGTCAAGTCACTTATCTTCTCTGTGTCCCAGTTCTCCTGTTCTCCCTCCTGCTAAGACTGTGATCCCCATGCTGTACAGGGATTGTGTCCAACCTGATTAACTTTCCCAGTACTTAGAACAATGTTTGTCACATAGTAAGTGCATAACGAATACCATTAAAAAATAAAAAGAGAGGGAGCCATTATTAGAACCCAATTCGACTGACTCCCAGCTCATGCTCTATCTGCTAGGCAACACTGCTTCTCTCTTACATCCTCCCAAGATTTGGTAGGGGTTATCCTTTGAGGAGGAATTGGTGCTGAAGCATCTGGCTGGATCACGGCGGCTCGTCCCCATAGTCTTTGAGTCCCCACAGAGATGAGGATCCGGTGATGAAACTTGCCTGCAGGGTTCCCATGGAAACAGCACCCTAAAGGTTCCCGCTGTTAGTGACCATTTGGGTCAACGGGTGGGCGCTTCAGCTTCTTTTTATTTCTTCAGTGGTACCTGTTAAACGCCTACTGTGTGCCAGGCACTGTAGTAAGTCCTGGGATTCAATACAAGCACATCATGTTGAACATAGTCCCTGTCCCACATGGGGCTCACAGTCTAGATCCACATTTTACAATCGAGAGAACTGAAGCCCAGAGAAGTGAAGATACTTGCCCAAGGTCACACAGCAGAAAGGAACAGAGCCGAGATTAAAACCCAGGTCATTCTGACTCCCAGGTCCATGCTCTATAGACTAGGCAACACTGTTTCCCTCAGTTTCATCTTCTTCATGACGTCAGACAATCATTCGGCCATTTAATCAGTTGTTTTTTTTGACGCCTTCTGATTGCAAATCTAGAAAAAACGAGAAATGACGCTAGACCCTTGCTAACAGCCTCCCCCAGGCTGGCATGGGAGAGCAACCCAGACAAGCAGCATGAGAAGAAGCATAGCTTAGTGGCAAGAGCCGGGGCTTGGGATTCAGAGGACGTGGGTTCTAATCCCGGATCTGCCACTTGTTTGCTGTGTGACCTTGGACAAGCCACTTAATTTCTCTATGCCTCAGTTACCTCATCTGGAAAATGGAGATTAAGACAGTGAATCCCAGGTGGGACAACCCGATTATGCTTTATCGACGCCAACGCTTAGAACAGTGCTTGACACATAGTAAGCGCTTAACAAATACAATTATTATTGGTACTATTATTATTATCAGTTTGGAAGAGGCTGGGGGTTCTGAGAACGGGTGATGAGAAGAAATTACTGATACTGAGTGGGTGTACCCGACGGGAAAATCCCTGCTTACAGAAGGAATAGGTTGTAGCCTAGGCATCCTCCTCTTCTATCTCAGACCTGAGCCACTGTACCAAACTGTGGTGAGGATGTCACTGCATTCTCTCCTCTGAATGGCTCTATCCCCTTTCAGAATATCTCAGTGGTAGAAAATGGCGAAATAATCTGTCAGCCAACATTTCCTCCTCCCACACTTTCCAGTCCATCAGAGCACAGTTCTTCCCATCTTCAATGCCCTTTTGTCATCCCAACACCTCCACGATGCCTCACACGATTCATTTTTCCTCTCCCTAAGTCATCTTGTCCCAGCTACCAATCAGCATCTTAGGCCAATTCTCCATTTTTGCACTCACAGGCACCATTATAGCTTTGTGCATAGTGGCTTTTATAAAATGTACTATTTGAGCACATAGTCATCTATTTACCATTCTTTACATTTTCTTCTTCGTCCACTCATTCATTGATTCTCTGTCTATCTCCCCTGTTAGATTTTAAGTTCTGGGAAAGCAGGGATCGTGTTTAATTTATTTTGATCCCCCTGAAATGTTCACTCCAGTACTTTACACCCAGGATATGTTCACCAAATATCACTGATTGATGGATGGATTGATAGATGGATGCATCGATGGGTTGTTGGATGGATGGATGGATGGTGGAAGGGTGGGTGGGTAGATGGATGGATAAATGGATCGATGCGTGGACTGTGTGCTGTATACCCTTAAGCAAGGCATTTCACTTCTCTTTGCCTCAGTAACCTCATCTTTAAAATGGGGATTGAGACTGTGTGTGCAACGTGTGATAGAGACTCTGTAAAACCTGATTAGCTTGTATTTTCCACATTACGTACTACAGTGCCTGGCACATATTAAGCGCTCAACAAATATCACTATTGTCATTATTATTATGGATGGATGAATGTGTGAATGGGCAGATGGATAGATGGATAGACAGACAGATGGGTGAACAGACGGATAAATGGATGGATGGACAGTCGGACGGATGGGTGGATGGACGAACGAATGGATTCTAGACAAGGATTTGATCTGTCAAATTCTTTCACTCATTCAACCGTATATATTGAGTGCTTACTGTGTTCAGAGCACTGTACTAAGCGCTTGGAAAGTACAATTCAGCAACAAACAGACATAATCCCTGCCTACAACGGGCTCCCAGTCTAGAAAAGGGAGACAGGCATCAATACAAGTAAACTGGCAGTCAAATGTGGGGTACAGTTTCCATGATTACGTCCCTTCTCCCTTGTCACCCTCTGATTTTCTGATTTTCACAAACACCAAGAGTGATCTTATAATTCATAGAATTACTGTTATTATCAGTGGTACTGTCAACATTATAATTGAATTTATTAAGAAATTACTTGCAAATGACTGTCAAGTCCTGGAGTAGAAACAAACTAATCAGATCTTACAGGGGCTCAGACTGTCAGAGAGAGAGCACATATTGAATCCCGATTTTACAGAGAGACCCAAAGAGGTTACGTGGCTGGACCAAGGTCTTAAAGCAGGCCGGTGACAAAACCGGGCAGACCGTTCAAATCTCATGATTCCCAGACACATGCTCATTCCACTATGCCAAGATTCCGCCCAAACAATCAATTGTCAGTTATGTATTCATTCTTTCAATCATATGCATTGAGTGCTTACTGTGTGCAGATCACTGTACTAAGCGTTTGGAAAGTACCATTCACGTTAAAAGAGTCAATCCCTGCCCACACCGGTCTTACAGTCACGCATGTCTCATCAGCCTCTGTCCCAGACAGTGACAAATCCACAGACACTGGACTTTCTCTTTGTACAGCTCTTTATATGGATACCCCCACGATTAGAACCCCGATAAGGAATGGGGTAGTTCAGCAAAAGGAAACAGACATTTTGCCTCTTAGAGGAGAGAGGAGGAATCTCCTCTTTAGGACTTTCCCCAGGGCGGCCTTCATGTCCCGATTCCTCAGGCTGTAGATGAGGGGGTTCAGGGTCGGGGGCACCACGGTGTAGTACATGGACTCCAGCAGGTCAAGGGGTCGAGGGGAAGTCTGGCAAGGGCTTGAGGTAGGAGATGATGGCCGTAGAGAAGAAGACGGTGAAGATGGCGAGGTGGGGCAGACAGGTGGAGAATGCTTTGGCCCGGCTCTTGGAGGCCGGCATCCTCAGGACGGACTGGAAGATGCGAACGTAGGAGACAGCGATGGAGACGAAGAAGACGACACCTAAATCTATCCCACTGGTGTCGCTTACATCGATGGCGACGTGGTTCTCGGAGCAGGAGATCTTCAGCAGTGGGGAGGGAGAAAATAGAAGAACTGCTGGACGATGTTGGACCCAAAGAATATCAGGGATTAAGTCGAAGCTGAACACAGGACGCCAAACAGCATCCCGCTGAGCCAGGAGGCATCCACCATCTTTCCACAGTTCGCTTAGCTCATGATGAGTTCTTAGCGCAGGGGGTGGGAGATGGTGGCGTAGCGATCATAGGACATTGCCATGACGACGAACAGCTCTGAAGCAGCAAACAGACCCACCAAAAAGACATGGACCACACAGCCCTGGAGGGAGATGGATCGGTCAGTGAGATAACGACAGACTTGGGGACGGTGACGGAGATGTAGCAGAGATCAAGGACGGACAGGGGCCTGATTTAAAAGTACATGAGGATGTGGAGACGCCGGTCGAGGGAGGTAATGCTGACGATGAGGAGATTCCCCGTCAGGGCCGCCAGGTAGACCATAAGGAGCAGCACCGCCTGGACCAGTTGCAGCTCCCGGAACACGGAGAAACTCAGCAGGAGGAGTTCCCTCACCGTGGAGATGTTGGTCATTTGTAGACGATGATGACTCCCTACACAGGATGAGGTGAAGAAATCAAAAGGAATTTTGTCGGTGAGTCTATGGAAGGGGAAACGTATGGTATTTTGGAAGATAGTTGTCAATTACCGAATGACCTAGAAACTTCGTAAAGGACTTCCTCGTAACTAGGAGGGAATTCCAAAGGAGGATTGACACCATAATTCTCCAAGTAGGGGCAACAAGATGACAAAGATATAAGACGGGAAAGCGGTCATAGTAATAATAGCAGTAATAGCAGCAAAAGCCCTACTAGAAGTTGTAGTATCAGTCAATCAAGCAATTGGGAAATCATATTTTTGATCATTTACTGTGTACAGAGCACTGTACTAAATACTTGGTAGAATACAATGTAACAGAGTTGGTAGACATGTTCCCTCCCCACAACAACCTTACAGTCTAAAGGGGGATAAAGATGTTAATATAAAACAAATTAAGGATATGAACCCTCATTGTGAGTAGGGAGTGTGTCTGTTACATTGTTATATTGTACTATGCCAAGAACTTAGTATAATGCTGTATACACAGAATTCTGCTCTGAACTCAATAAATATTCATTCATTCAATCGTATTTATTGAGTGCTTACTGTGTGCAGACCAAACTACCCCCTTCTCCTCAACACGCTATCTGACCTTGGCTTCACAGACTCCGTCCTCTCCTGGTTCTCCTCTTATCTCTCCGGTCGTTCTTTCTCAGTCTCTTTTGCAGGCTCCTCCTCCCCCTCCCATCCTCTTACTGTGGGGGTTCCCCAAGGTTCAGTGCTTGGTCCCCTTCTGTTCTCAATCTACACTCACTCCCTTGGTGACCTCATTCGCTCCCATGGCTTCAACTATCATCTCTACGCTGATGACACCCAGATCTACATCTCTGCCCCTGCTCTCTCCCCCTCCCTCCAGGCTCGCATCTCCTCCTGCCTTCAGGACATCTCCATCTGGATGTCCGCCCGCCACCTAAAGCTCAACATGTCGAAGACTCAGCTCCTTGTCTTCCCTCCCAAACCCTGCCCTCTCCCTGACTTTCCCATCTCTGTTGACGGCACTACCATCCTTCCCGTCTCACAAGCCCGCAACCTTGGTGTCATCCTCGACTCCGCTCTCTCATTCACCCCTCACATCCAAGCCGTCACCAAAACCTGCCGGTCTCAGCTCCGCAACATTGCCAAGATCCGCCCTTTCCTCTCCATCCAAACTGCTACCCTGCTCATTCAAGCTCTCATCCTATCCCGTCTGGACTACTGCACCAGTCTTCTCTCTGATCTCCCATCCTCGTGTCTCTCTCCACTTCAATCCATACTTCATGCTGCTGCCCGGATTATCTTTGTCCAGAAACGCTCTGGGCATATCACTCCCCTCCTCAAAAATCTCCAGTGGCTACCAATCAATCTGCGCATCAGGCAGAAACTCCTCTCCCTGGGCTTCAAGGCTGTCCATCACCTCGCCCCCTCCTACCTTACCTCCCTTCTCTCCTTCTACTGCCCAGCCCGCAACCTCCGCTCCTCTACCGCTAATCTCCTCACTGTACCTCGTTCTCGCCTGTCCCGCCATCGACCCCCGGCCCACGTCATCCCCCGGGCCTGGAATGCCCTCCCTCTGCCCCTCCGCCAAGCTAGCTCTCTTCCTCCCTTCAAGGCCCTGCTGAGAGCTCACCTCCTCCAGGAGGCCTTCCCAGACTGATCCCCTTCCTTCCTCTCCCCCTCGTCCCCCTCTCCATCCTCCCATCTTACCTCCTTCCCTTCCCCACAGCACCTGTATATATGTATATATGGTTGTACATATTTATTACTCTATTTATTTATTTATTTATTCATTTTACTTGTACATTTCTATCCTATTTATTTTATTTTGTTGGTATGTTTGGTTCTGTTCTCTGTCTCCCCCTTTTAGACTGTGAGCCCACTGTTGGGTAGGGACTGTCTCTATGTGTTGCCAATTTGTACTTCCCAAGCGCTTAGTACAGTGCTCTGCACATAGTAAGCGCTCAATAAATACGATTGATTGATTGATTGATTGACTGACTGGTAATAGTAATAACTATGTTTATTGAGGCCCCCGTGGACACAAATGGCAAGTAAACCTGAAGCACATCAATTCATTCTCACACAGAATTACAGCTAAACATACATGTATCCAAACACATAATGCCCTCACATGTATTCCCTCTCATTCACAGACTGGGATTCTCCCACGCACAGACAGTCATAGAGAGTCAGTCGTATTTATCGAGTGCTTACTGTTTGCAGAGCACTGTGCTAATCACTTGGGACAGTAGCATACAAACAAGTAGTCAGAGGCATACACCCAAAAGCGTATCTAGTCACTCATTCGGTTCTTCCGCGACCCCCAAACCTGTTCCCTGCAGGTTAAGGGAATCTGGTTGCAGCTGTCTCTGTATGAGGAAAATGAACTGCAGAGTGAAGTCTGGTTTAACAGGTTAGGGTGTGGCATGGGGGCCCAATTACATACGTCGTCTTGGGCTTGGCAGAGGCCTGTGAGAAATGATTAAACGATGGTATTTACTGAGCGCTTACTGTGTGCGGAACACTGGAATAAAGGGTTAAGGAGAGCACAATCCAACAGAGCTGGTAGACACGTTCCCTGCCCATAACGAGCTGACAGTCTAGGTAGATGGAAGGAAGATGGGGCGTTGAGGAAGGGGTGACAAAGAGATGATGAAGCGATGATGGAGGGATGACAGAGGGCCAATGGAGGGCCAACGAAGGACTGTCAGCGAGACGATGGAGGGGGTGTCCTAGAACAAATGACAGATGAGTGCTGGTCCAGGTACAGAGACCTGGTAATTGGGCAGTGTAAAGTTTAGAAGTTTCAGGTCGGGCTCCACAGCAGGGAAACGAGTCAATTCAGGATCTAGCCCCCCCACCGATGACATTTTTCTCAGGGAAAATCAGTTCTGAATGACAAAGGTAGGACTTTGATTGCCACCTTCCATTAAGACTTGTGCACTCCTTCGAAGGGTGGCCTTCAGCTCAGGAGGCAGAAGACAAATCTAGCCTGACCCACTCTGTCTGTGGAAATGAGAGGCTTGTTCTAAATAAGTGTTATAGATGGTTTTCCCTTCCTCTGAGTGCTTTCTGGGTGAAACACACAAAGATCTGGTCTCTGAAAGCTATTGGGACCATTCCCTGTGGCCATGTTAACTTCAGCTGGCAAAGAATGGTGACTTTACGTCCCCAAGATGGAAGCCATTCCCTGCCTAGTCCCCTCCCCAGGGCGGCCTTCACGTCCCGCTTCCACAGGCTGTAGATGAGGGGGTTCAGGGCGGGGGAAACCATGGTGTAGAACACGAACAGCAACAGGTCCAGCATCCAGGGGGAACGTGAAGGAGGCTTCAGGTAAGCACAAAAACAACTCAAGAAAAAGAGACTTGATGACGCTGAGGTGCGGCAGGCAGGTGCTCGGTGGTCAGTATCCTCAGCACGGCCCAGGAGATGTGCACATACGAGATGACGATAGAGACGAAGCTGAAGAAGGGTAACGCTTCCCCGACGGTCACACTCACGTCGATGGTGATGTGGTCCTCGGAGCAGGTGATCATCAGCAGGGAGGGGACGTTACAGAAGAACTGCTGGACATCATTGCATTCTAGAAGGACAGGGAGAAAGTCGAAGCTGAAAATAGGATCCCTAACAGCCGTCCACCGAGACAGGAGGTGCTGGCCACAGTCACACAAGCCCCCTGTTCCATGATGATGTCGTAGTACAGGGGGCGGCAGGTGGCGGCGTTGCGGCCGTAGAACATCACTGTGAGGACAAAATATTCTGCATCTCCAACGAAAATCACCAGACCGACCTGTGCCACACAGCCTAGGAAGGAGATTTCTCTTACGGTCGGTCAGGAAGCTGTGGATGGATTTGGGGACGGTGACGGAGAGGTAGCAGAGGTCGAGAACAGGTTCCTGAAGAAGAAGTACATGAGGGTGTGGAGACGCCGGTCGAGGGCGGTGAAGACGACGATGAGGAGATTCCCCAAGAGGGTCACCAGGTAGACCAGGAGGAACAGCACGGTGTAGACCAGCTGCAGCTCCTTCCTGGACCTCCGAGAAATCCAGCAGGAGGAATCCCATCACCTTGGACACGTTGGGCATTTTGGGGATTGTTAGGTTAACGAAATATTTCTTCAGTTACCCAACGAATAAGGTTCAGATCCGCGACTACAAGTCCCCTTTTTTTCAGAGAAAGAAGCGCAGACACATAGCAATATAGGTGTATCGTTACAATTTTAATAGAAGGAAGGGAATACGAAAGAAGACAATACAAAAAAAGGGTTAAAACAAACAAACACACAAAAAAGGGGTTACATCACCAATTAGGGGGAACACCAACTCCTGAAGTTTCATGCTGGGAAATCCCGGATTCAGCTTTCAGGGTCCCGAATGGGAGGGTCCCAGGCAGAGAGTCCTCTCCGTGGGTGAGTTTCCGAGTTAGCTCCAACGTACGAGCCTTAATAAACCCTTTGCGAACCAAGAAGGTATTTTGCCAATTGCATAAGTTCCCGGGCGACTGGCCAGGTCACTCTGGGAAGACGTGTTTATTCAAGATGCTTCTGTACTGTGGGAAATGGCCCGTTTCCCGAATACAGAGATAAGTTATTTTTCTTCTCCTTTGTTTTGCAATTGGTTATCTGTCAAGCCCAGTCGAGGTCGCCCAGCAGACAGGTCGGTCTAGCCGTTGCCAAATTGAAGCCTATACTTAATGTGCAAGAGTTTCTAAATTTACCCATCAGGGAGGCAGCATTGACTTGAAGCAATGCTTAGTGAAAAGAGCCCAAGCTTGAGATTCAGAGGTCCTGTGTTCGAATCCCGGCTCGGCCACTTGTCAGCTGTGTGACTTCGTGCAAGTCACTTAACGTCTCTGTGCCTCAGTTACTTCATGTGTAAAATCGGGATTAAAACTGTGAGCCCCACGTGGGATCTGATCAACTTGTATCCCCCCTCAGCACTTAGAATAGTGCTTTGCATATAGTAAGCACATAACAAATGCCGTCATTATTATTCTGCAGTTGATGAGGGAAGAGCCAAAGTTAGAGTCCACTGATGGGATGAGTGAAGAAAATGACGGGATATCAACTAGTGATTCTCTATAGAAAGGAGAGAGTTATTGAATTCCAAATGATCTTTAAGTTTCATTTACTGCAGGGATAAGGAAAGATCCAGATTTTCACATTATTTTGGTCGATTTAACGGGAATTCCTGAAATTGTCTCCCCTCTGCCACCCCAACAGTGTTGGTAGACACATTCCCTGCCCACATCTACTTTACAGTCTGGAGGGAGATCCTTTTCTATCTTCATCTTCAACCCTCCCCACTGCCTGAACCTGTTCGCTGATTCCACTACCCAATACTTTGCATGCACACACATACACACACAAACACACACAGCTTCCAGCACAGGGAACCTGATTGCAGCGGAAAATGAATTCATTTCATAATATTTATAAGTGCTTACTGTGTGCAGTGGACTGTACTAAATGCTGGGGAGAGTACAATAGAATAATAAACAAATGCAGTCACTGCCCACAGCGTGTTTATAGTCTAGAGGAATAACGGACTGTAGTTGGGTTGACTTCAGTGAATGCCTGATAACTGGCTTCAGTCCCATCCACCTGTTCTATCTCTCCTCCTCATTATCTGCTTTGTTCAACCAAACTTCCAAAAAGAACCTTCTCACCATGACTCCCTTTCGACGCTTCCTCCTCCCACCGCTGTCTTCCACCCTTACTTTGGCCTGGAAACCCACTCATTTCAATTCCCTAGCCCGACGATATCCCATCCTCAAAAACTCTCTGGAATTCCATCTTCTCAAGGAAGATTTAGCTAATTCAAATCTTCCCACCACCTGTCAGTGACCCTCTCCAGACAGTGCATCCGCAGACCCTCAGGATATTGCTGCTGAAGGTAAGGTCCATTACTCTAGACTGTAAACTCCTTGAAGAAACACGTCTACCTCCTCATTTGTATGGTATTCCTCCAAGCATTTAGTTTAGTACTCTGCACACAATAAGCGCTCAGTAAATGTCTCCAATTGGTTGACTTATTATTGTCTGCTTCCCCCCTGGATGGTAAGCTCTTTGAGGACAGGGAACATGTCTACCAACTCCTTCATAGGGTACTCTTCTCAGCATTTAGAGTAGTGCTCTGCACACATTAAGCACTCAAAAATATGAAACTCAAGCACTAATAATAATAATAACAATAATGATAGTATTTGTTAAGCGCTTACTATGTGCCAAGCACTGTTCTAAGCGCTGGGGAGATAGAAGGTGATCAGGTTGTCCCACTTGGGACTCACAGTTTTAATCCGCATTTTACAGATGAAGTAACAGAGGCACAGAGAAGTGAAGTTACCTCCCCGAAGTGACACTACTGACAAGTGGAGGAGCTGGGATTAGAACCCACTACCTCTCACTCACATGCCCGTGCTCTTTCCATTAAGCCAGGCTGTTTCTCATTAACAGGTCCATTGTTCCATTCTTTTCTCCTCCCGGTTGTAAATGACATTTTGCCTATCTAGCCTATTAGATTGGGAAGTCTTTGAGGGCTGGCATCACGCCTTTTACCTCTATTTTTATGGTATTTCTTTAGCTCTCAGTATGTGCCAGGCACTGTACTAAGCTCTGGGGCGAATACAAGAAAAGTGGGTGGGTCACAGTCCCCGTCCCACACAGGGCTCATTTCACAGATGAGGGAACTGAGGCACAGAGAAGTGAAGTGACTTGCCTCCAAATCCCTCAGAAGTGAAGTAGCCTGACCCAGTGGAAAGAGCGTGGGCCTGGGCTCTAATTCCAGGTCTGCTAATTGCTTGCTGTGTGGCCTGAGAAAGTCACTTATCTTCTCTGTGCCTCAATTCTCCTGTTCTCCCTCCTGCTCAGACTGTAAGCCCCATGAGGTACAGGGATTTTGTCCAACCTAATTAACTTGCCCAGTGCTTAGAACAATGTTTGACACATAGTAAGGGCATATCAAATACAATTAAAAATTAAAAAGAGGTTGAGCCGTTACTGGAACCCAAGTCCACTGACTGCCAGCCCACGTTCTATCCTCTAGGCCATACTGCTTGTCTCTTGCATCCGTCCAAGGTTTGGCGGGGGATGTCCTGTGAGGAGGAATTGGTGATGATCCATCTGGATTGTGCGGTTTCAGTAATACCCTCTTGTTCCAGCCCAGAGAGTTGAGCAGATTGTTGAAGTCACCACCGCATGGGGCTGACACAATGCCATAACGCTTTAGCCCGAAAGCCATGGTAGCCGGGGGGCTACAGGGGCAAATGTTTTCTCTCTGCTTATGAACGCAGGCTTGGTTCTAACTCCACCCTGGACCCTGGGTATGAACGTCTTCCCAGAGTCACCCTCACACTCACATAGATGAGCCTGATGGTTTCTCTCTGTTCCACCCCACCTCCGGTGGTCACTCACACCGGCCGAGCGTGGGGCTGGGGGACCTTTGACCCTCTATGGGCAGGGTTGGTCCCCCCTACTTCCTCGGACTCCTGGATGCAGTGGTCACGGAGGGACAGCGAGGAGCTGTCAGCCCCTCTCTCCTCTCCCGAGGGCACTGAGACGCGCTTTCCAAACAGGGTCCCAGTCCCCTTAGATAAAGTCACCGCTGCTCTGTGGGGGGTCTCCAGAGGACGGGATCACGGCGGCCTGGCCCCACAGTCTTTGAATCCCCAGAGATTAGGATCCACTGATGACACATCTGCAGGATACCCATAGCAACAGCATCCTAACGGTTCCTGCTGTTAGTGACCATCTGGGTCAACGGATGGGCACTTCATTTTATTTTTTTCCTTCAATGGTACCTGGTGAGCACTTACTATGTGCCAGGCACTGTACTAAGTGCTGTGATTCGATACAAGATAATCAGGTTGGACACAATCCCTGTCCCACATGGGGCTCACAGTCTCAATCCCCATTTTATAGATGGTGAAACTGAAGCCCAGGGAAGTGAAGAGACTTGTGCAAGGTCACACAGCAGAAAGGTAGTGGAACCGAGATTAGAACCAAGGTCATTCGGACTCCCAGGTCCATGCTCTATCGACTAGGGCACGCTGCTTCTCTGAGTTTTATCTTGCTCATGACCTCAAACAATCAATCGGTCATTTAATCAGTTGTAGTCTCTGACGTCTTCTGATTGCAAAATTACATAGAACCAGAAATGATTCTCAATACACCCTAAGACCCTCTCCAGGGCTCGCTTGGGGGATCAACTCAGAGAAACGGCATGAGACGCAGCATGGCTTAATGGCAAGAACCCGGGTTTGGGAGTCAGAGGACGTGGATTCTGATCCCGGCTCTCCACTCGTCTGCTGTATGACCTTGGACAAATCACTTAACTTCTCTGAGCCTCAGTTACCTCATCTGTAAAATGGGGATTAAGACTTGAGCCCCACGAAGGACAACTTGATTACCTTGTGTCTACCCCAGTGCTTAGAACAGTGCTTGGAACACAGTAAGCACTTAAAAAATACCATCATTATTATTATTATTACAATACAACAGTATAACAGACATATTCCCAGCCCACAAAGAGCTTACAGTCTAGGGAGAGAATCAAGCCATGCTTCTCTTCAAGTAAGTATATTTAATACTTAAAAATACTATCATTAATAGTAGGCACATAGAAATGATGGATTAGTCAACTTTTTTATTGAGCTCTTACTGGATGCAAGTACTGTATTGAGCGCTTGGGATAGTGCAATGTAGCAGAGTCGGTAGACAGGTTCCCTTTCTGCACGGAGATTGTCCTGGGCTGTGGACAATTCTCCATTTGTCTACAGGAAGCTCCCTGCCTCTCCCAGCCATGGTCCAAGTCTCTTCAGTAACCAAATCCCACACAGGGCCGGAGGTAAAAGGAGAAAGAATCTGAGACGTTCCATCAAACCCAACAATTTCATTTTTCTGACAGTGCCATCCTTGGGGTGAAGCTCAACCAACAACGGGCTCACATCAACAGATTGCCAGGGAAACTTGATGAACTTTGGACAAGTCATTTCACTTCTCCATGCCTCAGTTCCCTCATCTGTAAAATGTGATTGAAAATGGTGAGCCTTACATGGGACATGAACTGTGTCCAACTGAACCTTCTTGTATTTATCACAGCAATTTGTACCATGTAATAAGCGCCTACAGATACCATTAAAAATCTATTGCACATTATACCTTTCGAACTCTAAACCGTCAGGGCATAATTGAGCTGGGAACAGACGCAAAGATGTCTTCTCTGTTTTCCGGCGGCTTTTTGTGTTCCCACGTTAGGTGGAAGAGGAAGTGCAGTCTTTCATGTCCACAGGCTTCAGAAGGAATCAGGAAGGGAGCAGATTTGTTCATGGGCTGGAAAAGCAGCAATCCATCTGTTAATTGTATTAATTGAACGCTTACGGCACTCAACTACTTGGAAGAGTACAGTATGACATTGTTGTTAGACATGTTTCCTTCCCACAAGCAAGGGCCTAGTGGAAAGAATATAGGCCTGGCACTCAGAATCAGTCAGTTGGACATATTCGGTGCTTACAGTGTGCAGAGCACTGTACTAAGCCCTTGGGAGAGTACAATATAACACCCATGCCCATCAGCCCCGTCAGCTGTTCCGGGCATTTAACTCCCTTCTGAGGCCCCCTGTTCTTCCCCCTCCTCTATCCCTCACCCGCAATGATCTGGCCACCTACTTCATTAGGAAAATTAACTCCATCACACCTGAGCTGCCCAAAGTCACCCCTCCCCCTTCTCCCCCCCGCCCCCGGTTCTCAACCTTCTCCTCTACTTTCCCAAGCTTCCCAGAAGTATCTTCAGAGGAGATCTCCTCCCTCCTCTCAATTTCCACCCCATCCACCTGTGCTTCGGAACCCATTCCCTCTCATCGTATGAAAACTCTCACCCCTTCCCTCCTCCCCTCCCTAACTTCCATCTTCAACCACTCTCCACTGGTTACTTCCCCTCTGCCTTCAAATATGCCCACATCTTCCCTATCCTAAAAGACCCCTCTTTTCACCCCAGTGCCCCTTCCAGTTATCACCCTATCTCCCTCCTACCCTTCCTTTCCATTCTCCTAGAACGAGTCGTCTAGAGTTGCTGCCTCTAATTCGTCGACTCCAGCTCTCTCCTGGACCCCCTCCAATCTGGCTTCCGTTCCCTACACTCCACTGAAACTGCCCTCTCAAAGGGCACCAATGACCTCCTTCTCTCCAAATCTAATAGTTCCTACTCTATCCTAATCCTCCTCGACCTCTCAGCTGCCTTAGACACTATGGACCAACACCTTCCCCTCAACATATTATCCAAACCTGGCTTCACGGAGTCTGTTCTCTCCTGGTTCTCCTTTTATCTCTCTGACCGTACATTCTTAGTCTCCTTCGCGGGCTCCTCCTCCCCCTTCCATCCCCTTACTGTAGGGGTTCCTCAAGGGTCAGTTCTTAGTCCCCTTCTCTGTTTCATCTGTACTCACTCCCTTGGTGAACTCATTCATTTTCACGGCTTCAACTATCAGATAGCTCTACGCAGATGATATCCAAATCGACATCTCCTCCCCTGTTCTCTCTCCCTCCCTCCAGGCTCGTATCTCCTCCTGCCTTTAGGACATCTCTACCTCGACGTCCGTCGCCACCTAAAACTCAACATGTCCAAGACTGTGCTTCCTATCTTTTCTCCCGAACCCTGTCCTCTCCCTGATTTTCCCATTACTGTGGACGGCACTACCACCCTTCCCGTCTCACAAGCCCGCAGCCTTGGTGTCATCCTTGACTCTGCTCTCTCGTTCACCCCACATATCCAATCTGTCATCAAAACCTGCCGTTCTCACCTTCACAACATCGGCAAGATCCACCCTTTCCTTTCCATCCAAACCGCCAGCTTGTTGGTTTAATCTTTCATCCTATCCTATCCTATCCCTTATCCTATCCCATCCTATCCTATCCTATCCTATCCTATCCTAACCTATCCTATCCCGACTGGATTACCTCATCAGCCTCCTCTCTGATCTCCCAACCTCCTTTCTCTCCCCGCTTCAGTCCATACTTCACTCTGCTCCCTGGATTATATTTCTACAGACACGCTCTTGACATTTTACTCTCCTTATCAAAAATCTCCCGTGGCTGCCTGTCAACCTACGAATCAAGCAAAAACTCTTCACTCTCAGCTTCAAGGTTCTCCATCACCTCGCCCCTTCCTGCCTCACTCCCCTTCTCTCCTTCTACAGCACATCCTGAACCCTCCACTCCTCTGTCGCTAACCTCCTCACTGTGCCTCGTTCTCACCTGTCCCACTGTCAACCCCCGGCTCACTTCCTTCCTCTGACCTGGAATGCCCTCCCTCCACACATCATCCAAACTAGCTCTCTTACTCCCTTCAAAGCCCTACTCAGAGCTCACCTCCTCTAGGCGGCCTTTTCAGACTGAGGCTCCCTTTTTCTCTGCTCCTCTCCCCCTCCCCACCGCCCCCACTCCCTCCCTCTGCCCTTCCCCTCCTCACAGCACATTTATTACTCTATTTTATTAATGATGTAGTTATATCCATAATTCTATTTATCTATTTTGATGGCATTGACGCCTGTCTACTTGCTTTGTTTTGTTGTCTGTTTCCCCCTTCTAGACTGTGAGCCCGTTATTGGGTTGGGACTGTCTCTATCTGTTGCCAAATTGTACTTTCCATGTGCTTAATATAGTGCTCTGCACACCATAAGCACTCAATAAATACGATTGAATGAATGAATGAATATAACAGCAAACAGACACATTCCCTGACAGATCTGGGTCCTAATTCTGTCTTCACCATTGTCTGCTGGGTGGTCTTGGGGAAGTCACTTAACTTCTCTGTGCCTCTGTTTCCTCACTTATAGAGCAGGGAATCAATGCCTCTCCTCCCTGCCCCTTAGACTGTGAGTTCTCTGTAGGAGGAGAGTGACATTGTTTGACCTGATTATCGTGTTTCTACAACAATGCTTAGCACAGTGCTTTGCTCAGAGTAAGTGCTTAACAAACACATTTATTATCTTCCCTGAAATCAAAACCCTTGTTGTCCTAGTCTGTTGCTTACCGATCTTCATGACTCATAACTGAGGCACAGAGAATTTAAGTGGCTTGTCCAAGGTCACCCAACAGTAACATTGACAGAGAACATTGCAGTTTCAGTGACATTCTGATGTAGTAGGAATGGTATTCATTTCACTCTTTCTATGTGCGAAGCACTGCACCTTGGTCTGGGAGTGAAATAGATTGGGTTCCTAGACCCAAAGGAGCTCCGATTCTAAGATAACAATAATAATAACAATAATAATAATGGTATTTGTTAAGCACTTGATATGTGCCAAGCACTGTTCTAAGCGCTGGGGTAGATACAAGGTAATCAAGGTGTCCCACTTGGGACTCACAGTCTTAATCCCCATTTTACAGGTGAAGAGACTGAGGCACAGAGAAGTTAAGTGACTTGCCCAAAGTCACACAGCTGACAAGTGGTGGATCCGGGATTAGAACCGATGACCTCTGACTCCCAAGCCCAGGCTCTTTCCACTGAGCCACGCTGCTGTCCTGGATCCCCTTCTGAACACTTCGGCTCCACAAAAAGGTGGAAGGATGTGGAGAGGGGCGAGAAAGGGGGAGGAAATTTGATCCCTTGAAGAAACGGGAAGTTCTTGGAAAAACCTACCCTGGAGTGGAGAATCTTTCAATGGTTCTTCCCAGCTCAGAAAGGGAAGGGTTTTCATTCTGCCTACTCTTGAGCCAGGATAAGAGTCAGTAGCTGACCCTGAAGCAGGAGGCACTGAGGTTAGATTCTTAGAAGGAATTTCTGGTCATTTAACACTCAAAAGAGAGACGTAGGATGTGGATTCTGCATCCCAACAGTTTCTAACAGAAATAGAAAGAAACTAGATTTTCCATCTATTTTTCTAGCACGTTCCCTTTCTATTCCTCCTTCCCAACCTTCTCTGTCCCCTCCGACGTTCTCAGGAGACCAATGTGTCTATCAAGTCTGTTATATTGAACTCTCCCAAGCACTTAGCACAGTAATGTCTACAGAGTAAGTGCTCAATAAATACCACTGATGGATTACTTTAGCTGGTTCATTCATTCATTCAATGGTATTTATTGAGTGCTTACTGTGTGAAGAGCACTGACTGTACTAAGCGCTTGGAAAGTACAATTCGGCCACAGATGGAGACAATCCCTACTCAACAACGGGCTCACAGTGTAGAATGGGGGAGACAGCCAACAAAACAAAACAAGTAGAACAGGTAGATAGCACTTGTTAAGTGCTTACTATATGCCAAGCACTGTACTAAACACAGGGGTAGATAAAAGATAATCAGGTCCCACATGAGGCTCACAGTCTAAGTAGGAGGGAGAACATTTATTGAAACCCCATTTTGCAGATGAGGAAAAGGAGGTATAGAGAAGTGGAGTGTCTTGCCCTAGAGTTACGCAGCAGATGGCAGACAAGTGTCTGAGCTAGGATTAGAACCCAGATCCTTCTGAATCCAAGGCCTTGGCTGTATCCGCAGTTCCACGCTACTTCTCATCCCTCAGCTCTTCCTTAATGCCTTCCACTCCTCAGCTCCCCGAGGTCAATGAGAACCTCGGCTCATACTCTTGGTGCCGTAGACTCTCTCCCAAGCCACTCCTGGACTCACATTTAGGAGTGGACCATCTCTGTTTGGCTGGGACAGGGCTAGTAATTGCGGGCTAGTGATGGCCAAAGCTTTCTTCCTGATTTCTTCAGCATCTGCGATTTTGCAGGCAGAGTGGAGTCTTGAAGTAGGGCCAGGAGTAATCCACACTGGGCAGACTAGACCATAAGCTCTTCGAAGGTAGAGATCCTATCCTATTTTGCACTTTCCCCTGCTCTGCACAGAAGGAGTGCTCAATAAATACTCTGGGTTAGTAGCACATATACCCAATTTCCATTTTCTTAAATACGATAGAGGCTACTGATTGGCCGGGGGAAGTGTTGGGTTCTTTGTTTCATCCCTAATCACCAGTCCTGGTGCTAGGAAAAGGCAAGAAGATTCCCACTCTGGTCTGGTGAAATGATTCCACTGGATGAGCTGTGTAGGAGTCACTTTTGGAGAGTCCATCCTCAGCCTCGTGAGCGAGGAGGTGAGAAGAAAGCTGAGCTGGAAGCAGTTGAGCTGGGAGACAGAGAAATGATGATCCCCAGCTCCTTTTTCCAAATCACTCCAGGAGTGGGTGGCTGGTGGGAAGATGGTTAGGGGTCGGAATGTAATTCCTTCCATCGCCTCTGCTATACGTCTCTTTGTCTTTCCAGGGTTCTACTGCCCTTTCTGTAGAACCTAGGGAATTGAGAGAGGCAATCAGGAGAGAAGAACCAAAATGTCTCTCCAGGTGCTTTTCACATTTGGGGGCTGGGGAAACCAATATTTCTGGAGCACGGGATCGCCAAAGAGAGAAATACGTTGGCATAGATGGGGAGAGACCCCCTGGGATTCTCAAGCCCTCCAGCCACAACAATTAGTTGGGCACAGAGGCGGCCAGAGCAGGGACTCTTGGGAGAGAGACCTGTGGGGAGAGATGCCTTAGCTATCAGCTTCTGAGCACTTCAAAGCATACTCAAATTCATTAATCCCCGGCTCTGCCACTCGTCAGCTGTGTGACTTTGGGCAAGTCACTTAACTTCTCTGTTCCTCAGTTACCTCATCTGTAAAATGGGGATTATGACTGTAAGCCCCACCTGGTACAACCTGATAACCTTGTATCTACCCCAGCGCTTAGGACAGTGCTTGGCACATAGTAAGCGCTTAACAAATACAAACATTATTGTTATTATTATTATTATTATTATTATTATTATTATTATTATTATTATTATCCTATTGGCTCCCTCATCAGTGGAATTCTCGATCGATGAAACCCTCCTAAAATCACATCTCTTTCAAGATGCCTTCCCTGATCAAGGCTTCATTTCCACTACCTGCCCTTCCTCCTGCATCACCTGTGATTATGGTTTCATATTCCTTAAGCACTTTAATATTCCCCCCAGTCTCACATGAATCAATCAATTGCATGTGAGTGCTTGGTGTGTGCAAAGCACTATACTAAGAGCTTGGGAGAGTACAATATAACAGAGTTGGCAGACACGTTCCCACAAAGAGCTTACTGTCTAGTCTACAGTTCTTCCATATACATCCTTGTACTCTATCTCCAATTTATTTATGTCTGTCTCCTCCTTTAGACTGAAGACTCATTGTGGGCAGGGATTCCAACTTCTATATCGAGTGTGTGGTACTTTTCCAAGAGTTTAGCACAGGGCTTTGCACACAGTAAGCACTCTACAAATACCACTGATCGACTGATTACTGAGAGATGGATTCTGTGCCAAGTGCTCTGGAGAGTGCAACGAAACCAAGGCACATTGTTGGTTCTGCCCTCCAGAAGCTCTGTGAGCTTACTGTGCGCATGAAATGTGTCTGTTTATTGTTGTATTATACTTTCCCAAGCGCTTAGGGCAGTGCTTTGCACATAGTAAGCGTGTAGTAAGCAGCATGACATACTGGATAGAGTACGGGCCTGGAAATCAGAAGGTCATGGGTTCTAATCCCGGCTCTGTCACTTGTCTGCTGTGTGACATTGGGCAAGTCACTTAACTTTTCTGTACCACAGTTACTTCGTCTCTAAAATGGGGATTAAGACTGTGAGCCCCACACGGAACAACCTGATTACCTTGCATCTACCCCAGTGCTTAGAACAGTGTTTGGCACATAGGAAGCACTTATATATGATTGATTGAATGCATGAATAATGGGGTGGACAGCATGACACGGGTCTTCATACTTGATCTTCATCCTTCATATATTCATTCAGTCATTCGTATTTATTGAGAGTTTATTGTGTGCAGAGCTTGGAAAGCACTGGGAAAGAACAATTCAGCAATAAAGAGAGACAATCTCTGCCCACACAGGGCTTACAGTCTAGAAGGAGGAAAATAGACATCAAAACAAGTAAAGAAGCATCAATATAAATAAACTAATTTACAGATACGTACACATCTAAACAAGTACGCAGACATCAGTGTAAATAAATAGACTTATACATATATCCATAAATACGTAAGTTCTGTGGGGTGCGGAGAGGTGGGGGGAAGAGCAAAGGGAGTGAGTTGAGGTGATGCAGAAGGAAGAGGGAGCTGAGGAAAAGCGTTACTTAGTCTGGAAATTCCAGTTCCTGCTGAGACAAAGTCCAGTCTGTTTACAGACACACCTTTGTCTGCTTCTGATTCTTTCTCCTTCTTCTTGTGTTGTTCTAGGGGCGATGTAAAGATTTCAGAGGCTCTCATTTTCGACTTTGGTTCCTGCTGAGACAAAAGCCAGTATGTTTACAGACACACCCTTGACTGCTTCTGATTCTTTCTCCTGCTTGTTGTTGTTATTATTAAGCACTTACTATGGGCCACACAGTATACTAAGGGCTGGAGTTGATGCAAATTTATCAGGTTGGATACAGCCTCTGTCCCACATTGGGTTCATAATCTTAATCCCCATTTTTGAGATGAGGTAAATGAGGCAAAGGGAAGTGAAGTGACTTGCCCAAGGTCACACGGCATATGGTGAAGCCGGGATTAGTACACAGGGCCTTCTGACACCATGCCCTCTGCGTTTGCCACTCTTCACACTGCTACTCAGGCTTGTATGCTTTGCTCTAGAATCACAGGTCTGGGTGGTTTAGTTCAGGGGTTCCTGCATAGTTTGTGAGATCGATGTGGGCGGGGAACGTTTCTACCAACAGTGTTGTATTGTACCAAATGCTTAGAACACTGCAGCGCACTGTTAGTGCTCACTAAATATCATTGATACAATTAAATGGAGTTTATTTCAGGGTTCCACTAGTGAACTGGGAGTGATTACCATGTGTGACAGGGACTGTGTCCAACTTGATGAGTTTGTATCTACCCCAGCGCTTAGCTCAGTGTCTGGCACATAACCAACTACCGTCAAAAAAGTTTGATAGTTAAATTGAGTGATCGAGTGATCGATTGCCTGAGCCTTCCCTAGAAGTTGGTGACGTGTTTCCTCCAGAATTTTTCCCCCAAGGTACCCATCCCCAGAACGAACTTCATGTGTCCCTGTTTCTCAAAGCCATCCTCTCACTCCCAGCAACCTCGTCCCGGTTCCTCAGGCTGTAGATGAGGGGGTTTAGGGCGCGGGGCATCTCAGTGTAGAACATGGACACCAGCACGTCCAGCGTCGAGAAGGAGTCTGAGGACGGCTTGAGGTAGGTGACAGTCCCCATGGAGATGAACGAAATCACCATGGCGAGATGAGGCAGGCGGTGGAGAAGGCTTTGGCACGGCCTTTGGCAGCCGACATCCTCAGTAAGGCCCAGAAGATGTGCACGTACTAGACGACGATGGAGACAAGACATGAGTTGTTCAGAATGGCAGAGAAGACCGTGACTCCAGTTTCCTCCCACTGGGGCCTGAAAGTTCCATCATTTGGGGGGGTGTCATAGAAGAAATGGCGGATTATGTTCGACCCGCCAAAGCGGACAGAGAAGGTGACAGTCACGTGCATGGAGGTGCTCCCGATACCACCCAGGCAGGAGGCGACCGCCATCTTCCCACAGGCCCCTTGGTCCATGATGACCTAGTAGCTCAGGGTGCCTCAGATGGCAGCGTAGTGGTCGTAGGACAAGGCCATCAGGACGTACAACTCAACATGAGGAAAAACAATGGAAAAACGCAGTCCAGGAAGGAGATTTCTCTACAGTCAGTCAGGGAGTTGTGGATGGATTTGGGAACGGTGATGGAGTTGTAGCGGAGGTCGAGGACGGTCAGGTGCCTGAGGAAGAAGTACATGGGGGTGTGGAGGCGCCGGTCGAGGGCGGTGGCGGCGACGAAGAGGGCCGCCAGGTAGATCAGGAGGAACAGCACGGCATGGACCAGTTGCAGCTGCGGGACCTCGAAGAATCCCAGCAGGAGGAATCGCATCATCGGCGTGAGATTGGCCATTTCCTTCCCAGAGATAAGATGTCTTAGCTGTATAGGAGAAGACCGTTTTTAACCATTACAAATGTGTCAAAGAATCACACAGTAGGCTCTTTGTAAATACCTGTACTACTATTCCTACTTTCCTCCGATGGGCAAGATCATGGAGACACATATTTGACTCTCCTAACTGCTTAGTACGGTTCTCTACACATGGTCAGAGCTCAATTTATGTCACTGACTGATGGTTTGATTAATCAATGGCTGCTTCTCCTTCTAGACTATTAACTCCTTGTAAACAAGGAACATGTCAACCAACTCTATTGTCTTATACTCTCCCTAGTGTTTAGTACAGTGCTCTGCACGTAGTATGGGCTCAATAAATATGATTAATTGATAGTTAGCACTAAATAAATACCACTGATTGATCGATTGATTGATGACACAGAACCAGTTTGAGGTTACCCATTTTTTATTAGACTGTAAATACCATAATAATATGTTCGATTCACCAGATTTGAATACTACTTGTGGTATTTGTTGAGCACATACTATGTTCCAAGCACTTGAATGGATGAAGTTCATTCAGATCAGAAACAGTTCCTTTCCCACATGGGGCTCATAGTCTAAGAGGAAGGAAAACAGGTAAGTTAATGTCCATTTTTCAGACGAGGAAACTGAATCATAGAAAATTTAAGTGATTTGTCCAAGATCACACAGCAGGCAAATAACTCCCACCCCTTTGACACCCATCCCTCTGCTCTTTCCACTAGTATACACCCTTTGTCCCCACATCAATATCTATCAACCAGTGCTATCTATTGAGCGCTCACTGTGTGCTATACTAAGCACTTGGGAGAGTACAACAGAGTTGATAGACACATTCCCTGACCACACTGAGTTTGTTTTCCCTCCTATTTTAACTGTGAGCTCTATGTGGGACTGGAACTGTATCCAAAGAGATTAACCTATATCTACCCGAGTGCTTAGAACAGTGCTTGAGATGCGGAAAGCACATAATAAATAATAAATGAATAAAAATAGACAAGCATACAGTCTAGAGATGCATAGAGACTGTCTGGATACTTACAGGAAAACAAAAATATTTTTATGGTATACGTATACTATGTGCCACGCACTATACTAAGCGCTGGGATAGATTCAAGCTAATCAAGTTGGACACAGTCCCTGTGTCCAGATCCTTCTGGCGCCCAGGCCCGGGATCTTTCCACTAGGCCACACTGCTTCTCCACTGTGGCCTCTAAACCCACACCAAGCACTTCTCCAGACAACCTGACAACTGATAGAATAGCATATAGGGTTCTCACATTCCGGTCACCAACTGAGATGGTAGGGATTGTGTCAACTAATCTCGTCTGCCTCCTCTTCTCCGAACGTTGGAACCCCAAGAACAAATCTCTTATTTTCACCTCCTCTTTGTTCGAGGACAGGCCAGAACAGGCCAAGCCGTGGAGGGGGTGGGTTATTTTATCCCTATCCGGTTGGGAGGTATTGCAGGGCATCGTTGTATCACTGTGTTCCCCCCACCACCACTTTTACTAGTTGGGGTGCTAGTCCAGGTACAGCCAAGGAGCTCAGAGACAGAGTGAAACCACCTGAGACACTGTATTTCCTACCAGGCCTTTGCTAATATCCTGGCACATTTGGAGTTTTTGTTTGTTTTTATGGCATTTGTTAAACGTTTACTATGCTTCAAATGCTATTCTAGGCGCTGTTTGGACAATCCACTTAACCAGTAGTCCAGGAGTACACGTTCAGGTACATAGTGGAATTCATAATGGTATTTATTAAGCGCTTACTATGCGTCAAACACTATTCTAAGTGTTGTTTGGACAATCCACTTAACCAGGGGTCCAGGAATAAATATTCAGGTACGTAGTAGAAGTCATGATTGTATTAATCAAGTGCTTACTGTGTGCAGAGCAGTGTACTCAGCGCTTAGTGCAGTGCTCTGAACATAGTAAGAGCTCAATTAATATAACTGAATGAATAAGAATTTATAGGAGAAAATGCACGTGACAGGATAAAACACACTCCCTGTACCTCACGCAGATTATTCTAAACGTGGACCAACTCTGTTGTATCGATTGCCCCCAAGCGCTCAGTACAGTGCTCTAAATCATCATCTGCACATGGTAGGCACTCAATAAATACCATTGATGATGAGGAGGAGGATTCAGAGCACTGTACTAACCACTTAATTCCTTAGTAGATACCATTTATTGATTGATAGTTGTCCTGTATCCTCGAAAAAGGTTCCACACCAATAATAAGAATATAGTTAGTGCTTAAGAAATTCCATAATAATGATATGAGTGCTTAATGAATATCATAATAATAATAAGATAATTGCTTAACAAATGCCATAATAATAATATAGTGAGCGCTTAACAAATACCATAACAATAACATAGTAAGTACTTAACAAATGCCATAATAATAGTAAAGTGCTTAACAGATTCCATGATAATAATAACAATAATAATAATAATAATAATGGCATTTGTTAAGCGCTTACTATGTGCAAAGCACTGTTCTAAGCGCTGGGAGGAATACAAGGTGATCCGGTTGTCCCACGCGGGGCTCACAGTCATCATCCCCATTTTACAGATGAGGTAACTGAGGCTCTGAGAAGTTAAGTGACTTGCCCAAGGTCACATAGCAGATATGTGGCGGAGGCAGGATTCGAACCCATGACCTCTGACTTCAAAGCCCGGGCAGTACTTAACAAATCCCATAATAATGACACAATTATTGCTTAACAAATGCCACAATAATAATAGAGTGAGTGAACACTCACTCAGGGCTTAGAACAGTGCCTAGTGGCACATAGTAAGCGCTTAACAAATACTATTATCATTAGTATTATTATTGTCGTTAAATCCCTTAATAATAAGATAGTGAGTGCTTGGCAAATATCACAATAATAATATAGTAAGTGCTTAACAAATACCATAATAATAATATAGTAAATGCTTAACAAATGCCGTAATAATAATATAGTGAGTGCTTAATAAATGTCATAATATTAGTATACTGAGTGCTTAACAAATACCATAATAATTATATAGTAAGTGCTTAACAAATACTGTAGTAATATATAGTGATTGCTCAAGAAATCCCATAATAATAATGTAGTGAGTGCTTAATAAATGTCACAATAATAATATACTGAGTCCTTAACAAATACCATAATAAGAATTTAGTAAGTGCTTAACAAATGTCATAATAATAATAAAGTGAGTGTTTAACAAATGTAATAATAACAATATGAGTGCCTATCAAATGCCATAAAAATAATATAGTGAGTGCTTAATATAAACAATAATAATAGGAGAGTGCGTGCTTAACAAATATCAGAATAGAATAGTGAGTGCTTAACGAGTTTGAATAAATCTAGGCGGACCAATCTCTCCTGTGAGTTCTTCGATTTTTCTGCTTCTAGAGAATGAACATAACGGCCCGCTGGAAATCCTAGCCTCTGTGAGCAGGCAGGATCCCCAGGGGATGGAAGAAGATGAGAGTCGTACGTTTTTTAGTTCATAAAACCGGCTCCTCTGTTTGTGCAGCACATTGTTCTGAGAGTATTTGCTATCAGTTCTGGGCTAAGGTGGGATGACCATCAGAGATCTAGAGCACTTTCTGGAGATTATGTGTGTGGTGGCTGAGGTCCGGGTAATTGTGAGAGCTAAGGAGAGAATCGATCAATCAATGGGTGCTTACTGGGTGTAGGGCACTGCACTAAGCGCTTGGGAGAGTACACCAGTACAGAGTGGGTAGGCACGTTCACTGCCCACAACAAGATTACAGTCTAGAATTAGAGACAGATGTTAGTCAAACAATCAGTGCCATTATCCAGAGCCTACTGTGTGCAGAGCACTGAACGAGCAATTGTAAGAGTCCAATGTAGCAGAATTGCTGGACATGATCCCTGCCTCAGCAAGTTTGCACTGTAGTTGGGGAAGCAAACATTAGTCAATGAATTAGTGGTATTTATTGAGCGATTGTGTGAAGAACATTGAAGTAAGCAACTGGAAGAGTACGATAGAGTCGATAGACACATTCCCTGTTCACAATAAGCTGATCATCTAGAGGGACCAAGCAAAGCTCTCTCACAGCTCTCTCATTTCATTCCAGACCTGATTCTAAGAAGACCCGCGAGGAAGATGAACTTGATTTTCCTGATTTTAATAATTGGGGTATTACGTTGAGGAAATTGAGATGCATAGAAGCGAAGTAGCGTGCCCAAGGTCACATATCAGGCAAGCGACAGCGCCGGGATTATGCTCTTTCTATTTGACCAAGCTCAGGGTACTGTTTACAGGACGGGGATGACTTGGCTGGGGAGAAATGTTCTGGACTGAAGTTGGGACTGAGAGCAGAGACTTTTTTACGATGATGATGGCATTTGCTAAGCGCTAACTATGTGCCAAGCACTGTTCTAAGCACTGGGGTAGATACAGGACAATCTGGTTGTACCATGAGGGACTTTCAGTCTTCATCCCCATTTCACAGATGAGGGAACTGAGGCACAGAGAAGTGAAGTGACTTGCCCGAAGTCACAAAGTTGACAAGTGGTGGAGCTGGGATTAGAATCCATTGCCTCTGACTCCCGAGACCGGGCTCTATCCACTAAGCCACGCTGCTTCTATTTGTTAAGTAGTATTCGTTAAGTGCTTACTGTATCAATATTATCATTACTTTATCATCATTATGGTATATTGCTATTATTATTCTAATTACTGTTCTATTCTACTGCTCTACATTCTTTACTGTTCCCTGTTCTATTATTACTCTTCCAAGATCTGGAGTAGATAACAAGTTCATTAGGTTGGATGCAGTCCCTGTTCTGCATGGGGCTCACAGTCTTAGTTAAGGAGAGAAGAGGAGAAATGAGGCACAGAGAAGTTAAGCGACTCATCCAAAGTCACACAACAAGCAGTTGGCAGAGCCAGAATTAGAACCCAGCTCCTCTGACTTCCAGGCCCATGCTCTTTCCACTAGGCCATGCTGCATCTCCAAGGCTTGTTAGTTTGACGGTCCCTTAGAGGTTGCAGAGACCCTGCCCTGAGAAGTCTTAACCTGCCCTCCATCCTGTCGTGGCCTGTGATATGGTGCCTTGCACTATATTTATTTATTTATATTAATGTCTGTCTCCCCCTTTAGACTGTAAACTCATTATGGGTAGCGAACATGTCTGCTAATTCTGTTGTACAGTACTCTCCCAAACATTTAGTTCAGTGCTCTGCAAATAGCTAATAAATACCATTGATCGATTGACTGATTGATTGTTAGAAGCTGCGTGGCTTAGTGGAAAGAGCATGGGCTTGGGAGTCAGAGGTCGTGGGTACTAATCCCGGTTCTGCCACTTATCAGCTGTGTGACTTTGGGCAAATCATTCAACTTCTCTGTAACTCAGTTACCTCTTCTGTAAAATGGGGATTAAGACTGTGAGTCCCACGTGGGACAACCTGATTACCTTGTATCTACCCCAGTGCTTACAGCAGTACTTGGAACATAGCAAGAGCTTAACAAAGGCCATTATTATTATTAGTGCTATTGTATGCCATGGAACTGAAAACTGGAGGAGCTTGGGTTCAGCTGTAGTTGTAGCATTCCTCGGTTTGGAGAAAAATTAAAGTTTCTGGGATTTTTCTCAAATATTTCCCTGCCAGGACAGCATTTTCCAATAGTCAGTCCATCAATCAATCAATAGTATGGATTGAATGTCTTTCATTTGTAGACGCAACGCCCTGGGGAGAAGGGAGCAGAGACGAAAATGCAAAGGAGGACAGAGTAGGATTTAATCCTATTTTACAAATGAGTTAACTGGGACCCAGAGAAGTGAAGTGACTTGCCCAAAATCATACCGCAGGCAAATGGCAGAACAGAGATTAAAGCCCAGGTCTTCTGACTCCCAGGCCCATGTAATAGCCACGAGACCACACTGCTTGGATAACGTAATATTTTCACATCCATCCATCCCACAGGACCCTATTTCCTCACAAGGAATATATGGCGACTCAAACGGCAGTGAGGGAATTCCTCCTGTTGGGTTTCTTGGAGATCCAGGCCACGCTGTTCCTCCTGGTCTACCTGGCAGCCTTGAAGGGGAATAGCCTCATCGTCGCCAGCACCACCCTCCACACCCCCATGTACTTCTTCCTCAGGAACCTAACCGTCCTTGATCTCTGCCTCATCTCTGTCACCGTCCCCAAATCCATCCACAAATCCCTGGCCAACTGCAGAGAAATCTCTGTCCCGGTTTGCAACACTCAAGTATTCTTTAATCATCCTTGGGGTTGTCAAAGTGACCCTCCTCACGGGGATGTCCTGCGACCGCTATGCCGCTATGTGCCACCTCCTGTGCTACGTGGTCATCATGGACCGAGGGGCATGTGGGAAGACGGCCACCAACTTGTTGCTCAGCAGGGGGTTGAACGGAGGCATCCACACAGCCGTGACTTTCTCCCTCTTCTTTTGTGACAGCAACGCCACCCGTCAGTTCTTCTATGACGTCCCTTCCCTCACCCAACTGTCCTGTTCCAGACGCTACAGTGCTGAGATAGCCGTTCTGGGCCTCAGCTTGTTTCTGGGCCACGGTAGTTTCGTCTCCATCGTCGTCTTGCACGTGTGCATCTTCGGGGCCGTGCTGTGGACGCTGGCCGCCGAGGGCCGGCCAAAACCTTCTCCACCTGCCTGCCCCATCTCGTCGTCGTCACCATCTTCCTCTCCAAAGGTGTGTTTGTTTAGCTCAAGCCGCCTCACACTCTTCCTCGGTGTTCGACTTGCTGATGTCCGTGTTCTACACTGTGGTGCCCCCTACACTGAACCACCTCATTTGGTTCAGAAGGCCGCCCTGGGGAGGGTCTTGAGGTGGAAATTTTCGTGTAGAATGGAATGCCTCAAGTCCGTTCAAAAGTGGAAGATCAGCATTTACTCTATCCACCAATCAATCAGCTGTATTTATTGAGTGCGTACTGTATGCAAAGCACTCTACTAAGTGTAGATCCATTGGAGGACAGAGATATGTGCAATCTGAAGATTTTGGCACCTAGATATAAAATTAATCATATTTATTGAATGCTTTCATTTTTTAATGATATTTGTTAAGTGCTATGTGCCAGGGTCGGCTCTAAGCACTAGGGTACATACAAGCTAGTCAGGATGGATATAGTCCAGTATCCAACATAGAGCTCAAAGTCTTAATCCCCATTTGACAGATGAGGTAACTGAGACATAGAGAAGTTAAGTAGCTTGCCCAAAATCTCACAGTGGACAAATGGCAGAGCCGGAATTAGAACCTGTGTCCTATGTCATATTCATTGAGTGCTTACTATGTGCCAAGCACTGTATTAAAAAAAACACTCTCGTGCTAGATTGGATAGATAGGGGTAGACAGGGAACATATCTATCACCTCTATTGTAATATCCTCTCCTAAGCGCTTAGAACAGTGCTCTGCACACAGAAAGCACTTAGTAAATATCACTGATTGACTAATTCAAGAAGTACAATTTTGCCTCGATCTTGTTTATGTCACCGCCAACCCCTTGTTCATATCCTGCCCCTGGCCTAGGACGTCTTTCCCCTTTATATCTGACAGACCACCACCCTCCCCACCTTCAAAGCCTTATTAAAATCCCATCTCCTCCTACAGGCCTTCCCCGGCTAAGTCATTTTTTCTCCTGCTCCTTCTCCTTTCTTTGGCATCTATGCACCTGTATCTGTGACTTTTGGGCATTGGATATTCCTTTACTCTGTGTTGAGCACTGGATTAAAACCCAGCCCACACACTTCACTCCTCTAACACCAACCTTCTCCTTGTACCTCAATCTTGTCTACCGTGCCGATCACCTCTCGCCCACATCCTGCCTCTGGCCTGGAACACCCTCCCTCCTCAAATCCAACAGACAATGACCCTGCCTCCTTTCAAAGTCTTATTGAATGGACATTTCCTCCAGGAGGCCTTCCCTGACTAAGCCCTCATTTCTTTTTCTCCTTCTCCCTTTTGCCTTGCCCTGATTTGCTCCCTTGAGTCACCTCGCCCTCAGCCCCACAGCTCTTATTTTTATACTGGAATTTATTAATTTATATCAGTGTCTGTCTCCCACTCTAGGCAGTAAATTTGTTGTGGGCAGTGAATGTGCATGTTATTCACAGGAGAAGGAGCATTGCACAGTGGATAGAACACATGCCTGGGAGTCAGAAGACCTCCAGTACTAATCTCGGCTCTGTCACTTGTCTGCTTGTGACCTGGGCAAGTCCTTTATCTTCTCTGTGCCTCAGTTACCTCATCTGTAATATGGGGAATGAGACTGTGAGCCCCATGTCAGACAAGGTTACTGTGTCCAACCCAATTTCCTTGTATTCACGACAGTGTCTGGAACATAGTAAGCATTTAACAAATGACATAATTATTACTATTATTATATTGAACTCTCCAAGTTGCTTGATTGAATGACTAAATGCTTGGGAGAGTTCAGTTGAAGAAACTGAGGTACGGAGAGGCTAATTAACTTGCTCAAGGTTATAGCTGGCAAGAAGCCAAACTAAGCTTTCCATTCATTCATTCAATCGTATTTATTGAGCGCTTACTGTGTGCAGAACACTGTACTAAGAGCTTGGGAAGTATAAATCGGCAACCTATAGAGACGGTCCCTACCCAAAAACGGGCTCACAGTCTAGAGGGGCCATTCCATGGCCCTTTCCAGTAGACTGTCCCGTTGATACCCTCATTTCCGACCCCATAACGTGCAGAGTCCCGATGGGCTAATCAGAGCTGGTAACCTCATCTTCCTCCCCCATTACCAACTCTCCTCACGTCTTTGGGGTTCTGGGTACTACCCAAGGTAGTCAACTTGGGCAACTCATTTCACTTCTCGGAGCCTCAGTTTCCTCATCGTTAAATGGGGATTAAAATGCGACTCCCATGTGGCACATGGACTGTGTCCAACCTGATTAGTTTGTATCTACCCCAGCACTAAGTACAGTGGCCGGAAAATATTGAGCACTTAAGAAAGACCGTAAAATTAAAAAAGGACAGCACAGTCACTGTTGCAACCGTTTCATCCTCCTAATGCATTTCCACAGTCTGGGGAGTTTGGACCCGGGGGAGATCTGAGAGCTGATGTCACCCCTTCCCTTCCTCTGCTTCCAGTGTGGCATACTCTAGGGCCACACAGGTATGCATTCTGGGCTCACCCCGAAGATTCCAATCCCCTTGTTCCTGAAGGCTTCTGGGTAATAAAGACCAAATGCTCCCCCCTGTGCCTTGAGGCACCCAGACAACCCGAAACAACTACCGGTTGTCCTTCTTTGACCAGACACCTGTTCAAAAGGAGGCCGGAACCTTACAGAACTCACCCAGCAGAAACAGGTGAGTCCAGCAAACGGCACCTACCACCTATCACTGATCAATCGATTGATTTATGGAGCTTTCAATGTGTGCACAGCACTCTATTAAGCTTTTGGTAGAGTAATAATAATAACAATAATGGTGTCTGTTAAGTGCTACTATGTGCCAAGTACTGTTCTACAATGTAACAGAGCTGGAAGACATGTTGCCTGCCCACAGTGTGCTTATAGTCTAGACTGGGAGATAGACATAAACATAAATAATCAATTCTGATTGTAATTCATGAATTGCAATTTGTTATATAATATAATACAATATAATTTACAATAATATAATACGTCTATGGATATAATACACTTTATTTGCCCCTCCCTCAGCCCCACAGCATTTATGTACATTGATGTAATTTGTATGTTTCTACCAATGGCTGTCTCCCCCTCTGGACTCTAACTAAGCTCCTTGCGGGTAGGGAATGTGTCTACCTACTCTGTTACACTATATTCTCCTCAAGCGCTTAGTGCAGTACTCCGCATGCAGTAAACACTCAATAATCATGATTGATTGTAATATACATAAGTGCCGACTCAACGACACTTAATAGAAAATAATGATAATAATTCCATCACTAGATTGTAATATTATTTAGGGAAGGGATTATGTCAACTTGTTCTATTGTACTCTCCCAAGGGCTTAGCACAGTTCTCTGCACACAGTAAGCACTCAGAGACCATTGACAGACGTTGTTAGGCTTTGCTAAGTGTTTATTTACTAGACCATTTCTGCCAGGCTGTAGGGGGCAAGTGCAGAGATCAAGACCCCCCTAACCCTAGAGTAATTGTATTCCTCTATCATGTCCTTGGAAATGTACCAGCCCAGGTTTTCAGCACTAGTGCTGAAATTATAAATCTGAGACACATATTGAGAAACAAGACCATACGGTCTGAGACACCACTCTAGAACATCTGGTGATACACACAACAACTAAAAAGATAGAACTTTTCCTCGAGTGTCCTCATGATACACTATGTCACATCATGGTACATAACAGATGTGATCTAGTGGTCAAACAAAGACAGGGTGGTTATTTAAGACGTCATTCAAGCGTGGCTTAGTGGAAAGAGCATGGCTTGGGAGTCAGAGGACACGGTTCTAATCCCGGTCCCACCACTTGTCTGCTGTGAGACCTTGGACAAGCCAGTTAACTTCTTTGTGCCTCAGTTACCTCATCTGCAAAATAGGGATTAAAACTGTGAGCTCCTTGTGCGACACCCTGATTACCTTGTATTTACTCCAGCCCTTAAAACAGTGCTCAGCACATAGTAAGCACGTATAATACTATTATTATTATTATTATTATCATTATCATTATTATTATTATTATTAATGAGCGCTTACTAAGCCTGGGAGAGTACAATACAACAGAGTTGGTAGACAAAATCAAAGTAATCAAAGGTATTTATTGAGCGCTTGCTTTTGCACAGCACTGTACTAAGTGCCTGGGAGAGTCCAGTACAACCGAGTTGGTAAACACATTCCCTGCCCAAGAGAAGCTCAAAGTCTAGAGCACGGAGACAGTCATTAAAATAAATTTCGTCTATGTACATTAGTGCTGTGGAGCTGAAGGTGAGGTGATACAAATCCAAGTGCATAGGTGACACAAAAAAGGGAGAAAAAGAAGGCTTATTTGGGGAAGGCCTCTTGGAAGAGATGTGACTTTATTAATGTTTTGAAGGTGGGAAGAGTGATGGTCTGGTGTATATGGAGAGGGAGGGAGTTCCAGGCTAGGGAGAGGTCTTGGAAAAGGGGTTGGTGACGAGATAGACCAGATCGGGGCACAGTGAATAAGTTGATGCTAGAGGAGTGGAGTGGGAAGGTAGGCCTGCAATGATAATGATAATGATAATGATAATAATAATAATAATAATAATAATAATAATAATAATGACAATCATGATGGTATTTGTTAGGCGCTTACTATGTGCCAAGCCCAGGTCTAAGCACTGAAGTATATACAAGGTAATCAGGATATCCCATGTGGAGTTCACAATCTTAATTCCCATTTTACAGATGAGGTACCTGAGGCTCACTGAAGTGAAGTACAGTGCTTAGCACAGTGCTCTGCAAACAGTAAGCGCTCAGTAAGCGCTCAGTAAATGCGATTGAAGGAATGAATAAGTGACTTGCCCAAAGTCACACAGCTGATTAGTGGCGGAGTTGGGATTAGAACCCACGACCTCTGACTCTTCTGAGATAAGAAGGGAAAAATAAATTACGTGTTAGTGTCTACGAAGACCTAGATATCACATGAAAACGACTCCCACTTTACTTCCCATTTCCAGAAGGAAATGGCCAATCTCACGGAGGTTTCGGAATTCCTCCTGCTGGGTTTCTCGGGGGTCCGGGACCTGCAGCTGGTCCATGCTGCACTGTTCCTAGTCGTCTACCTGGGGATCCTGACGGGAAATCTCCTCATTGTAGCCGTCACCGCCTTCGACTGGCGCCTCTAACCCCCATGTACTTCTTCCTCAGGCACCTATATGTCCGGGACATCTGACTCATCTCTCTCACCATCCCCCAGTCCATCCACAACTCCCTGAAAGACCGTAGAGAAATCTCCCCCCGGGCTGAGCTTTCCAAGTGTTTACATTCATATTCTGTGTGCAGACTTCCCTGCTCACAGCGATGTCCTTCGACCGCTACGCGGCCATCTGCCTCTCCTGGCGCTACAGGGCCATCATGGATGATGGAGCCTGTGGCAAATGGCGGCTGCCTCGTGGCTCTTTGGATCACTGAGCGCAATGACGAACTCCATCACCGACTCCATCCGTCCCCGACTGGAGGTCCAACGTCCTCCCCCAGTTCTGCTGTGACATCCCTCAGCTCATCGGTCCCGAGGGCCCAGTGGAAATCCCCAGGAATTTTTGTGAAAATCCCTGTCAGTCGGCCACACCTTCGGTTATTTCCTCGCCGTCGTCGTCTTCTACGTGTTCATCTTCCGAACCGTGCTGAGGATGCTGGCCACCGAAGGCTAGGCCAAAGCCTTGTCCACCTGCCTGCCCCACCTCAGCGTTGTGACGTTAGTCATAGCAAATGGCACCTTCGCCTACCTCAAGCCGGTGTCTGAGTCCCCCTCGACCCTGGACTGCTAATGTCCGTGTTCTACACCGTGGTGCCCCCCGCTCTGAACTCCCTCTTCTACAGCCTGAGGAACCGGGGCATGAAGGTCGCCCAGAGGAGAATGATAGCCGGGAAATGCCTCTAAAATGGCACAGTAGAAGATCCTTCTCCCTCAGGTCATGGGCCCTTCAAGCCCGAATAAAGCCGAGTTCCCACCCTTTTTCATCGGTGCCACGGGAGTAACCGGTGATGGGGACGTCTCCTGTGGAGAAAGATGGCTGGCCTGGTTACTGAGACCTCATGATCAAGGTCCTCCATGACTGAATTGATTACGTGCCAGCCGTCTACAAACAATGGTGGCTGTGGAGATTGGCTATTTGTCTGTAGTATTTATAAAGAGCTTGTTACCAATCAATCAATCACATTTATTCAGCACTTACTGTGTGCAGAGAACTGTACTAAGCGTTCGAGAGAGTACAGTAGAACCACATGCAGACATTTCCTGCCCACAAAAAGTTTACCTTTTTGAGGGGGCGGCAGACATTACTATAAATAAAGAAATCCCCCTCCTACCTCACCTCCCTTCTCTCCGTCTACAGCCCACCCCACACCCTCTGCTTCTCTGCCGCTAATCTCCTCACCGTGCCTCTTTCTCGCCTATCCCGCCATCGACCTCCGGCCCACGTCATTCCCCGGGCCTGGAATGCCCTCCCTCTGCCCATCCGCCAAGCTAGCTCTCTTCCTCCCTTCAAGGCCCTACTGAGAGCTCACCTCCTCCAGAAGGCCTTCCCAGACTGAGCCCCTTCCTTCCTCTCCCCCTCGTCCCCCTCTCCATCCTCCCATATTACCTCCTTCCCTTCCCCACAGCACCTGTATATATGCATATATGTTTGTACATATTTTTTACTCTATTTATTTATTTATTTTACCTGTACATATCTATCCTATTTATTTTATTTTGTTAGTATGTTTGGTTTTGTTCTCTGTCTCCCCCTTCTAGACTGTGAGCCCACTGTTGGGTAGGGACTGTCTCTATATGTTGCCAACTTGTACTTCCCAAGCGCTTCGTACAGGGCTCTGCACACAGTAAGCGTTCAATAAATACGATTGATTGAAATTACAGATATGAACTTAAGTGCAGAGATGTGAGAGCGGGGTGAATAAAGGGTGCAAATCCAAGTGCAAGGGCAACGTAGAAAAGAGTGGAAGAAGAGGAAATGGGGGCTTAATCGGAGAAGGCCTCCCAAGGAGAGGTGCTCTTAAGAAATCTCTAAAGGTGGAGAGAGTGAGAGCTCAAAGGAGGGTTGTACAACTCGGCAGCTTGCCAGATTCTCGTTCGTTATCAGAATGTTTCTGTGAGCGGTGACTATGTCTATATATTGTATTCTAGTCCTCCAAGCGCTTACTACAGTGCTTCACACACGCCAAACGAAGACGATTGAGTGAATTTGTGACCATAGACAGTCTCGAGGATGAGGGAGATAACATTAGTCGGGCAGGCTGAGCATTGCTGAACGTCGGTGATACTGTCACCTCTGGACTCCTGAGTCTTCCAGGTAACGAGAAAGCCCGGGGATGGTCCTCTCAGGGGAACCCCCTCCCCTCGTCCCGCCCAGCACAGTGACTGCTGTCTCCGAGGAGACCGGAGCACTGGTTTTATGCCAGACTCTTTCCCATTACGGCCACAAACCCGCATGAGGAGGCGAGGAGGAGGAACTCAGCATCCCCAAACCTGGACCGCCCCGTTGAGTCAAAGCCAATAGCTCAATCCATCCATCATAGTTACTGAGCACTTACTGCGTGCAGAGCACTGTACTGAGCACTTGGGAGAGCACAATACAATTGAGGTGATAGACAGGATCTGTGCCCACATGGAGCGTACAACTGACTGTGTGCAGAGAGCTATATTAAGTGTTTGGGAGAATCCAGTACAACAGAGTGGGTAGTTACAATGTTAGCCCTCAAGAAGCTTACATTCTAGTGTTAGAAATAGATATTAAAATGAATTACAGTTAGGGGAAGCATCAGAGTATAAGAATATGTCCATGTGTGAGAAGCAGTTTAAAAGTAGCATGGCCTAGGGAAAAGAACACAGGCCTGGAAGCCAGAGAATATGGGTTCTAATCCCAACTCCACCATTTATTTGCTTTGTGACCTTGAGCAAATCACTTAGCTTCTCTCTGTCTCAGTTACCTCACCTGTAAAATGGGGATTAAGACTGTGACCCTCATATGGAACATGGACTGTGTCCAAACTGATTTGCTTGTATCTACTCCAACAATTAGGATAGTGCCTGGCACATAATAACCGCTACAAACGCCACCAAAAAAGAGTAGATGGTGGAGCTGGGATTAGAACGCACATCCTCTGTCTCCCATGCCCGTACGCTTCCCACTTAGGTTATGCTGCTTCCCAATCACAGATCACGGAATGGAAGATATAGAATACAAATCCAGGTTGTAAAGAGGGCCAGATAAAAAGCCAGGAAGGCAGAGAAGATGGACTAGGGAAGCTAGGTGTGAGAGGAGCGGCCAGACGTGGGGTGTGAGTGGCAAACCAGTCCCTGTGGAAAAGATACTGACCGCCCGAAGAAGAAAAGTCTTTGAGTTGGGAGGCGTGGATTAATAATAAATACAATATTTCTTAAGCGTTTACTATATGGCAAGCACTATTCTAAGCGCCTGGGTAGATACAAGGTAATCAGGTTGTCCCACGTGGGGCTCACAGTGTTACACACCATTGAACAGATGAAAGTCAGAGGACCTGGGTTCTAATCCCCTCTCCACCACTTGTCAGCTCTGTGACCTTGGTCAAGTCACTTCTCTGTAGTTCAGTTTCCTCACCTGTAAAAGGGGATGAAGACTGTGAGCCCCTTGTGAGACGGAGGCTGTGTCCAACCTGATTAGCTTGTATCTACCCCCAGTGCTTATACAGTGCGTGGCACATAGTAAGTGCTTAACAAATGCCACAATTATTTTTATAATTATTATTATCTTCAGTGAATAAGAGGACAAAAACACAGGCAGAGAGAGAAAAGAGTTACTTAAGGGGGGATTCTGGGTCATAAGGAGGGAATCAAAAAGAGATCTTTGATCTCAAAAATGATTCCAGATCACAGAAAAGTAGCCTCTGAGAAGACATCTTAGAATCTATGCGGAGATGGCACTGGTAAAAAGAAATCATACCAGCCCCCTCCACTTAAGGCCCTCAATCATCTATCACCACCATCAATGGTGTTTATTGAGCGCTTACTGTGTGCAGAGCAATGTACCGAGCCCTTGAGAGAGTACAGTATGCCAGAGAAGCAGCATGGCATAGTGGATAGATCATGGGCTTGGGGTCATGGGTTCTAATCCTGGCTGTGCTACCCGTCTGCTGTATAACCTTGGGCAGGTCACTTCACTTCTCTATGCCTCAGTTACCTCCTCTGTTCAATGGGGATCGTGATTCTGAGTTCAACGTGGGACAGGGACTGCTTCCAACACAATTTGTTTGTATCCACCCGGCACTTAGTACAGTACTTGGCACTTAGTAAGTGCTTAACAAATACCATCATTATTACTATTATTATGATTATTATCATCATTGCACTATAACAGAGTTGTTATACACCTTCCCTAGACAACTTCCCTACCCACAAGAAGCAAAACGTCTAGAGAGGGATACAGGCATTAATCTAAATAAATTATTCACGATGTATAATTCATAATTTATAAATATGAAGTGCTGTGGGGTTGAGTGTAGCTTGAGTATCCTCATGGGGAAGCCAGGATGATACATTCATTCATTCATTCATTCCATCGTATTTGACCGCACAGTAGATTCTGGGGGCTTTCAGTCACGAGATCCCTCAGAACAAAAGAGGAGTCCTGCTTTCACCAAAGGGAAAAGAGAAGCCACGTGGAAAAGATTATAAATTGCCACTCGAGAGGAGTCCAGAATGTGAAAGACACCATCTTTCGGGAACTCCTGTACAAGAGAGTGAAGTCTCCCCCCGGATGCAACCAGCAATCAATCAGTGGGATTTATTGAGCGCTTATTGTGTGCAGGACATTGGACTAAATGCTCAAGAGAGTACAATATAACAGAGTTGGGAGATACAATCCCTCGCCACAAATGAGCATATAGTCCAGAGGGGGAGACAGGATTTAATTAATCCATCAGTGGTATTTCCTGAACGTTTCCTGTGAGCGGATTTCTGTACTTAGCACACGGGAGAGTGCAATATGAGTTGGGAGACAAGTTCCCTGACCACAACGAGCTTAACACCTACAGGCTTTTACGTCTGGGAGAAATGTGACAAGAAATCGCCTGTTTCCATCCAGTGGTAAATGCGAACTTGTGTCAGGAAATCCATTTCAGTGACCTTCAGCTCTCTCATTGTTCATGTGAGTTCCTGCCTGATCCTTGTCTTCCCCTAACGTGATAAGCGCTTACTGTATTCTAAGCACAGGGTTGGGCTCCGGAGTAGATACAATCAATCAATCAATCAATCACATTTATTGAGCGCTTACTGTGTGCAGAGCACTGTACTAAGCGCTTGAGAAGTACAAGTTGGCAACATATAGAGAAGGACCCTACCCAACAGCGGACTCACAGTCTAGAAGGGGAAGACAGACAATAAAATAAAACATATTAACATAATAAAATAAATAGAATAAATATGAACAGTAAAATGAATAAATAGAGTAATAAATATGTACAACCATATATACATATATACAGGTGCTCTGGGGAGCGGAAGGAGGTAAGGCGGGGGAATGAGGGGAGGAGCGGGAGAGGGAGGAGGGGGCTCAGTCTGGGAAGGCCTCCTGAAGGAGGTGAGCTCTCAGTAGGGCCTTGAAGGGAGGAAGAGAGCCAGCCTAGCGGACGTGGGCAGGGAGGGCATTCCAGGCCAGGGGGATGAGGTGGGCCGGGGGTCGACAGAGGGACAGGCGAGAACGAGGCACGGTGTGGAGATTAGCGGCAGAGGAGCGGATGGTGCGGCCTGGGCTGTAGAAGGAGAGAAGGGAGGTGAGGTAGGAGGGGGCAAGGTGATGGAGAGCCTTGAAGCCGAGGGTGAGGAGTTTCTGCCTAATGCGTAGGTTGATTGGTAGCCACTGGAGATTTTTGAGGAGGGGAGTAACGTGCCCAGAGCGTTTCTGGACAAAGACAATCCGGGCAGCGGCGTGAAGTATGGATTGAAGTGGGGAGAGACTAGAGAATGGGAGATCGGAGATTGAACAGGGCCCATGTCCCACAAGGGGATCACAGTCCAAACTGAAGGGAGAACAGGTATTTTTTATAGGTACTGTTAAGTGCTTAGTGAGTGTCTTGTAATAATAATAACAATAATAATGATTATGGTATTGGTTACGTGCTTACTATGTGCCAGACATTATACTAAGCGCTGGAACTGTTCTAAATGATAGAGCTGATACACGATTGGACATAGAAAATGTCCCACATGGAGCTCACACTCTAAGTCGAATGAAGAACCGGTTTTTTTATTGATACTTGTTAAGCACTTAGTATGAGCCTAGTACTGATCTAAGTGCTGGCAGAGATACAAGATAATAATAATAATAATGGTATTTGTTAAGCACTTACTATATGCCCAGCACTGTTCTAAGCACTGGGGTAGATACAAGGTAATCAGGTTGTCCCACGTGGGGCTCACAGTCTTAATCCCCACTTAACAGATAAGGTAACTGAGGCACAGAGAAGTTAAGTGGCTTGCCCAAGATCGCACAGCAGACAGGTGGCGGAGGCAGGGTTATAACCTACGTTTTCTGACTCCCTAGCCTGTGCTCTTTCCACTGAGCCATGCTGCTTATCTAATAATCAGATTGGACATAGATCCTCTCCAACATGGGGCTTGCCATTTACGTAGCAGGGAGAGAAGGTAATTAATCACTATTTGCAAATGAAGGAACTGAGACCAGAGAAGTTATGTTACCGGCCCAAGGTCTCACAGAAATTCATATCGCAAGCTAATGGCAGAGCTGTAATTAAAACGTTGTCTCGGTCTAGGTATCTCCTTGAATTTTGCTTGGTCTCTGTGCGTAGGGAGTGGGGGAAGGCGCTGAGCAAGGAACAAACAGGGAACAGGCAGTATGTGCACAAAAACTGCACCCAACGGCTCAAGGCCAAACAGACTCAACAACAGGAGACAAAGAGATCAGGGCAAGAAAAACAAGCTTGCACCTGCAAGGCTCGGAGGCAACCGCAAGGCCATATCCGCAGCCGGCGATGGTTGGCAATGGGTGGCTGGGGGCGAGCCAGAGCAAACGCTTCGTGATTGGACAGAGCTGTTGCTAGGCTAGTGGCTGGAGGGCGGCGAGTGAATGTGCTACGTGGCAAAGCCTCGATACGCCATTCCCTGAGAAAACCCCGCCCCCGGGCAACGGAAGGTATAAGAGACGAACAAGACAGGGGGGGGGGGCTCTCTCTCTTTCAACCATGTAACCGCTGATAGCAAATAAACGGCAACCAAGCTTGGAACCTCTGGCTGACTCTTCCTGGTGTGAACGCGCGGGCCGCGTCCGGAGACGTCCGAAGACCCGGAGAGGGTAAGAACCCGAGAGTTGCCCCCGAAACCACGGGGATCAACGTCTGTGCTTTAGTCTCCCTATCTCTATTTCTCTGCGTCTGCCGGTCTTTAAGTCATCCTGCCACTTCTTGCGTATATTTGTGCTTATTTGGGAGAGGAGAGTGATGCTCTGTCAGATATGAAGGGAGAGGGCGTTCCAGGCCAGGTTGGCTAGTGTGAATAGATGAATAAAAAGTAGTTGTAGTATCTCAATCCTCACAAACATTGAAGATCACGGATCGTTCCTGAGAGAATATTTGGTTTGAGTGCTTGTCTTCATTTCAGGCCAGAGGTAGAAGAAAGAGGAACCGGAGAGGCCCGATGCATCCTAACAATTTCACTTTTCCCAAATTGTTTCTCGGAGTGATACTCAATTGTGTTTTGGTACCCTCAGGCAGTCCTCTGACCACATGGCAAATCACACAATTGTGATGTAATTTCTCCTTTTGGATTTTTCGGAGGTCCAAGAGCTGCAGCTGGTCCACGCAGCGCTATTCCTCCTGGACTACCTGGCAGCCCTGTAGGGGAATCTCCTCATAGTCGCCGACACCACTTTTGGCCGGCGCCTCCACACCCTCAGGTACTTCTTCCCAGGTACTTCTTCTTCCAGTAACCTGTCCGTCCTCGATAACTGCTACATTTCGGTCGCTGTTCAAAAATCGATCCTCAACTCTCCGATCGTCAACATATCCATCTATTTCAGAAGCTGTAGGTGTTTTGGTGGTTCTGTTTGGTGGTTCAAAACTGTCCATCCTCACGGCGATGTTCTTCGACCGCTATGCCGCCATCTGCCACCCCCCGCGCTATAATGTAGTTATGAATAGAGAGGCCTGTGAAAGATTGCTCCCGCCTCCTGGTTCAGTGCGGGGCTGTTCGGGGCGATGTACACAGCCGGGATGTTCATATTTAGCTGCTGTCAGTCCAGCGTGAACCCGTAGTTTTTCTGTGACGTCCCCTCCTTACTGAATATCTCCTATTCAGAAACGCATATAGTCGTTGATACCAGCATGGCTATGGGTATCTGCTTTGGAATCGTCTCCATCCTTTCCATCGTCATCTCCTACATCAACATCTTCTTGGTCGTGCTGAGGTTCCCCTCCGCCTATAGTCGGGCCAAAGCCTTCTCCACCTGTCTGCCCCACCTCCCCGTCGTCACCATTTTTCTTTCGACCGGAATCTTCACCTACCTCAAACCCGTGTCAGACTCCCCCTCGCCGCTGGACCTGTTGGTGTCCGTGTTCTACACCATGGTGCTCCACACCCCGAACCCCCTCATCTACAAGCTGAAAACAGGGACATGAAGGCCGCCTTGAGTAAAGTTCGTGGCTGAAACTCATTTCTCTTGTCTGCTCTCCCCTCTGCTTCGACTCTGCAATTGGCTGTGTACCCCTTAAGCATTTTTATACTCACCCCCGCCCCACGATACTCGTATAAATAGTCTCATGATCTACTATTTCCCCTAAACCCGATCTACTTTAATGTCTGTCTCCCCCTGTAGGGCAAGTATTATTTCTACCATCTTCTTGGCGTTGTACTCTCACAGGTGCTTAGTACAGTGCTCAGCAAATAGTAAGTGCTCAATAAAAACCCATTGATTGATTGATTAATTGCCAACAATACATGGGGATAGGAAACCACAAAGCTCAGAGGAGACGATGGGAGAGACAAAGAAGGCGGAGAAGGGCGATGGGCAGAAAGTAATTGGGCAGATACTGGAAACGAAGGGTGGAGTGGTCAGAGGATGCTGAGAGGCTGCTGTGGGGCTGGTGGTGGTCTCACGGGGACAGGGCAGCCTGAACCAAGGAGGTAGGGATGTAGAAGAGGAGGATTACCCAGATATCATTGCTACAGGAAATGGACCACAATCGGAGGCCATTAGAGGACCAGATAGAACAGATCTTGAGAAGCAGTGTGGCTCTGGGCTTTGGAGTCAGAGGTCATGGGTTCTAATCCCATCTCCGCAGCCTGTCAGCTGTGTCACTTTGGGGAAGTCATTTAACCTCTCTGTGCCTCAGTTACAACATCTGTAAATTGGAGATTAAGATTGTGAGTCCCATGTAGGACAAACTGATTATCTTGTACCTCTCAGCGCTTAGAACAGTGCTTAGCACATAGTAAGGTCTTAACAAATGCCAGCATGGGTCATAACTTCCCGGGGAAAAAGCAGGATCTATATGGAAAGACAATAACCTTAAATTTTTTAATGGTACTTAAGTGCTTACTACGTTTCAAGAACAGTACAAAGAGAGGCCCGTCCGCCATCACATCGCGCGACACTGTGGACCACCCCCTTCTCCTCAACACGCTATCCAACCTTGGCTTCACAGACTCCGTCCTGTGCTAGTTCTCCTCTTGTCACTCCGGCCTTTCATTCTCAGTCTCCTTTGCGAGCTCCTCGTCGCCTCCCATCCCCTTACTGTAGGGGTTTCTCAAGGGTCAGTTCTTGGTCCCCTTCTGTTTTCGATCTACACTCACTCCCTTGGTGAACTCATTTGCTCCCATGGCTTCAACTATCATCTCCACGCTGATGACACCCAAATCTACATCTCTGCCCCTGCTCTCTCACCCTCCCTTGAGGCTCGTTTCTCCTCCTGCCTTCAGGACATCTCCATCTGGATGTCTGCTCGCCATCTAAAACTCAATATATCCAAGACTGAACTCCTTATCTTCCCTCCCAAATCCTGCCATCTCCCTGACTTTCCCGTCACTGTGGACGGCACTACTATCCTTCCCGTATCACAAGCCCAGAACCTTGGTGTCATCTTCGACTCTGCTCTCTCGTTCACCCCGCACATCCAATCCATCACCAAAACCTGCCGTTCTCACCTCCGCAACATCGCCAAGATCCGCCCTTTCCTCTCCATCCAAACCGCTACTTTACTGGTTCAATATCTCATCCTATCCTATCCTATCCTATCCTATCCTATCCTATCCTATCCTATCCTATCCATTCCTATCCTATCCTGACTGGATTACTGCATCAGCCTCCTCTCTGATCTCCCATCCTCCTGTCTCTCCCCAGTTCAATCTATACTTCACGCGGCTGCCAGGATCATTTTTGTGCAGAAACGCTCTGGGCATGTTACTCCCCTCCTCAGAAATCTCCAGTAGCTACCAGTCAACCTACGCATCAAGCAAAAACTCGTCACTCTCGGCTTCAAGTCTCTACATCAACTAATCCCCTCCCACCTCACCTCCCTTATCTCCTTCTACAACCTAGCCCGCACCCTCCGCTCCTCTGCCTCCTTCCCCTCCCCACAGCACCTGTATATATTTTTGTACAGATTTATTAATCTAGTTATTTTACTTGTACATATTTACTATTCTATTTATTTTGTCAATGATGTGCATATAGCTTTACTTTTTTTATTCTGATGACTTGACACCTGTCCGTATGTTTTGTTTTGTTGCCTGTCTCCTCCTTCTAGACTGTGAACCTACTGTTGGGTAGGGACCGTCTCCATATGTTGCCAACCTGTACTTTCCAAGCGCTTAGTACAGTACTCTGCACACAGTAAGAGCACAATAAATACTATTGAATGAATGAATGAATGAATTTAACAACAACCTCATTCGCACCTAGTCAGCCCACCCATGCTACTTATCTGTTCACCCTTCTCCCCAGGCATCTCCGCTCCCACGAACTCCCTTAAAAGTTCCGCCCTACTCCAGAACTGTCCTCCATAGGACTCCATCTTCCACCACATCAGAGACATTTTTGCGAAGAGCCCCTGGACTCTCCTTGCCATTAACCTCTTTGATTTGATTTGACTGACCTTTGGACAATACATCCTTCTGCTTTGAGCATCATCTGACGCATGACGTCTCTTCCATCCTAAAGAAACCCCTCTCTTGACTCCACCCCCCTTCTAGTTATCGCCCTATCTCCCTCCTAGAACGAGCCGTCTACACCCACTGCCTCGAATTCCTCAACGCTACCTCTCTCCTCGGCCCCCTCCAATTTAGCTTCCATCCCCTACACTCCACGGAAACTGCCCTCTCAGAGATCACCAAAGACCTCCTTCTTGCCATATGCAACGGCTCCTACTCTATCCTAATCTTCCTAGACCTCTCAGCTGCCTTCGACACTGTGGACCACCCCCTTCTCCTCAACACGCTATCTAACCTTGGCTTCACAGACTCCGTCCTCTCCTGGTTCTCCTCTTATCTCTCCGGTCTTTCATTCTCAGTCTCCTTTGCAGGCTCCTCCTCCCCCTCCCATCCCCTTACTGTAGGGGTTCCTCAAGGGTCAGTTCTTTTCTCTCAATCCAAACTGCTACCTTACTGATTACTGCATCAGCATCCTCTCTGATATCCCATCCCCCTGTCACTCCCCACTTCGGTCTATACACATCTGCCAAGCTAGCTCTCTTCCTTCCTTCAAAGCCCTACTGAGAGCTCACCTCCTCCAGGAAACCTTCCCAGACTGAGCCCCCTTTTTCCTCTCCTCCTCCCCATCTCTCCCGCCCTACCTCCTTGCCCTCCCCACAACACCTGTACATATGTTTGAACATATATACAGAGAAGCATTGTGGCTGCTTATATATATATAAGCATGTGTATAACATATACATAAGAAGCAGCGTGTCTCAGTGGAAAGAGCTCGGGCTTTGGAGTCAGAGGTCAGGAATTCAAATTCCGGCTCTGCCAATTGTCAGCTGTGTGACTTTGGCCAAGTCACTTAACTTCTCTGTGCCTCATTTACCTCATCTGTATAATGAGGATTAACTGTGAACCTCCGGTTGGACAACCTGATCACCGTGTAAACTCCCCAGAGCTTAGAACAGTGCTTTGTACGTAGTAAGCGATTTTTAAATGTCACCATTATTATTTACAGATTTATTGCTCTATTTATTTTACTTGTACATATCTGTACATATTTATTACTCCAATTATTTTACTTGCACATATTTGCTATTTTTTATTTTGTTTATGATGTGCATCTTGCTTTAATTCTATTTGTTCTGACGACTTCACACCTGTCCACATGTTTCGTTCTTTTGTCTGTCTCCTCCTTCTAGACTGTGAGCTCGTTATTGGGTAGGGATCGTCTCTATATGTTGCCAACGTGTTCTTCCCAAGCGCTTAGTACAGTGCTGTACACACAGTAAGCGTTCAATAAATGCGAATGAATGATTGACAAGGAAAAGTATAGAATCTGGCTGGGGTGACAAGAAATAAAGGGGAAGGAAAAGTGCTTTGCACACAGCAAGCTCTCAATAAAGGTGATTGAGTGAATCAGTGAATTCAAGCAATCAAAGATGTTTATTGAGTGTTTACTGTGTGGCGAGCACTGTACTAAGCGCTTAGGAGAGTACAAGACAACATTACCTCCTCACATGGAAAGGCACCATGATCCTGCTCCTCCACTTTTCTTCTCTGTGACCTCAGGCAATTCACCTCACTTTTTTGTGCCTCAGTTACTTCATCCGCAAAATAGGCTTTAAGACTGTGAGCCCTGGTTGGAAGAGAGACTGTATATGACCCGATTATCTTGTATCAACCCCAGAGGTTAATACAGTGCCTGGCACATAGTACGTGCTTAGCAAATACCATTTTAAAAAATACCTCCCTCCTCACACACCTATTGAGGTCTATAGCCTTAGTACAGTGCTTTGCATACAGTAACAGCTCAATAAATACGATCGAATGAATGAAAGAGCCAACGTTCCTCTCTCAGGCCACTAGGAACTCAGAATGGCTTCAGAACTGTGAGAATTGGCGACAGTGGCAGGGGCAGAAGGAAGGCTGAGATCTGAAAATTTTAATAAACCGTACACAAAGGAATCAGACCAGGAGGGAACAGTCCAGCTAAAAATGGGGAGGTCCCGGATGAAGAGTCACCTCCAGGTTCTTGCCTTAATTCCGTGTGTTAGAGATAATTTCTGGATTAGACAAACAGCGTGGCTTAGTGGATAGAACACAGACCTGGGAGTTTAAACAACCTGGGTTCTAATCACAGCTCTGCCACTTGTTCACTGTGTGATCTTGTGCAAGGCACTTCACTTCTCTGTGACTCAGTTCCCCCATCTGTAAAATGGGGATTGAGATTGTGAGTCCCACGAGGGACGGGGACTGTGTGTAACTCCATTTTTTCGCATACATCCCAGTATTTAGTACAGTGCCTGGCACATGATAAACGCTGAACAAATACCACAATTATTATTATTCTTATTGTTATTATTATATTTACTATTGTAGTTCAAGAGACCCCATCCAGTATGGGGTCTGAACTGACAGCATTGCCCTAAGCCCACCTAGATCCACTCTGCCTTCCACCACCCAAGCAGGAACAAGGAGAATCAGTACGTGTCGGATTCCCATTCACCCATTGTTTTTAAATTGTGAGTCCCTGCTTGGGACGAGGACTAACCCAATCTTTTCTTTCAGACCTTTTTGTACATTGTTCTGCACATCGTAGTGCTTAAACAAACGTCATTGTGTAGCAGAAATAACCAGCTCCGTCAGGGGATATGGAGACCGCTTTTCTCGGAACATTTTTCACTGATCCGACCCCGTCCATCCGGACCACCCACCAAGGAGATCCGGCGGAGGGAGCGAAATGGGGATGCCAGGGGGAGAGAAATGTGTTACGCGTCGAGACGTGGGGATGGGGTAGCTTTCTCTCGTTCTCTTTCACCGCCTGTCCTCCCGTGAACACTTTCCCGTCCGTATTCTCCCCGGCCCAGACACTCTCGTCAGTCTGGGGAGAGTGGGCGATAGTCTCTGTTGTCCTTCAACCACACCTGTCCCCTCAGCTCCCGGACGTAGGCCGGGAGCTGTCAAGGGTCCTGGGTCCTCTTCCCTCTCTGTCAGAACATGAGGGGCTCTCGGTGAGGCCGGGCCTTTCTGGAAAAACTCCCTGCCTCTTCTGGGCGATTTCCCCTGAGGGACGGGCCACATGTTGGACTGAGGGGCCTATTATGTCCTGTTCGGGGCTGCCTTCCCTTAGGGGCCGGCATCTCTGGAGTCTGGCCCCAAGGGCAGGGTAGCGGCCCTGCCCCAGGCGACCGCCCCATCGGGGACATGTAATCCTCCACACTGACGTGTGTCTCACACAGAGAAACTCCAGTCACCTCGCTGCGATCACTACTCTCTGTCTCCAAACATTTTTCCTAGTCTGATCTGGGATTAATTCTTGGTCTCGGCCATTTGATTCCTTTCCCTCCTCCTCCCCCATACCCCAGGACATATTCTGGGATATGCCCAGTCTCCAGCTCCCAGATTCTCTCCCCCTACGACACCACCTCCTTCGCCTCGCCTTCTGACCAACTTTACCCATGTATGAAATCCTATCTCCTCCAAGAGGCCTTCCCAGAATAAGTCCTTATTTCCCTTACTATTTCTCTATCTGTATCACCTGTGAATTTGGATCTGTCCCCTTTCAAGTCTTGATTTTTTTACCCCACCCCCGGCCTACAGTACTTATGTCTATTTCTGTAATGTATTCATTCATTCATTCAATCAATCGTATTTATGGAGCACTTACTGTGTGCAGAGCATTGGACTAAGCGCTTTAAAAGTACAACTCGACAACAGAGGCAGTCCTTACACAACAACGGGTTCCTGTTTAGGAGGGGGGAAACAACAAAACAAAACAAGTAGACAGGCATCGATGGCATCAATATCATCAAAATAAATAAACGGAATTATAGATATATGCATATCTTCAATAAAATAAATAGAGTAATAAATATATAAATATATACACGAGTGCTATGGGGTGGGGATGAGGGTAGAGCAGAGGGAGGGAGTAGGGGCGATGGAGGGGGCGGAGAGGCAGAGAAAAGGGGGGCTCAGTTTGAGAAGGTCTTCTGGAGGAGGTGAGCTCTCTGTAGGGCTTTGAACGGGGAAGAGAGCTAGTTTGGCGGGTGTGAGGAGGAAGGGCATTTCAGGGCAGAGATAGGACGTGGTCCAAGGGTCGACGGCAGGACAAGCGAGAATGAGGCATAGGGAGACGGTTAGCAGCAGAGGAGCAGAATGTGCGGGCTGGGATGTAATTTATTTTAATGCCTGTCTACCCCTCGAGACCATAAGCATTTTGAGAACAGGGGATATGTCTCCCAACTGGCATAGTAGATTGTGTATGGGCCTAGGAGTCAGAAGGTCATTAGTTCTAATCCCGGCTCTGCCACGCCTATACACTGTGAACTTGGGCAAGTCACTTGAATTCTCTGTGCTTCAGTTACCTCATTTGTAAAATGGGGTTTGAGGATGTGAGCCCCAGGTGGGGCAGGGACTCTGTCCAACCCGATTTGCTTGTCTCCAACACAGCGCTTAGTACAGTGCCTGACATGTAGTAAGCACTTATCAAATGCCACAGCTATTATAATTACTCTCCCAAGCCCTTGGTATTGCGCTCTGCACAGAGTAAGTACTTAAAATATACCATCGACTAACTGAGTAATTAGGAGACTGAGGTTCTAATTCCAGCCCATCCACTGAACCAAGCCTTGATTTACCGCCCTGGAAGCTGGGGTCAAAATGCCTGCTTTTCCTTACACCTAGACAGTGAGCCCCGTGAGAATGTGTGTGATCTGATTATCGTGGATCTACCTTAGACCGTAACACGGTATTTATTAACTACTTACTGTGTGCAGAGCACTGTATTAAGCAGTTGGGAGAGCACAATACAACAGAATTAGGAGATATGTTCCCTGTCCATAAGGAGCTGACAGTCTAGAAATAGTAGGTAGATACAGGGATAGATAGATATAAATGTAGATATAGAGATAGGCATAGATAGAGATAGAGATAGATATCTATCTATACTGTACTATATCCTATACTAAGAAGCAGCACGGCCTAGTGGCATGGCCTACTTGGGAGTCAGAGGATGTGTGGTCTAATCCCGGGTCTGCCATTTCTCCGCTGTGTGACCCTCGGCAAGTCACTTAACTTCTCCGTACTTCAGTTACCTCATCTGTGAAATGGAGATTCAAACTGTGAGCCCCACATGGGACAAGGACTGTGTCCAATCTGGTTTAGCTTGCATATATCCCAGCACTTAGAAAAGTGCATGGCACACAGTAAGCATTTATCGAATACCATAAAAAAGGAAAAACATACAACCACTGTCTCCAAGGAGCTAATAGTTTGCTGTAAGAGAAGCAGTGTGGCCTAGTGGAAAGAACACAGACCTGAGAGCCTAAGGACCTGGGTTCTAACACCAGCTCTGCTTCCTGCCTGCTGTGGGACTTTGGGCAAGTCATTTCACTTCTCTGTTCCTCATTTTCCTCAACTGCAAAATGGGGGTTGTATACTTAGTCCGTGAGTCCCATGCAGAATAGAGACTGTACCTGACCTGACGAAGTTGTATCTGCACCAGCACGTAGAACAGTGCTCGACACATAGTAACGTTTAGCAAATAGCATAAAAAACAGAGGTAGCAGAATAAAGAAGAAGAATATAGCAGGAAGTGGTAAAATAGATCAGGAGGAAATCAATAAATAATTGTAGTGCAAGTAAATACGCAAACAGATACATAGTTAGAAAGTAGATCCATATGTGCTCAGGGTAGGAATTGAGCTCATAACGAGTAAGAGACGTGTGAAATTGACTAGATTGTGGGGTTAGGCTAATTAATCAGGAAAACCTCTCAGAAGAGACGGGATTTTAGGGAGGCTTTGAAGGTAAAATATTTGGAAGGGAGGGAGTTCCGGGTTAAGGAAACAGTAGTATGATCTGGAGAAGGGTTGAGGTTCAGAGTTGGGAGGCAAGAGCTAGATGCAGTTGGAGAGTGATCTTGGGAAGAGGAATGACAAGTGTGAGAAGGGAGAACGGGTGGGTGAGATGGAGAGAGATGGTGGGCGAGATGGGGACGGATGGGGGGTGGAATGGAAAGAGATCATGGGTGAGATGGGGAAAACTGGTGATACCTTTTTAAGCCAATGGTCAAGAGTTGTTGGGGAGGGAAGGCTGTACTAACTGTTTGTGAGAATCCAATACAAACGAGTTGGCAGATACCTTCCCCGCCCACAACAAGCCTACCGTCAATAGGAGGAGACAGACATTAATATACATACATAATTAATTGTCTGTATATTAAATGTATTTATATAAATGCAGAGGTGTTAAGGGTAGGGCAAAGATCAGATGACCAAAGGTCCCATATCTAAGTGAAAAGATGGAGCAGATGGGAGAGAGAGCCAGGAAAATGAGGGCTTATTAGGGAGAGGCCTCTTAGAGATGTGACCTTAGTAAGACTTCGAAGATGGAGAAAGTGGTGTTATCTTGTACATGGCGGCGGAGTTCCAGGCAAGGGTCAGGATGTGGCAGAGGGGTCAGCAGTGAGATAGATGAGAACGGGGCACGGTGAGTAAGATGGTATTAGAGGAGCGAATCGTGTGGGCTGGGCTGTAGCAGGGGAAGACAAATGTGAAAGCTACTGACTCAGGAAATCAGGAGGAACCAGTGCGTTTACAGATTGGTCTGGCCGCCTCGACGCCTTTCCGTGAGGTAGAAGCCACCAGGGGCCTTCCCACGATGCATACAGACTCCCCCGAAGAGCTTTGCCCTCGTCCCCTGTTGAGAATCATCCACAGATGGCCCAGGAGTTTTGCCAAGGACCTCCTTCCTGCCAGATTCAACGGCCCCTACTCTATTCTAATCCTCCTCGACCTCTCAGCTGCCTTCGACACTGTGGACCACCCCCTTCCAGGTCAACACGTGGGGAGAGCAGATAAAACCTCCCTATGTAACAGACCAGAAAACCTAGGCACCAGGGGAATATGTGACTTGCCCAAGGACTCAGGCCACTAGCAGGGCAGGGATCAGAACCCAAATCTACTGATTAACAAGTCCGTGCCCTTTCCACTAGGACACTCTCCTGACTCTCGGACTAGCAGACAATATACCCCAGTACTTATCATAGTGCCCTGACATAATCAGCATTTAATAAATCCCAAAGTAATAGTTAAGATAGCAATAAAATGAACACCCACCTCCCGGACCCATCACTAGTCACGACTGTTTTGAAGCAAATTCCCAGTCTTCTCCAAGAGATGGTCAACTTTACAGGAGTAAGAGAATTCCTGCTCCTGGGATTCTCGGAGGTCCGGGAGCTGCGGCTCTTCCTCCTGGTCTATCTGGCAGCCCTGACAGGGAATCTCCTCATCGTCACTGTCACCGCCGTCCACCGGCGCCTCCACACCCCCATGTCTTTCTTCCTCAGGAACCTATTCGTCCTCGACCTCTGCCTCATCACCGTCACCGTCCCCAAATGCATCCACAACTCTCTGACCGACCGTAAAGAAATCTCCCTCCTGGGCTGTACCGTCTAGGTCTTCTCCTTGGTCTGGTTTGCCAGCTCAGAGCTGTTCGTCCTCACGGCCATGCCCTACGACCGCTACGCCACCATCTGCCGTCCCCTGATCTACGAGGTCGTCATGGCCCCAGGGTCTATGGGAAGATTCCGCTGCCTCCTGGCTCAGCAGGGGAGTGTTTGTAGACTTTTTCACAGCTGGTACCTTCTCCCTGTTTTTCTGCAGATCCATCGCGCTTCCCCAATTCTTCTGTGATATCCCTTCCTTAGTAAAGATCTCTTGCTCTGTCAAACACGCGGCCCTTGATGCGATCATGATCACCGGTAGCTCTTTCGAGGTGCTGTGCTTGGCCTCCATCGTCGTCTCGTACGTACACATATTCCGGGCCGTGCTCAGGATGCCAGCCGCCGAGGGCCGGCCCAAAGCCTTCTCCACCTCCTGCCCCACCTCGCCGTAATGGCTGTTTTCTTCACCACGGCCTCCTCCTCCCACTTGAAGCCGCCGTCTGTCTTCCCTTCGACACCGGACCTGCTGGTATCCGTGTTCTACACCGTGTTGCTCCCCTCCCTTAACCTCCTCATCTACAGCCTGAGGAACCGCCACGTGAAGGCAGCCCTGGGTCATGAGGGGGCGATGACTTTCTCAGAAATAAAACCGGATCCCACCATAACTGAACTTTTGAAGAGGTAGTGGGCATGTTTAGGCAACTGGGCACCGGGAAGGTCATTGGCGTTTGAGACTGCCGTGTTTATTTGAGACATCCAGTTGACACCACGGGCCTTGTCATCTCATCTGACCCGAGAGGAGAATAATTCCATCGTATTTATTGAGCGCTTACTGTGTGCAGAGCACTTTACTAGGCGCTTATGACACCATTCATCCCCACTTGGCCACCTACTCCGGCAGAATCATCACCCCATCCCCACCTCAATCAATCAATGGTATTTATTGAGTGCTTACATTGAGCAAAGCACTGCACTGAGCACTTGGGAGAGCACAATGCAATAGAGTAATAGACACATTCCCTTCCTACAGTGAGCTAACAGCGCAGAGGAATTAGTCAGTCAATCGTGTTTATTGAACGCTTACTGTGTGCAGAGCACTGTACCAAGTGCTTGGGTGAGGACAGCATGACAATATTACAGACACATTCCCTGCACTCAACGAGACGTCTAGAGGGCGAGACAGACATAGAACCCACGTTTCCTGAGTCTCTTTCTTGTGCCCTCACCCCTGGGCCGCGCTGCCTCCCCATCTACATCCAGTGCTTAGCAAAGTGCTTTGGAAGTTGGTAGAGAAGCAGCGTGGTTTAGTGGAAAGATAACGGGTTTGGGAGTCAGAGGACGTGGGTTCTAATCCAGGCCTTGCCACTTATGAGCTGTGTGACTTTGGGCAAGTTACTTAACCTCTCTGTGCCTCAGTTGCCTCATCTGTAAAATAGGGATGAAGACTGTTAGCCCCATGTGGGATAACCTCATTTCCTTGTATCTACCTCAGCGCTTAGAACAGTGCTTGGCACATAGTTAGCACTTAACAAATGCCATTGTTATTATTATCATCATCATTGACTTCCTGGCTCCATCTACCCCTACTTCCCACAGGACTCCAAATGTCTTCCTCCTGATCGGGTCAGGGGCATGAGAGGAAGCTCGTAGAAGGAGAGGAATAAAGTTGAGGTGACAACACATCCTATCTGACTCTCTCTGATCTCATTATCCCCTTCCTTTCCATATACCGGCCTTGAGTCTCTTCATCCTCTTCAGTATCCTCTAGGTCCATCACCACCTAAGAGCAGAAGCAGCGAGGCCTAGTGGATACACCTCGGGCATGGGAGTTGGAAGGCCCCGGGTTCAAATCCCAGCCCTGCCACTTCTCTGCTGTATGACCGGGCACAAGTCACTTAATTTCTCTCTTCCTCAGTTACCTCATCTATAAAATGGGGATTAAGCCTGTGAGCCCCATTTGGGACAGGGACTGTGTCCAACCTGATGTAGCTTGTATGTACACCGGCGCTTAGTACAGTGCCTGGCACAAAGTCAGCACTTAACAAACACCAGAAAAATATTGAAAAGCAGAGGGTGGGCAGATGGGTCTCCACAGTGTTTGGACCTGTGGAATGGAGAAACTAGCCCTCCCACAAAACTGTTGACCAGTAGTCACTACCTGCTTTTGGTGTTATTTCGCTGACCCTTTGAACTATTTGTGAAAGATAAAATTATCAAATTTAATAGGTTTTATTACTCATTACACCCATAGCAGCTATTAGACTGAAGCAGCGATGCCCAGTGGAAAGACCACGGATCAGAAGGCCTGGGCTCTAATCCCGGCTCCACCACTTGCCTGCTGAGAGACCTTGGGCACGTAACGTCACTTCTCTGTGCCTCAGTTCCCTCATCTATGAAATAAGGATTAAATATCTATTCTTCCTCAAATTGTGAGCTCTACGTGGGACAGGGACCGTGTCTGACCTGATTATCTTGTATCTTCCCCAGCTCTAAGAACAGTATTTGGTATCTAGTAAGTATTAGAGATGCAACGTGGCTCAGTGGAAAGAGCCCGGGCTTGGGAGTCAGAGGTCATGGGTTGTAATACCGGCTCCACCACCCGTCAGCTGTGTGACTTTGTGCAAGTCATTTTCTTCCCTGAGCCTCGGTTCCCTCATCCGTAAAATGGGGATGAAGACCGTGAGCCCCTTGTGGGACAACCTGATTACCCTGTATCCCCCCCCAGCGTTTAGAACAGTGCTCGGCTGGCACTGCAAAGGTCCCTGCTCTCCCCAGGCCTCCCAGATGGGTGCTGAGGCTGTGGTCCAGAGGGGGCCACCACTGTTGCTCCTTTTGCACCGACCCACCCCTTAACCGCCTCCATGCCCAGGAAAGGTGCACACCCCGGGGGGCCGGGAGATAGAGTGGGATATTTCTCTGGAATCTTCCTGCCCCTCACACGCCTTCAGGCCGTGCCAGTTTTCCAAGGAAATAAATGATGCTCCTTCAGGGACAAGCCTGTCGCTTCCACTGTGATAGAGGTTCACAGGGTCCCAGGGCTGGACAGGTCAATTAGTCCATCCCCCTGCCTGCAGACAGCCCTGCTCTCCCAACATCTCTCTGAGACCTCCGTTCCCGAGAGAATGACAACCTACAGCTTCCCAGGGAAGTGCAGCCTGAGGTCTCTCTATATCAATCAATCGTATTTATTGAGCGCTTACTGTGTGCAGAGCACTGTACTAAGCGCTTGGGAAGTACAAGGTGGAAACATATAGAGACATTCCCTACCCAACAGTGGGCTCACAGTCTAAAAGGGGGAGACAGAGAACAAAACCAAACATACTAACAAAATAAAATAAATGGAATAGATATGTACAAGTAAAATAAATAAATGAATAAGTAGAGTAATAAATATGTACAAACATATATACATATATACAGGTGCTGTGGAGAAGGGAAGGAGGTAAGATGGGGGGATGGAGAGGGGGACGAGGGGGAGAGGAATGAAGGGGCTCAGTCTGGGAAGGCCTCCTGGAGGAGGGGAGCTCTCAGTAGGGCCTTGAAGGGAGGAAGAGAGCTAGCTTGGCGGATGGGCAGAGGGAGGGCATTCCAGGCCCGGGGGATGACGTGGGCCGGAGGTCGATGGAGGGACAGGCGAGAACGGGGCACGGTGAGGAGATTAACGGCAGAGGAGTGGAGGGTGCGGGGTGGGCTGTAGAAGGAGAGAAGGGAGGTGAGGTAGGAGGTGTCGAGGTGATGGAGAGACTTATAGCCGAGGGTGAGGAGTTTCTGCCTGATGCGCAGATTGATTGGTAGCCACTGGAGATTTTTGAGGAGGGGAGTAACATGCCCAAAGCGTTTCTGGACAAAGACAATCCGGGCAGCAGCATGAAGTATGGATTGAAATGGGGAGAGACATGAGGGTGGGAGATCAGGGAGAAGGCTGATACAGTAGTCCAGACGGGATAGGATGAGAGCTTGAATGAGCTGGGTAGCGTTTTGGATGGAGAGGAAAGGGCGGAGCTTGGCAATGTTGCAGAGCTGAAACCGGCAGGTTTTGGTGACGGCTTTGATGTGAGGGGTGAATGAGAGAGCGGAGTCGAGGAAGACACCAAGTTTGCGGGCTTGTGAGACGGGAAGGATGGTAGTGCCGTCAACAGAGATGGGAAAGTCAGGGAGAGGGCGGGGTTTGGGAGGGAAGGCAAGGAGTTCAGTCTTGGACATGTTGAGATTTAGGTGGCGGGCAGACATCCAGATGTTGATGTCCTGAAGGCAGGAGGAGATACGAGCCTGGAGAGAGGGGGAGAGAGCATGGACAGAGATGTAGATCCGCGTGTCATCAGCGTAGAGGTGATAGTTGAAGCCGTGGGAACAAATGAGGTCACCAAGGAGGTCTCTATATATAAGACGGTCTTACTTTTGTCTAGCCCTAATTCCTCCTGTTGTGGGCAAGTTCACTGCTGAAGGCAGAGAAATAATCACACAATGAGAGATGTATAGAGCCAGAGAAAGAGAGATGAGATGGATAGGCAGAGGCAGGAACCAGGAGAAATATGGAAAGAAACAGACGGCGGGGGGGGAGAGGGAGGGATTAGAGAAAATAGTAAAGTGGTTTGCAGAGTGAGAGGTTAGAAGAGGCTATGAAACTTGGCTAGAGGGGCGGCAAGAGCAGCAGCAATAGTAGCTCTACCGCCCTTTCTTTCCGTTTCCCACTCACTAGGAATTTCATGCATTTCTGTGACCTTCAGCCTCAAGCACTTTCGCCCACTCCCTGTGTTTCCATACGGTGACCTGTGCCCCTCCGTTCCCCACCTTCTCTGAAGCCTCGACCAGGGACCATCAGTCCCCTGCAGCCAGGAAGGGCTGCAGTCTCCATAGAGTTTCCTTTCTACCGCGAGAAAATTCTGCCTTCAGTCTGACCTGAGTCCTTCTTAGTGCAGTAAAAGGCCCTTACCTCGGGGTGTGTCATCCATGACGCCAGAGCCCAGGCTGACAGCCTCGCAGCCCTCCCTCCTTCCCGTGTAATTGGACCGGGGAGACAACAGTATAGAGCACTCTCCAGTGCGCCCGAGAGCTTCAGCTCAATGTCTGGCCCTCCCACTTCAGCCATGCGCAATTCTGGCTGTACCTGAAGCGGAGACAGGGGGCTGAACCCTAGAACCTTCTGAGGTCCTGTACTTTTCCTCAGGATGTCCCTGTAATTCTGGATTGTCCTTAGCTCCTTTCTTGTGGGCAGGGAATTGTCTGTTTATTGTTTTATTGAACTCTCCCAGGCACTCAGTTCAGTGCTCTGCACAGAGTAAGCGTTCAAGAAATATGATTGACTGTCTTATTAAAGGATTGGAGCTATAGCTGGATAGGGGCTTGTCTTGGCTGCGGAGGGGATGAGAAAGGATTGAGGAGGTTAACTTCCCGCTCTTGCTGGGAGACTCTGACCACACTTCCCATCTGGGGGTGGCCTGTACCTGAGCTAGGACCACCTTGAAAGCCCTACTAAAAATCACATTTCCTCCAAGAAGGCATCCCTGATTAATCTCTCATCTCCCCATCGCTAGTTTCCTTCCCTACTGTGTTACCTACTCAGTATGTACTTAGTTACCTGATTACCCACTGTCCCTCAGCACTTCATTCATTCATTTAATCGTGTTTACTGAGCATTTACTGTATGCAGAGCACTGTACTAAGCGCTTGGGAAGTGCAAGTCAACAACATATAGAGACGGTCCCTACCCAACAACAGGCTCACAGTCGAGAAGCACTTATGTACTTATCCTTCTCCTACCCTTAATTTATTTTAGTGTCCGACTGCCCTACTAGACTGTAGATTCTTTGAGGGCAGGGATTATGTCTACATATTCTATTCTGTTCTCCTAAACGCTTAGTTTAGTGTCCTGCACATGGTAAGTGCTCATTAAATAACACTGTTGATAAGAGCTACAAATAGGATTCAGCTCTCCAACTCCAAAACTTCCTGGAGGTCTAAAGACGATCTCAATTTAATGGTCTGGGTTGGGGGTTGTTGAAGGAGGTTCAAGAGACCGTCACGTCCCTCCCCCGCCTCCAGATAGACCCATGCCTAGGACTCCCTAAAAGGCCTTAGCCAGGGCGGGGACAATCCCTATGTCTGAAAAATGGAAGGAGGCCATCTCCTGGTCTGGGCTCCGAGAAGGTGCCGGGGCGTCCCGCACCCCGAGGACTAACCCTTCGGGAGTTCACGGATGATGATGGAGCCGCCACGTCTGCCGCGCCCAGAAGCAAGGGGAGGGATTTGATGATTTCTGGAGGATCCTGGCCACTCTTGCCATACTGAACTGAAGGGGCCCACATCCCAGCATCCCCTACGCTCTCCTCTCCTTCCTTCAGTCTATCAATCAATGGACTTCACTGAGCCTTAATTGTGTGCAGAGCACTGTATTAAGGTTTTGGGAGAATACAATACAACAGAGTAGATAGGCATATTTCCTGCCCACAAGGAATCTATTCTCTGCTTTATCTATGCGTCCGCTGAGCGACCTTGGGCAAGTCACTTAACTTCCCTGAACCTCAGTTATCTCATCAGTAAAATGGGGATTAAATTCTCGTCCCTTCTCTTTAGCTATGAGCTTTATGTGGGTCAGGGACTGTGTCCAGACTGATAAACCTATGTCTTCCCCAGCTCTTAAAATAGTGTTTGCCACATAATAAACACTTAACAAGTACCACAGTTACTATCATTAATTATAAAGAAATTCGCAGTCTAAAGGGAAGAAAGATACTACAATTACTGATAAATTCGTAAATTTCATCGTGCTGAAGGTGGAGTGAATCAAGAGTACAAATCAAATGCAAGAGCGACGCAGAATGGAGAGAGTACGATAAACGAGGTCTTAGTCGGGGAAGTCCTCTTGGAGAAGATGTGATTTTAGTAAGGCTTTGAAGACAGAACCGGGTGGCGGGCGCGGGGTGGTAGACGGGGCATAGCTCGGAGGGCCATCTCAATCCCTCAATCTCTCTCCTCTTTTCTCTTCCGCTCCCTTTCCTCCCTCAGACTTCGAGCCCACCGAGGGTCCAGGAGAGTCCCCTGAAGAGTTTCTTTCCCCACATTCTGGGAACCGGGAGCCCCGGTTAGAGACCCGGCTCTGCACAGCGCACTCCTTGATACCTCGGGCAAGTCATTCAACTTCTCTGGACCCATTTCCTCCAACGGGAAAAGGGCGTGAGGCGAATCACATCCCGGAAAAGGAAGCGCTGGGTTCCTTCCCCGTTAGTTCTCTGGTAGGTGAATAGCCGAGGGCAGAGAAAGGTTTCGATATTTCACATTAATCAATCTGTTAGACCTTCTCTCCTTCCCTATACCTCTCCCTCCCCCGCCCCTCTTCCCTCTGATTTTTCCTGATATTCCCTCTTCCCTTTCCGCGCCGCGGGGTAGGGCTGACTGGGTGGTCGGGCTTGCGGAGCCATCTGCTAGGGGAAGGGAGGCGACTGGTCGGGGCGGTTCGGCGATTCCAGTGTGGGAGAGTGAGATGAAAGAAGAGGGGAGGAAATAAGAGAAGGGGGAGGGATTCAAGCAGATTTATGGGTCCCAATCTGTCGCGGAAAAGAGCGGAATCCCTCTCCGGGGAGTAAATTCACTGCCTATAACGTTGGTGTGGGACCTCGCTCCCACTCACCGGCCACACACACACACACGCACACACGCACACAGGCGCGCGCGCACACGCACACCTGTTCTTCAATAATTCCGGCTTCGTCACTCTCCTGCACCTTGGCCCCTCAACAAAGCACACACCCGCCGGAATTTTTGGAGCGTTTCCTCTTTTCTCCGGCTAAGGAATAACATCTCCTCTCCATCCTGCCTGCGGCACACGACCTATCACATGCCCTGGGGACAGGAATACCAGAGTGGTTAGCCAGCTTTCTCAAAATCAGACAGCACTGAGCAGGAAGTTTTTTCATGCAAGGTCCTCGGGCTGGAAAGGCCCTCGAGAGGTCATCCCGTCCTGCCCTTTGTCTTCAGACAGATTTCCACTAGCCGCATTGATTGAACACTACTGGGTGCTAAGGAGATTAAAGAGTAGCAAGACGCATTTTCCTTGTCCTCAAGGACATTAATGGGAGAGACAGAAAAACTATTTACACTTTCCTAGTAGACGGGTCCAGTGATTGGCAATCGCACTTCCCCACCTCAGGAAGTGTTTTTTCTCCATCTAACATTAATCCTTTCTGCTGCAAAACAGCTCCTTTCCTCTGTCTTGCCCTCTGGGGTTGAGGGTGGACTCGGTGGTCTGTCTCCTTCTCTTCTGGCCCCTAGACAATCCCAACTCCTTCCGAACCTCGCGAAACTCGGAGAGCGGACCCCCGTGGGTCTGGACTCGGGTCGGACCGAAGACAAGCACTGGGGAGGGAGGGGAGGGCAGAGGGTCCCCTCGGCCCGGGTGTTGTCGAACCAGAGCGGACTGGTCCCTGTCTGCTGCTCCCCCACTCCCTGCTCAGATACGGGCCATTCCATCTGTCCACTCGCCTCCACCCCGGCCGCCCACTCCCAGGGGGGTGGGGTATAGGACTCCCCTCACAGCGGGAGGGAGGAGGGAAGAATTCAAAACCGGGCAGTGGGCGGACATGCCGAGCAAAGCCGGGGAGTTGACCACTGCCCTGGTTCTGAAAGTTCAGCCTCAGGGCTAATGGCCCCTGGGGCAGAGGCTTAACTGTGGGGACAGAGACGGGCGGCCAGCAGCCGGAAGATCCCGGAGCCAGGAACTGCCGCCAGGGGACACAGCTTGGCCGGAGAAGGGGTGATAGCCAACTAGAATCTGAACCAAGATAGTTCCGGGTAGCTCGGGCCTATAGCCTTGCTGCTGGGCCAGGGGAAAGCCAGTGGTTGTCTTTGTGGCCACTAAAGATCCGTTAAGCCAGATTCAAGCGTCCTGCTGCTCGGAGTGACGAGGACGGGGGATCGGCCGGGGTGAAATGAAGGGGAACAACGGGGGCACCGGTCGAGGTGAAATAAAGCGGGTAGGAGCTAATGAAGGCAGCCGATCAGCTGAGGAGATGGGGGAGATGCTCCTACCTCAGCGCCATGATTCAGTCGAGAAGTAGGGGGTGGGAGAAACTAGGCAATTCTGCCATCCAGGCAGGAGCGGATGAAGGATTCTGCTTTAGCATCCCGGACCTCAGAGGGGGAGACTGAGACCCCGAGAGGTTAATTAACTTGTCCAAGGCCATAAAGCATGGCCACCCAGACAGAGTGGGCATGTGTGTCCAACTACCTTGACAAATTCCCCAGAAGTCTACCTATAACCTCGTTGCTCTATCAGGGACCTCCCTGGCCACATGTAGGAAGTTTTTACCTTGGGGGAGATAGTGAGAGGATTGGGAATCACGATGCAGACACTAGAAAAGGAGAACCATCTCCTCTGTGGTGCCAGTAGAAGAACTACCCATATGCTCTAAGTTATCCAAAGGGCACATTTTTCCTGATCAGAGAATTCCAGGTCATCATGATTGAGGAGGAGTACTGCAGAACCACCTTTAACCCTCTGCATTATAGAGTGGGAGTGAATGGGGCTGGCGGTCAGTCCTGGCTTCTGGCCATCTACTTTCTCAGCAGTTCCTCAAGCATATATGGTGGTGGTGGCGGGGTGGGCGGTGTTCGAGGACTCTGGGTTCTATGTCCCACTGAAAACATACTCTGTGACTTGGACCAAGGTACCGTCCTCTGAGCCTTAGTTTCCACACCAGGGAAGTGGAGTTCGCCAGAACAGAAACCAGGACCCGACCCCAAGACAGGACGAGAGGGGATTGGGCAGCTGGGGGAGAATTTGTGCCTTTGAGTGTATCTGTAGGCAGGAGGGTCGGTGTGTGGTGGGAAGTCGATCACCGTCTAAATCCAGGGAATAAACGTGCTGGGCTTTGGAGAAGTTATGTGCTCGCTATCCTCGGAATCTGGGGAATTCTTGCTCAACTGCAGCAAGAGAGTTTCGGGTCAGACAGCAGGAAGAACATTCTGCCAACAGGGAAAGTTATTGGTAAAGTTGTTCTTTGCCTGGAGGTTGTGGGAAGTTCACATTATGATAGTTTGTGGACATCCGAATTGGAGGCAGAAAGCTGGATGGTCTAGGCACCCAGGAGTAACCTTTGATTCCCAGGTAGATCTGTTGTGAAAGGCTGAGAAATCTGACCCAATCACCCTCTGCATCTCCGTACCCCACAAACCCTCCTCGAGGAGACATCCTATTTAAGATCTTGGGGAACAGAGGAAATTTGTGAGTAATTTGACTGCTCTTCTGCACTGAATAGGACAAACTATGTGTGTGTGTGCGCGCGCGCGCGCGCGTGTGTGTGTGTGTGTGTGTGTGTGTGTGTGTGTGTGTGTGTTGGGGAGAGGGGGTTGTGTGTGAAAATGGGAGTGTCTGTGTGTATTTGTGAGAGTATGTCTATGTTGTGAGTGTGTACTAGAACGGCGTATCTGAGCCCTCACAATCCGGGAAATTCTTCCTGAGGTTTAACTTCTATCTGACCTATTGCCAGGAGTTATGGAGAATGATAGGCTGTTCCAGTAGTCAGGTATGAGAACAGCTGGTGAACCCTAAATTTAGAGGAAATAGAGGGAGAGAGGGTCTGGGATCAGGATCTGAGACTTCCCCAGAGAGAGGAAACCCAGGATCCTCCATTGTTTTTCATGGAGAGGGGTTATGAAAGAAGGGAGGAGCGTTTGGCTGGGGTCAATGCAGATAGCTTTGCAAATAAGCTACCAGCCCGTGACCCTTACCAGAAAGCAACAGACCACATGCTCGCTGATCCAAGGAGGCCACTTTAATTTTATTCCATTGCATTGAACCTGTGAAATGAGTCCCTCGCAGACTATTATGTAGGTCAAACCAGGACACTCGTCCACTGGCCTATGGTAACACCTTCTGCTAGTGAAGCAGAAGAGCTGTCTAATCATTTTGCTTAATTATCAGGAACTTTGGGCAAGGAGATAAATTATTATTGTTTTTATAGCAGTGTGGCTTAGTGGAAAGAGCACTGGCATGGAAGTCAGAGAACGTGGGTACTAATTCTGTCTTTGCCACCTTTCTGCTGTGTGACCTTGGGCAAGCCACTTAACTTTTCTGTGCCTCAGTTATCTCATCTGTAAAATGTGGATTATGACTGTGTGCCTCACGTGGGACAACCCGATTATTTTGTATCTTCCCCAGGGCTTAGAATAGTGCTTGGCACATAGTAAGCACTTAACAAATACCATAATAATAATTATTATTATTGCTTACCATGTGCCAAGCACTGTTCTAAGTACTGGGGTAGATACAAATTAACCAGATCCCTGTCCCTAATGGGGCTCACAGTGTAAGTAAGAGGGAATGCACGTATTTAATTCCTATTTCACAGTTTAAGAAATGGAGGCACAGAGACGTTAAGTGATTTGCTGAATATTACACAGCGAGCTGTTGGCAGAGCCGGGATTTTAACCAAGCTCCCCTGATTTTCTAGCCCGTTCTCATGACTGAACATGTATGTATCCTCTTGGTCTCTTTAGACTATGCACTCTGGGAGGGCAGGGATCACAGCTACGTAGCTGGATAAAAGTCTAGCAGATAGCTTGTAGAGAATCAATAAACATTTTCTGGTGAGGAGGAGTCGGTAAAAGAGAAGCAGAGTATGAAGGTGGGGAGGAAGAGAAAAATGATGAGGCTAGAAGGAGGAAGAGAAGCATACAGAGTAGGGGAAGAAAAAGGAAGAGGAGGAAATAGAGGGAGGGAAGTGATAGGTGGAGGGAAAGAGAGAAGGGAGAGGAAGGCAAAAAGGTAGTCTCTAGGATAGTCTGATCTAGGAGTCAGGAAATCTAAATTCTCTCCCCCAGCTCTGCCACTGGTTCGCTGTGTGGCTTTTGGCAAGTCACTTAATTTCTCTACTTTTTCATCTGTAAAACGTGGAGAAATACCACGCCTGCTTTTCCTTCTCTTTCAGAGATGTACCAAAAATAATAACAATAATTATGATGGTGATGATACATAATAATAATAATTTGTGTTAAGGGCTTACTATGTGTCGCAATCTGTACTGACCGCTGAGGTAGAAAGGGTTTATCAGAATGAACTGGATAAAACCGAGTTAGTGGTTGGATATATTCTACAAAGTGCAAGCCAATCCTGCACCCTGACCACATCCTCTCTGGACTTCCTCGGGTAGGCAGAGGTGATTGGTACCCTTCCCGTCCTCCCTTTGGAGGCCCCGAGCCCGCCGACTCCCCAAAACTGGAGGCGAGGGAGATTTTTTGGAGGGAGACCAGGGACGTCGAGACCATCAAGCTGTTTAGGTGGAGTGGAGTGAGCACACAAACCGACGTGATTTCCTCTCTGATTGGCCTCCAAAAGAGGGATATCCGCGCAGTCTGCTGTGGCTGATTTGCTTCCCGCGAGGAGACGAAGCTGGTGATCTTCCTCAGCTTCCGCCGCCCTCTAGGGGTGAGGTATTAACTCTCGCTGATCTCTCTGTCCCAGCGTCCACAGATGCTATAGATTTTCGAGGAAGTAGGAGGCATGGCCCAGCTCTTCCTGCCTCCGATCCCTTGGCAGGGGGTAGCCCTCGGCCCACAAGAAGGAGAAGAGGAGGAGGAGCGCGGGGACACGGCAGATATGGGGGCGCTGGGATGCCTGGTCTGAGGGCGCCACAGTCTTGAATAGCAGTAGGAGGAGGAAGTGGCAGAGGAGGAGGACGAGGAGGGTAAAGGAGACGAGGCTAACGGGGAAGACAAGAGGCCGAGGCCCAAAAGTATGGGGCCAAAGAAGAAGCGGTTGACCAAGGTAAGACTGGAGCACTTCCGGGCTCCGAGGGTCTAGACGAACGCCCGGGAGCGGACCCTTATGCACGAACTGAACGATACGCTGGACAGCTGGCGCAGAGTCACGCCCTTCTACTCTAAAAAGGAAGATGCTCTCCAAGATCGAGACGCTTAGGTTGGCCATAAATTACATCTGGTCCTTGTCCGAGGTGCTGGAGATGGGCCAGGCCCCGGAGGGCAAGGGCTTTGCCGAAATGCTCTTCAGAGGACTGTCCCACCCCACCAGAAATCTCGTGCTGGCGGCCTCCAGCTGGGCCTACAGCCCGGCGGCAAAGACCCTCATGACGAGAAGACGCCACCGGCCATCTCCGTCCCGCCCGCTCCCAGCTTCGTCTATCAGTCGCCCGGGATCCCCAGACCGCCCTATAGGCTTCTCCAGGCACCGCTCCTACACCTCAAGACTCCCGCTTTCAAGGGCCAGGGGAAGGCCTGCTTCGGGGTTCCTCCACTCTGTACTCCGCCACCCTTCGAAGGCCCCCTCCTGCAGCCGCTGAGCGACAGCGGAAACTTCGCCCTTAAGCAGGGCCAAGGTCCCAGTCTAGACAAGGTTTTCACCTTCCTGGATCCTTAACCCGCCGGGAATATGCACCGGGCGCACGGACCCGCCGTCCACTTCCCAGAGGCCGCCCCGAGTTATGAGATCTCCGTCCATGTGGCGCCCTACGATGTCTACTCGTACCCCGGAGCGGGGGGGCAGCTCAGCGCCATCTTCAGCGACTAGCGACGGGGGAAGGGTCCGGAATACCGGAGCAAAGGGATCTGATTTTCTGTGGCCCCGAGCATCGGACCTTGCAGAATATTCTAATAATAATAACAATAATAATAATAATAATAATAATGACATTTGTTAAGCGCTTACTATATGCCAAGCAGTCTTTATCCCCATTTTACAGATGAGGTAACTGAGGCACAAAGAAGTTAAACGGCTTGCCCGAAGTCAAACAGCTGACAAGTGGCGGAGCCGGGATTAGAACCCACGACCTCTGACTCCCAAGGTCATGTTCTTTTCCCTAAGCCACACCGCTTCTCATCTCCTAACTGACTTCACTCCTCTACAGAGCGAGCGCCAGGGCCGGGGGCTTCCTCGACTAATTCCCAGGGGAGGAAATAATCGGGGCGAACCGACCCGCCCAAGGAAACTTCCAACTCCCCAGCTTTTCTGGGTCTGAACTGTCGGGTATTTCGGTACGGAGCAGCTGCGGCAGTCGAATCCGCGTCAGACTCCCATTCCTGATTTCAGAGCGGTCCTGGGGTTGGGGGGCGGTGTTTCCACCCTAGTAACCTGGAGTCTAACTGGGGTGAATTGAATCGCATGAAAGCTTCCACCCCGTTCACGGTCCGGGTGACCAGCCAGCTTTTTAGAACAAACCACCTGAACCCCCATCCCCCCAGCCCCAGGGGATTCAGAGAGACGAACTCACCCATTCCCCTATCTCCACGCCAGAGAGGGAACTCCAATGGTCCCGAGGACGCGACCTGTGTGGGGAGGAGGTGTTCAGCCCAAGTCTACCTAGTCATTTCCCAGTGATCTCTCTTTGTCTTCTTTCTCTCTTCACACCCGATCTGAAAAAAAAAATCAAGCCAAATCCCGAACCCTGATATGTCTTATTACTGTATTTCCTGGCACGACGGTAGCCACCACCCGTGCCCTGAGGGTTTAGGAGGCTTAGAGAAGCAGTGTGGACAAGCGGATAGCGTATGGGCCTGGGAGTCAGAAGAGCCTCGGTTCTAATCCCAGCTCTGCTTTTGTCTGCTGTTCGACCTTGGGCGAATCAATCAATCAATCTATCTATCGTATTTATTGAGCGCTTACTGTGTGCAGAGCACTGTACTAAGCGCTTGGGAAGTACAAGTTGGCAACATCTAGAGACAGTCCCTACCAAACAGTGGGCTCACAGTCTAAAAGGGGGAGACAGAGAACAAAACCAAACATACTAACAAAATAAAATAAATAGAATAGATATGTACAAGCAAAATAAATAAATAAATAAATAGAGTAATAAATATGTACAAACATATATACATATATACAGGTGCTGTGGGGAAGGCAAGGAGGTAAGATGGTGGGGATGGAGAGGGGGACGAGGGGGATAGGAAGGAAGGGGCTCAGTCTGGGAAGGCCTTCTGGAGGAGGTAAGCTCTCAGTAGGGCCTTGAAGGGAGGAAGAGAGCTAGTTTGGGGGGTGGGCAGAGAGAGGGCATTCCAGGCCCGGGGGATGACGTGGGCCGGGGGTCGATGGTGGAACAGGCGAGAACGAGGTACGGTGAGGGGATTAGCAGCAGAGGAGTGGAGGGTGCGGGGTGGGCTGTAGAAGGAGAGAAGAGAGGTGAGGTAGGAGGGGGCGAGGTGATGGAGAGCCTTGAAACCCAGGGTGAGGAGTTTCTGCCTGATGCGCAGATTAATTGGTAGCCATTGGAGATTTTTGAGGAGGGGAGTAACATGCCCAGAACGTTTCTGGACAAAGACAATCCGGGTAGCAGCATGAAGTATGGATTGAAGTAGGGAGAGACACGAGCATGGGAGATCGGAGAGAAGGCTGATGCAGTAGTCCAGACGGAATAGGATGAGAGCTTGAAGGAGCAGGATAGCGGTATGGATGGAGAGGAAAGGGCGGATCTTGGCAATGTTGCGGAGCTGAGACTGGCAGGTTTTGGTGACGGCTTGGATGTGAGGGGTGAATGAGAGAGCGGAGTCAAGGATGACACCAGGGTTGCGGGCTTGTGAGACGGGAAGGATGGTAGTGCCGTCAACAGAGATGGGAAAATCAGGGAGAGGGCAGGGTTTGGGAGGGAAGACAAGGAGTTCAGTCTTCGACATGTTGAGTTTTAGGTAGCGGGCAGACACCCAGACGGAGATGTCCTGAAGGCAGGAGGAGATGCGAGCCTGGAGAGAGGGGGAGAGAGCAGGGGCAGAGATGTAGATCTGGGTGTCATCAGCGTAGAGATGATAGTTGAAGCCGTGGGAGCGAATGAGGTCACCAAGGGAGTGAGTGTAGATCGAGAACAGAAGGGGACCAAGCACTGAACCTTGGGGAACCCCCACAGTAAGGGGATGGGAGGGGGAGGAGGAGCCTGCAAAAGAGACTGAGAATGAACGACCGGAGAGATAAGAGGAGAACCAGGAGAGGACAGAGTCTGTGAAGCCAAGGTCAGATAGCGTGTTGAGGAGAAAGGGGTGGTCCACAGTGTTGAAGGCAGCTGAGAGGTCGAGGAGGATTAGGATGGAGTAAGAGCCGTTGGATTTGGCAAGCAGGAGGTCATTGGTGACCTTTGTGAGGGCAGTTTCCGTGGAATGTAGGGGACGGAAGTCAGACTGGAGGGTGTCCAGGAGAGAGTTACTTCTCTGTCCCTCGGTTACCACACCTGTAAAATGGTGATTAAGATGGCGAGCCCCATGTGGTACAGGGTCAGTGTCCACCCTCATTATCTTGTATATGCCCCAGAGCTTAGTACAGTGCCTGGCACACAGTAAGCACTAACAAATACTATTTTTATTGTTATTATTATTATATGATCCCGCTGAAAACCCTATTTGCATTTTCCTCACTCCAGTCCCCAACCTCACCCTATCCCTGAGAAAGTCCAGACCCTCGTTGGTTTCAGCCTCTATAGCAAGGCTGAGATGCCGCAGCCTTGACGTTTGCAAATGAAATTGGGGTGAGGAGAGCTTCCTGCTCCCTTCACTCAAGACGGCTATTAGACTATTTCACGTTCTGCACCCCAAGCTCTCTGAGGTAGCCTCCTTAGTTCCATCTCACCTGAAGCTTTTCCTTGTTTCTCCCTATTTCTACCCAAGTCCAACTTCCCCACCCCCTCCCGACACTCTGGGTTCGGGCAGGGGGGTGGGGCGGGGGGAGGGAGTGGTGGTGGTGGTGGAATCTACATATTCAAAAAGTTTCCTCCAACTGACCTTGGTCATTTGAAAGCTGCCTTGGTGGTGAATGCCCAGCCCAGCAGCTTCTATAGCTGAATCCGTCAAGAAAAGAAGACTCAGAGGAACGGGCGACGAGCTATCTGCAAGGCTAATGTTCTTTGCATCAAGATTTTTAGATGATGTCTGTGTTCCGGGTATTTCTGAAAAGTTATTTATTTAATTTATTAATATCATTATATGTCTCTCCTTTTCTTATTAGTACTCCAGCAGATACCACCTCACCTAGTGATTTTATGTTTAAGGGCAAGGTAACGTTTCCGTTCTGTTCTCCTACCGCACAGAGCACCCAAATATTTTCAGAATAATTTTTCACGCGAATTAAATTGGAGGTCACGTCTCGGGTCTCCTTAGGACTTTACCGAGTCTCTGTGGGGGAGGGGAAGGTGAAGGGGGGAGGTGTGGGGGTGGGGAAGCTGGAGGAGCGGGACGAGGCTGGCTTCGTTCCTGCACTAAGGGTTTAGCCCTGATGTAAAGGAGAGACGCGGCTTGGAGAGCCAATAAAGTGTCGATCTTGTTTAGATTGTAGCCTGGAAAGAAGTAAAAACTCGGGTCTGCTGTTCTCTGAAATGGAGCTACTCTCAGGTCTTGAGCCTGTAAAGACGGGCTGGTGGCAGAGTCCACGTTTACACAGTCAGAGCAGTGACTTCGCGGCGCTCACGTCTTCTGGAGGGCAGAACCAACTTCAATTTCCCCGTTCTCTTAGAGCGTTATCCTCAACTTAAGGGGTTGGGTTTGGAGATTGGGGTAATAATAATGATAATGATAATAGTAATAATAATGGCATTTGTTAAGCTCTCACTATGTGCCAGGCACTGTACTAAGCACAAGAGTGGTTACAAACAAACCGTGTTGGACATAATCCCAGTCCCACGTGGTGCTCACAGTCTCAGTCCTCATTTTACAGATGAGATAACTGATTCCCAGAGAAGTGAAGTGACTTGCCCGAGGTCAGAAAGCAGAAAAATGGCGGATATAGTATTTGAACTCACCACCTTCTGACTCCCAGCCCAAGGTTCTAGCTACTACACCATGCCATTTCTGCCCTCTTTCGGGGTGACCAGGTGGAAGTGGGGGTTCGTGGGTGCCCCTATGGAAGAAAGGGGTGGGGGGGGCGTGTGCCCAAGCCCTTAAATACCAGACTGCCCGGGCGGAGTCCGAACCTGCTCCCTCTGCCCCTCGGCTCTGACCTTAGCTCTGCCCTCGGCCTTACCCGCCCCAGTGTCGGCCGCCCCGGCCAGACCTGAGCAGCCCCCTCCCGCCCCAGGCCGGACAATGAAGACGAGGCATCCCCTAGCCCGTTGTTCTGTGTCAGGGGTGGCACCTTTACGAGGTTCTGGGCTGGTAGATCCACCCCCTCCCCCGCCCCGCCCGGTTTCCCTCCACCTCCTCTCCCGCTTGTAGCCGGCCTGCAGGATGTCCCTAGTGCCTAGCCCCCCAAGGCCCTGTGACGGGGTCGGCGATGTCCCATATCCCTGCAAGAGGGTCTAGGGGGTGTTGGGGCCGCTTTAGATCGCTCCATAGGGAAGGGCAGATGAGGGGTGGGACTGGGAGAAAAGGTTAGTTAGGGGAAGAGGAGACAGAAGTGCTGGAGGCAGTTTAGCGAGTAAACTGGTCCAAGAGGAGAAATGGAGAAAGGGAGATAAAGTCAGTCAATTGCATTTATTGTTTCATTCATTCATTCAGTCGTATTTATTGAGTGCTTACTTGTGCAGAGCACTCTACTAAGCTCTTGGGAAGTACAAGTTCGCAACATATAGAGACGGCCCCTACCAACGCTTACTGTGTGCAGAGAACTGTACAGGTACCTGGGAGAGTAGAATATGACAATTAACAGATACATTCCCTACCCACAACGAAGGTGTTGGGAGCAGTTTAGCTGAAGGGCTGGGCGGAGAAGGAGAGGAGAAGGGTGGCTGAAGGAGGCAGACAGACGACCCAGGACAACACTCCTCTTTCCTGCACAGCAGGAAACCTGGCTGTGATTAGGCTAGCTTGATTCGACCTCTAGCCCTACATCGCTTCTCCAAGTCCCGTCAGACTCCGGGGGCTGCGGCCGCAGTGTGAGAGTTTGATGCTAGACTGGCAGTGGCTAGGGAACTAACAAAAGTGGCCGGGGAAGCCTGTGATATCCCTTTCCTTAGAGAAACCCCATCAACCTGAGGCGGGAAGAAGTGTCCCAGGGGGCAGGCGGATGGACAATAAAAATATGATAATAATAATTCTGGTATTTGTTAAAATCCTACTATGCGCCAAGGACTGTTCTAAACGCTGGGGTAGATTGAAAGTGATCAGGTTGGACACAGTCCCTGTCCTTCATGGGGCTGAGAATCTTGAGGTAACTGAGGCACAGAAAAGTTAAATGATTTGCCCAAGGTCACACAGCAGACATGTGGCAGAGCCGGGATTAGAACCTACGACCTCTGACTTTCAGGCCCGTTCTCTTTCTACTAGGCTATGACTCCCGTAAATTAAGCAGAAGGGGCGGTGGGAACCGAACCCTGCCGCATGGCCCAGATGAAGGCCACAAAGGAGCACGAGGAGGGTTGTGAGGTTGGACGGGGACGGAATGGTGCTGACGCGGTGCCCTCTCCTCGTTGCCCTCGTCGTCCCAGACTCGGGTGCTGGAACAGAGCGTGAAACTCCGAACATCTGCCGCCCCTCTTTCGCTGAGCTGCGGCGGCCGCTCCTGGGCACAGCTGGCCACCTGCCCGCGGGAGGCAGCCGTTTCCGGGACCCGTGTACCCAGGGATCAGGGAGCAGCCGGCCTCGGCACCAGGGAGTGGGGAGCGGGGACAGCGTTGGATCTGGCTGATTCCCCCGCAGAGAGGAGCCTGGGCGCGGAGACAGAGGAGAGGAGTTGTTGGAGGGATATAAATTTTTTCTCAGCCAAAGAGATTCTCCGAATCAGAGCATAGGAGGAGTTGCTTCAGGATTTCAGCCCGTCCCCTCTCGCTCCACCAAGTCCAGGGCCGCGTTGGTCTGGATCTCCCAAAGGCTTTCCTGCTGTCTAAATTCAATCCCTCCTACTGCACCGGAATCCCGCTCCCTTCTCCTGAACAAGAATGGAACCAGCTCCTTCCCCGCAACCCCAGGCCAAGGGGAGAGGCAGATCAGGGAGGATTGGGGACTATAAGACCTCACCTTTCCTCCTTCTTCCCCGCCTCACCGAGCACGCTCCCCAGAGAGCACCCTGATGGCTCCTTTTGGTCTTCGAGCCACAGTAGTGAGCCCCGGCTCCTTGGGCAGCTCTCCACTCGGGAAGCACTGACAGGGTCTCCCTCCACTCACCCCTACCAAGGCCCGAGCTGTTCTGGCAGTGTCCACCTTCCCTGCCCCCCCCCCCCCCCAGCCCCCAAGCCCGCCAGCACAACTGCTGTCTTGTTCCACAAGGCTGGAATCTCAATGGCCCCTCGCCCGGCCTGCCTCGACCTCGATCTCCCGGCAGAGAAGTAGGAAGCTGGGCCCGCCCCCTCCCCTTCATTCGCCCTCTCCTGTTCCCCCCGCACCACGAATCTCCGGACTCCCCGGCAGGTGCTGGAGGCCTTGGCCGCGCCACCCCACCACCATCTCACCTAAATAGTCTGCTGCGGTCGGCGGGCGGGGACGTAACGGGGTCAGACGGCAGAACAAAGGGAAGGGGCAGTCTCTTTGACCGGGCAGATGCCTGACTCTGTTTCTCTGCTCCCGGAGGTGAACCCCTCCCCAGTGCCTCAGGCCCGGTCCCCGTGTGCTCAGGACGTAGGAGTTGGTGTAGAGCTGTCTGTAGGGTGGTGGACGAGGGAGCGATTCCCTTAGTTCTTGGGGACGGATCAGAACCGACAGAGTCCGTCCGGGTCAGAGGGGCTGGGCACTGAACACAACAGATGAATGTGGCTCAAGAGCTCCAGGACGGAGGGGGGACTTAGAAAGTCCTGCTGACTCCCCAGGGACACAGACAACTACTGTCCGGGTGTTGACCCACCCACCTCAGCCCCAGTACTGCTGTGTTTCCGTGGCACCATCACATAACGTTTCTGATTCTTCAACGACCACAGGGCAGGGTTAAATCCCCCAGGTTACCAGATCTCAGGCAGCAGACACAAGACACAAAGACACAAAATCTGTAATTCATTCATATTTATTCATTTACATTTTTTAATGTTTCTCTCCCCCTCTAGACTGTAAGATCTTGTGGCCAGGGAATGCCTACCAACTCTGTTATAACATAACTGTGGTATTTGTTAAGCACTTACGATACACCAAGCACTGGACTAAGCACTGGGTTGTAATAGGATAGTCAGGAGCACATGGAGCTCACAACGTAGGAAGGAGAACAAGTACTGAATTCCCATTTTGCAGAGGAGGGAACTGAGCCACAGAAAAGTTGAGTGACTTGCCCAAGGTCACACAGCAGGCAACTGGCAGAGTGGGGATTAGAACCCAGGGCTTCCACTTTCAGGCTCCTTTCACTGGGCAACCCTGCTTCCCATTTTGTACTCTCCTAAGCACTTAGTACAGTTCTGTGCACACAGTAAGTGTTCAATAAATACGATTGAAATAATTGACTTCCAAATGGCTGAGAAGAGTTTGAGGTTATTAGAGGTACGGAGGCCTCAGAGAAGGTCCTGGGAGGGTACGTTTGGGAATGGCGACACTCGGCTTCAAGGCTCTCCATCACCTCGACCCCCACCTCACCTCCCTTCTCTCCTTCTACAGCCCAGCCCGCACCGTCCGCTCCTCTGCCGCTAACCTCCTCACTGTACCTCGTTTTCGCCTGTCCCGTCGTCGAACCCCTACCCATGTCCTTACTTTGGCCTGGAATGCCCTCCCTCCACACATCCGCCAAGCTAGCTCTCTTCCCCCCTTCAAAGCCCTACTGAGAGCTCACCTCCTCCAGGAGGTCTTCCCATACTGAGACCCTTTTTCCGCTCCTCCTCCCCATCCCCCCGCCCTACCTCCTTCCCTCCCCACAGCACTTGTATATATTTATACAGATTTATTACTCTGTTTATATTACTTGTACAAATTTACTATTCTATTTACTTTGTTAATGATATACATATAGCTTTAATTCTGTTTGTTCTGACGTTTTCGACACCTGTCTACATGTTTTGTTTTGTTGTCTGTCTCCCCCTTCTAGACTGTTCGCCCATTGTTGGGTAGGGGCCGTCTCTATATGTTGCCGACTTGTACTTCCCAAGCGCTTAGTACATTGCTCTGCACACAGTAAGCGCTCAATAAATACGATTGAATGAATGAAAAGAATGATGGGCCAAAGGTTTAGTGACAAAGGCCTCCTCCATCACCACTGGGGAAACAGCTTTGGCTACAGTAAGAGGAATAGAGGATAGACAGCAGGAAGAATTTCCTGGTGATCTGGATTTATTCAATGGAAGGAGTGATGGAATGAGGTTCCTGCCCCGATGACATTCAGAGCCCCATAGTCCCCACCTCTGTTTGGGCTGGAAGCAGGGGGATGGAACGGATAACCTCCGAACGACAGGGAGGAGGCAGCTGGTTAGAAAATGAAGCTAAGTTGGGGTGGTGGTCACCAGCTGTCCCCCGGCTTCAGATCATCTAGCCTGGCTGTCCCCTGTGGCCAGTCTCCTCCTTTGAGTTCCTCTCATCATCGTTCACCACCGTCCAGTGACCCAGTGACCTCTGGGGCTGGGGGACAGGGGAATCTAATGAACCCGTCGGGCACCACTCGGGGGCTGCCGAGTTTTTGGTTTCTGCAGTGGCTTTTAGGGTCTCTTGCACTCCCTTCCCCATCTTCCTCCTCTCCCCCCATCCCAGGATGGGGTTCCAGGACCCTAGACAGTGTTCTGTACCCTCGTCCCCCGACTCACCATATGCAAAGCACTGTACTAGCCGCTTGAGATAGGGCTCTCCCCGGTTCTTCTCTCCCTGCCACAGTGGATAGATCCTGAACCTGAGATCCGCCACTCGTCTGTTGTATGGCCTTGGACAAATCACTTCACTTTTCTGGGCTCCAGTTACCTCATATGTAAAATGGGGATTAAGACTTTGAGCCCCATGCGTGACAGGGGCTGTGTCCAGCACGACTGGCTTTTAACCACCCCAGAGCTTAGTACAGTGCCTGACACATAGTAAGCGCTTAATAAATATCACAATTATTATTCTTAACCCTGGCCCCTCGAAGCCCGGGCTTTAGACCTGGGCGAGAGACTTGCTCCATTTCTGATTGAGACGCTGAAGGGTCTGCGAGGATCAGATTCGGCTGGAACCGATCTTATCCTAGCGGGGTAGGGAGAGGTCCAGGGTGTCATGGACCCTCTCTAGACTGTAAGCTAGTTATGGGAAGGGAAGGTGTCTACCACTTCTGTTATATTGCACTCTCCCAAGTGCTTAGTTCAGTACTCTGCACACAGAAAGCACTCACTAAATATCATTGATTGATTGGTTGAGGAAGGATTCGGGGAAAGGCTAGTGATCCAACACAGTTCAACAATGGAACTGAATAATGGGGTGAGGAAGGGGTAAGAAGAAAGGGTAGGAAGGGGAGAACTGTTCTACCTAAGGGTCTGGGGGCCCTGTCTCTGGGGCAAGAGCCTATCAACACTTCGACGGCTGATTATTTTGCACTGACCCCAGTGTTTAGTGCAGAGCCTGGCACATATCAAGTACTTAAATAGTTTCATTATATTGTCACCACGTCTGTGGGTCTCGGTTCCCTCCTCTATACAATGGGGACATTTCTCCCTCTTAGATTGACCTCCGAAAGGGTCAAGGACTGTGTCCCACCTGATAACGTCGTATCTATCCCTACGTTTATCACAGTGCCTGGCACATAGTGAGTGCTGAACAAATACAGTAATCAATTAGTAAGCACAATAATCAATATAGCAATTCTTATTAGATCTAAACCCATTTTCTGGGTTCTCCACTGACTCCTTCCTCTAGAGGTCTTAAGGCAGTTTACAAAGAAAGGAGAGGAAAGGGAAGGGCAGAGGTGGGAAGGGGAAGGGAATAGAGAGAGGAGAAATGATGAGGAAGGAGGCCATACTCTGGACTAGGGGTAACGGATGGGGCTGGGGTTGCCAGGCTGAGGTGTCCCAGAGGCAGTGAGAAATCACAGTCTGTTAAATGCTCGAGGTCAGTTAGGCAAAGGAGATCGGGGGTGGGGGGGGGGGGTAGGGCACACAATCAAGGTTCATTCCACCCCACCACCGCCCCGCTGTTTGTTCCTGCTAGTGACACCCTTTCTATACAGAAAATCTGGGCTGGTGCTCTTGGACGCTGTCGCCGCCTCGCTTGGCTGGGCAAGGCGACCTGCTGGTTGACTGGGGGATTTTCCTGAATCACCTCTACCGGGAGTCCTGCGGGGTGGATTGGGGGAAGGGCTAAGGGTGTGGTGGGGGCCATGATGGGTGATGGGGCTGGGAGCAGAGCCATGGAGGCGAGCAGTGTCTCCACAGGGACTAAGAAGATCTGCCCCTTTTCTCTGTCTGGTGGACACTATAGGCTGGAAACAGCTTAGACAGAGTTCTCTCTCTCACCCGGGACTCCGTTCCCGATAGGCCCTCGCGCCCGCCCGCCATCACACCGCGTGGCCCCCGCTGCTCCTGGAAGGATCCTCTCCTCACCGCGCCGCCATAGACGCCCGGGACTCCGTTCCCGAGAGGCCCGCCCACAATCACACCGCGCGGCCTTGCTGCTCCAGGAAGGATCCTCTCCTCAGAGCGCCGCCATAGACGCCCGGGACTCCGTTCCCGAGAGGCCCTCCCGCACGCCCGCCATCACACCGCGTGGCCCCCGCTGCTCCCGGAAGGATCCTCTCCTCAGAGCGCCGCCATAGACGCCCGGGACTCCGTTCCCGAGGGGCCCGCCCGACCGCCATCACACCGCGCGGCTTTGCTGCTCCAGGAAGTATCCTCTCTTCAGAGCGCCGTCATAGACGCCCGTGACTCCGTTGCAGAGAGGCCCGCCCGCCCGCCCGCCATCACACCGCGTGGCCCCCGCTGCTCCCGGATGGATCCTCTCCTCAGAGCGCCGCCATAGACGCCCGGGACTCCGTTCCCGAGACGCCCACCAGCTCGCCCGCCATCACACCGCGTGCTGCTCCCGGAAGGCTCCCCTCCTAAGAGCGCCCCCATAGACGCCCCCAGCTTACACTCCACCCCCAAATTAAGCGACCTTCCTTACAGTGCTCCCCATCCCGCCCTTCCCGGTCCGGTCCTGACTGACTCTCCCCCCCACAACCCCGGGAAAAAGGCCCTTGTTATCACCAAGTTACATTAACGACAACCTCATTCGCATCTCCTCAGCCCTCCCATGGTAGTTGGCTGTTCGCTCCTCTCCCCAGGTATCTCTGCTCTCTGACCCCCCTTAACAGGTCCACCCTACTCCAGCACATAATAGTTTGTATCTGCTCTCTGTGACATCATTATCTGCCAATTTTATTATTGCCATAGCATATTAATTGTTTAACTACACTCTGTGATGCCATTCCCTTTTTATATCATTGCTACTGTTTTATTGCTTCTGCATCTCTATTGTTAACCTCCCGCTGTACTGTCACTCGCCCTGCCGACTCACCATGAACTTTCAATTCCCTTGCACCCAACTGCCATTCCCATTCCTCACCTTCCCCTTCCCCTCACCCACCCAGCTTTTTCCGTCCTTCTCCCACACCAAGACCACTCCCCCTCACCCCCTACCAAGGATCCCACTGTACCAGCGCAGGTACTCCGTTCCTCCCTCCCAGCCCCCTCACTCCCCTCCTCCCCGCCCCCGCCCCATCCCAGTTCTCCTTTCCCATCGCCACCCCTCTTCCCACTCTCCCCTCCCAGGCCTCCGCCAACTCATCCCAATCCAAATACTCCCCACCCCTCGCACTCTTCCCCCTCCCTCCCCTCCCTCGACAGCTGCTGCCAAGTGTGGCCTCTGGAACCCCCGCTCCGTTTTAAGTAAGATCCCTTTCATCCTGGACCTATTCCTTTCCAGCTCTCTGCTCCTCTTCGCCCTAACTGAAACATGGCTGCCTCCGGACGACACGGTCTCTTCTGCTGCTCTCTCCAGTGGAGGCCTCTTCTTCTCCCACTCCCCCAGACTCACCGGAAAAGGAGGAGGTGTCGGTTTCCTTCTCGCCCCCCAATGTCGCTTTCGCACTATCCCTCCTCCCCCTTCCCTTTCCTTCCCTTCCTTTGAAGCCCACATTATTCGCCTCTACCACGCCTTCCAGATTCTTGTAGCCTCATCTACCGCCCTCCCGGCCCCACCTCCAACTTCTTTAATGATTTTGATCCCTTCCTCACCTTCCTTCTCTCCTTCTCCATGCCCACTCTGATCCTCGGAGATTTCAACATCCACATGGATATCCCTGATGACTCCTCTGCCACCCGCCTTCTATCTCTCCTCGACGCTGCCAACCTCTTGCTCCGCCCCACCTCACCCACTCACCAACTTGGTCATACCCTCGACCACATCATCTCCTATCGCTGCACTGTGTCCACCCTCACCAACTCTGAAATCCCTCTCTCTGATCATAATCCTCTCACCTGCCTCCTCACTCACACTCCTTTCCCCTGTAAATCCATATTACTCCCTCACAGAGATCTCCGCTTTCTTGACCCCATCAATCTTTCTGAGCGCCTCACACCCCACCTAGCCTCCCTCTCCTCTCTACGCAGTCTTGATGATCAGATTACTGCTCTCAACTCTACCCTTTCTACTCAGCTAGACTCACTCGCTCCCCTTTTCTTTCGCCGCTCTCGTACCACTAACCCACAGCCCTGGATCACTGCCACTGTCCGCCTCCTTCGCTCTTATGCTCGAGCTGCCGAACGCTGCTGGCGAAAGTCTAAACACCATGCCAACCTCGTTCACTTCAGGTTTATCCTTTCCTGCCTTAACTCAGCCCTCTCCTCTGCTAGAAAAAACTATTTCTCCTCCCTCATTGACACCCATGCCCATCACCCCCGCCAGCTCTTCCGTACATTCAACTCCCTTCTCAGACCCCCGGTTTCTCCCCGTCCTCCTTCCCTCACACCCAACGATCTGGCCTCCTACTTCATTAACAAAATTAAATCCATCAGGTCCGACCTCCCCAAAGTCACTTCCCCCACTTCTCCAACCCCCCGGCTCTCAACACTCTCTGCTACTCTCCCATCCTTCCCAGCATTATCCTCAGAGGAGCTCTCCTCCCTGCTCTCAAGTGCTACTCCGGCCACCTTCTGTCCCCATTCCCTCTCATCTCATGAAATCTCTCCTTCCATCCCTTCTCCCCTCCTTAACTTCCATCTTCAACCGCTCACTCTCCACTGGTTCCTTCCCCTCTGCCTTCAAACATGCCCATGTCTCTCCCATCCTAAAAAACCCTCTCTTGACCCCACCTCACCTTCTAGTTATCGTCCCATATCCCTCCTACCATTCCTTTCCAAACTCCTTGAACGAGTTGTCTACACGCGCTACCTCGAATTCCACAACACCAACTCTCTCTTCGACTCCCTCCAATGTGGCTTCTGTCCCCTAAATTCCACGGAAACTGCCCTCTCAAAGGTCACCAATGACCTCCTTCTTTCCAAATCCAACGGCTCATACTCCATCCTAATCCTCCTCGACCTCTCAGCTGCCTTCGAAACTGTGGACCACCCCCTTCTCCTCAACACGCTATTTTACTTTGGCTTCACAGACTCCGTCCTCTCCTGGTTCTCCTCTTATCTCTCCGGTCGTTCATTCTCAGTCTCTTTTTCAGGCTCCTCCTCCCCCTCCCATACTCTCACTGTGGGGGTTCCCCAAGGTTCAGTTCTTGGTCCCCTTCTGTTCTCGATCTATACGCACTCCCTTGGTGACCTCATTCGCTCCCACGGCTTCAACTATCATCTCTACGCTGATGACACCCAGATCTACATCTCTGCCCCTGCTCTCTCCCCCTCTCTCCAGGCTCGCATCTCCTCCTGCCTTCAGGACATCTCCATTTTGATGTCTGCCTGCCACCTAAAACTCAACATGTCCAAGACTGAACTCCTTGTCTTCCCTCCCAAACCCTGCCCTCTCCCTGATTTTCCCATCTCTGTTGACGGTACTACCATCCTTCCCGTCTCACAAGCCCGCAACCTTGTTGGCATCCTCGACTCCGCTCTCTCATTCACCCCTCACATCCAAGCTGTCACGAAAACCTGCCGGTCTCAGCTCTGCAATATTGCCAAGATCCGCCCTTTCCTCTCCATCCATACCGCTACCTTTCTCGTTCATGCTCTAATCCTATCCCGTCTGGACTACTGCATCAGCCTCCTCTCTGATCTCTCATCCTTGTGTCTCTCCCCACTTCAATCCATACTTCATGCTGCTGCCCGGATTGTCTTTGTCCAGAAACGCTCTGAGCATGTTACTCTCCTCCTCAAAAATCCCCAATGGCTACCAATCAATCTGCGCATCAGGCAGAAACTCCTCACCCTGGGCTTCAAGGCTCTCCATCACCTCGCCCCCTCCTACCTCACCTCCCTTCTCTCCTTCTACAGCCCAGTCCGCACCCTCCGCTCCTCTGCCGCTAATCTCCTCACCGTACCTCGTTCTCGCCTGTCCCGCCATCGACCCCCGGAACACGTCATCCCCGGGCCTGGAATGCCCTCCCTCTGCCCATCCGCCAAGCTAGCTCTCTTCCTCCCTTCAAGGACCTACTGAGAGCTCACCTCCTCCAGGAGGCCTTCCCAGACTGAGCCCCTTCCTTCCTCTCCCCCTCGTCCCCCTCTCCATCCCCCCATCTTACCTACTTCCCTTCCTTACAGCACCTGTATATATGTTTATATGTTTGTACATATTTATTACTCCATTTTTTAATTTTACTTGTACATATCTATTCTATTTATTTCATTTTGTTAGTATGTTTGGTATTTTTCTCTGTCTCCCCCTTTTAGACTGTGAGCCCACTGTTTGGTAGGGACTGTCTCTATATGTTGCCAACTTGTACTTCCCAGGCGCTTAGTACAGTGCTCTGCACACAGTAAGCGCTCAATAAATACGATTGATTGATTGATTGATTGTGGCTCCCTTATGGAATCATCTCCCCCGGCCCAGACTTTCGCCATCACCTGGAAACTTCCCTAGCGAGTTTCCCAGGAAACTGGATTGGGAACAGGAGAACACCCCGCCAACACCGGCTGTACACCGCACCCATTCCGGGTCTAGGCCCGTCACACTTTGGGCTTCCGTCGTGTTTCCTCGGCAGGTCACCCTCACAGTCCCTTATGAAAGAACCCCTAGAAACCCTAATTCCTCGTTATCTAGCCTGCCAATAATAGCGAAAGTGAAGTTTACCGGCCAATCCCACGGGCATAAAGGAATGGGAAAGAGAGGAGGAAGGGGGCTTGGTATAATAGAACTGCCCTGTTGCCCGGTCATAGACGCCTTTTGTTAAGCGCTTACCATTGCCAGACACTGCATTAAGTTCTGGGGTAGATACAAGATAATTAGGTTGAACACAGTCCATAACTTACATGGGGCTCACAGTCTCAATCTCCATTGTTGGGTAGGGACGGCCTCTTTATCTTGCCGAATTGTACTTCCCAAGCGATTAGTGCAGTGCTCTCCACACAGTAAGCGCTCAATAAATAAGACTGAATGAATGAATTTACAGATGAGGTAGTTGAGGTACAGTGAAGTTAAGCGATTTGCCCAAGGTCACACAGCAGACACGTGGCAGAGTCAGAATTAGAACCTAGGACCTTTTCCAGCCCCAGGAGGATACCCAGCCAAGATCAGCGGAGTAGGGAAGTTGAGAGTCATGTTTTTGTCCCCACAAACCCGTGAGGTCACTTTATGGTAGAGAAGGAGGGAATGGACATTTCCTTTTCAGTTCGAAGATTGCCCCGCCCCCAGCCAACCACATCAGTTCGGTTTCCACTTTCGCCTCTCGCTCTTCTCCTAATATTAATGATAATAATGATGGGATGTATTAAGCGCTTACTATTTGCCAGGCACTGTTCTAAGCGCTGGGGGAGATACAGGGTAATCAGGCTGTCCCACGCGGGTTATATAGTCTTAATCCCCATTTTACAGATGAGGTAACTGAGGTACAGAGAAGTGAAGTGGCTTGTCCAAGATCACACAGCAGACAAGTGGCGGAGTCAGGGTTTAGAGCTACCACCTGGGTTCGTCTACCTCGACCTGACAGAGGGGCGCGCGGAGTCGTATTTTCCAAGGCTCTGAAGCTCTCGGGACTCGGTGACCCCCAACCTGATCATCGCTCGACGTCCCGGTACAGCCCCACCTCCCCGTCTGGACCAGTCCGAGGAGGAGGTGGGACGGCGCGGTTCCCCACCGAGTCAGTCAGCTGGGGTCAGTTAGCAGAGCAGATGGAGGGGGGAGGGGGCGGGGAGGGCGGGAGAGGCGACGTGTTGCAGTATTGTCCGCGGGGCTTGTCCAGCAGCGAGTGCGGGAGCCTGGGCTGTTGCCCTGTCTCCCACCTGCTTAACGGGCGGGATCTAGCCCGCGGCATGCGACATTATTACCCTGATTAAGATGCTTACCGTCATGTCACTGATTAACTAATTACTGTGTTAAGCACTGCGGTAGATAAAAGATTATGAGATCGGACACAGTTTAGTCCCACTCAGGTGTCTCAACGTATTTTACCTCCATTTACAGATGAGGAAACTGAAGCCATGAGAGAATAAATGATTTGTCTAAGATCACTTAGCAGTCCAGTGAAGGAGTTGAGATTCGAAACTGCGTCTCCTGACTCCCAGTCCCATGTTCTTTCCACTAGGTTATTATTATTGCTATTATTGCTATTGTTATTTCTTTTATCAGTGTTATTATTATCCCTAATGTCACCATTATTATATGGCCGGACTCTCTGTCCGCCGCTCCAAAAACCCTCTATGTGGCATCTATGGTCGGGGTTGAGGTCGCAGCTGGAAGGTTCAAGGGTAACCTCTAAGAAGACTGAATTGGAAGGGAGAGTTGTGAGCAGAAACGGGTCCCAGCACACATTAGATCCTCTACTTAAGAGGCTTATTGACGCTGAAACCCTTCGTCAGGTGACGGGAGGTGGGACAAAATGTGTCTGAGGCTCCTCTGAAGTCCTTAGAATCAGGTAATTTAGGCAGAGGAAAAGAGTCGAGGTGGGGTAGGGGAAGAAGGGATTCGAGAGCGTCCCCGAGCGGCGGCCGATAGTCCCGTCAGAGCGGCGAGATAAGTTTTATCAGCCAAGACCCTGCCACTTTTTAATCAGAGTTTGGACAAGAATAATATGATCTTTAAACTCGTTCCTCGTCCAATCCCGCTAAAAATTACTAAGGAGCGGGGGCGAGGGGAGAATGGTGCTTGAGGGAACAAAAATAATAGGGAGGAGGAAAGAGGGAGGAACTGTTAAGAGGGCCGGAGGGATGGCTCTGAGTTCATCGGGGAAGCAACGAGGTCTAATAGAAAGAGTCAGAGGACCTGGGTTCAAATTTCCCTCCTCGTCACTTGTCGTCTATGTGACCTTGGGCACGTCACTCAACTTCTCTGTGTCTCAATTTCTCCATCTGTAAAATGGGAATTTTATATTCAATTCAATACTTATTCTCTCTCCCACTTGGATTGTGAGTCCCATGTGGGACAGGGACTGAGGCCAACCTGATTATACTGTTTCTACTAAGAGAAGCAGTTTAGCCTAGTGGACAGAACACGGGCCAAGGAGACAAAAGGATCTGGGTGCTAATCCTGGTGCTGCCATATGTCGGCTGTGTGACTTTGGGGAAGTCATTTCATTTATCTGTGCCTTCTTTCTCTCCTCTGTAAAATGGGGATTAAGACTGTGAGTCCTATGTGGGACAGGGACTGTGCAAACCCCGATTTGCTTTTTTCTACCCAGTCCTTATTACAGTGCTTGGCACATAGTAAGCACTTAACAAGTACTATAATCAATCATTAACTGGGGTTTTTGGAAATCCCTGCAGAGAAGCCAGTTCAGTGGGGGCGATGGAGCCGGTATTACCTGCTGTGGAAATGAAGTCATTTTCTCCCACAAGATGTCTGGGCTCAATTTCTCTCCCTTTCTCAGTCTCAGATCAGACCCGCGAATTTTCGAGCAGAAAGGACAGAAATAACACTTTCTTTCATTAATTCATTCAATCGTATTTATTGAGCGTTTACCGTGTGAGAACACTGTACTAAGCGCTTGGAAAGTACAATTCGGCAACAATTTCTGCTTCATCAGATCCCCATAGCGGTTTCTACTTCATCAGATCCCCTCAGTCTCCTGACCCCAACGCTTCATTCCCCCTTTGGCCTCTGCACTCAGTGACTCGCCGCTACCAGTAGACTTGAGATCATTCCTCCATCTTCGAGGCCTTCAGACAGGTCTGCCTCCAAATCACCCTGGCCCGAGGGGAGCTGGCTGCGGGGACAGAACCCGAGGAGATGGGGAGAGGGAAGGAGATTTCTCCAGCGGGCCCAGCCTTCCTCCCAGCGACAGTGACCATACCAGGATCGAACCTGAATCCTTCCTGCTGCAATAAAAGGCACTTCCCAGCATCTTCCCTCCAAACTTCGATCCAGAAACAGAAATCCTCTCTCCTTTCCTTACATTTTTTTTTGCCGGACCTGCGGTAAAAATCCGTGGAAGGGCCTGAGGTACAGAGTTGGAACCTACACCCTCACTATTTCCAGCTTGGCCCTACTTCCCCCCGCCTCTGCGAAATACGCCTTCTGGGGTGTGGCCGCCGCTCTAGCCTAATCCAATCTAAGAGGTATCGCTAATGAACTATAAAAGTGACGCTTTAATCAGAGAGGATTGGAAGCCCGCCACGCTGATAGGGTCCACTTGGGCTTTTCGGTCTGGCCGGCCTCTGGGGAGCGGTACATGGGTGAGTCGGTGTCCAGAAGTTTCTACTCCCGCTCTCCCCACACCCTTTCTGCCCTCCGGCGTGGTTGGGGACTGGTGAGGGGGCCCAGACCTAGGGTCTGGATGTAGAGGGCTGGGTTGCCCCGCCCGGCTTACATCCTTATGTGACGTGATATTACTGCAAATATTTGCACCCAAGTCAGCCGAGGAAAGGGCTGGAGAGATCATTTTGTCCTTACTAGATACAGGGGGATGGGCTAGTTGGCCTAAAGTGGATTAAGTGATTTAAGGTTTCCTGCAAAAGGCATTCATCGATTAAGCCTTCTGTTCCCCTGCTCGCTCTCCCTTCTGTGTCACCTTTGCACTTCGATCTGTGATCTTTGGGCATTTGATATTCTTCCTAACCCCAGAACACTTAGGTACTTACCTTTAAATTATGGATTATAAATTGTTTCTTTATTTATGTTAATGTCTGTCTCCCCCTCTAGACTGTAAGCTCTGTAGAAGCAGGGAACATGTCTGTTAATTATGTTGTATTGTTCTATCCCAAGTTAGCGTTGATCGATTGATTGATTGACCTTTTTAGGTCTCTTCGAGCCCCAGGCGTCAGACTCAACGATGAAGGGGAGGAAAATGACAAGGAACTGAAACGTGCTTTCCCAGAAACAGGAGGTAAAAGGGCCAAAGGTACGGGAAACGAGGGAGCAGCTCCCCCTCTCCCCAGCCCACCTGTGTATTAACCGCTGGCGCTGTGGCTGGGCACCAGGGGCGACATGATGGGGGTTATACACTAGTTGAGCTCCTGCTTCTGCAGCCAGGTATTAGAGCCTAAAGCTGCAGACATAGGGGCCATCAGAATCCGACCCATTTGCGATCGTCAGGAACCGCTGAGATGTGCGTAAAATGGCTATTCGGGAGGGCTTTTCCCTCAGCGTGGGCCTGCAGGCCCTTCCCGCTGCTTTGGTAACCTCTACTCTCTCCACCGCCCAAGATTCAAGGAGGGACAACTGGGAGCTCACAGCACCGCCCCCCTTTCCCAGGCAACCTCAGGTCTGCGGCTCCCCTCCCTCCAACCTCCCGGCTGGCTCGGAGTGGATTTTCTCAAAGTGCTGCCGGGCAAGCACACACTCACCCCACATCTGTCCGGGCCTCGTAGAGCGCAGGGTTTGCGAGAGAGGTAATCCCTCGAGATGTCCCCTCCCTCTCACACTTGTGTCCTATGGAAATAAGGTCCTGAAGGCGAGATTGTCCCCCCTCCCTCCGGCCTCCCTACCCTCTCCTCCCTTCCTCCGCTATCTGCCTCCAGATGCGCGGTCTAGAGAGCTGCCTGGATAGAGAATGAAGGCCAGGGTCGGCCGGAGGACTCTTCAGGGTCTGGCCGGAGTCCAGTACCCAATCAGAGGGGGCTGATCCTGGAGCCGCGCGCTCGCCCCGAGTGGGTTTAACACCACCAGGCCTTGGACCTTTTCCCTTCCACTACCCACCGCCCGCCCGCTTCGGACTCCCGAGGATGAAGAGACGCCCCCGCCCCCACCCCCTACTCCCCCATTGCCTGTCCTTCCCACTAAAGCCATCACACCCAGGACCCTTGGGAAATTTTACTTCTTTCAGCTCTCCCCTTCCCGCCCGGCCTCTGTTGAGGTGGGGGTCGCAAAGGGAGGCTGGTAAACACCCCTTCCCGGCTGCGCTGCTAAAGACCAAAGCCCCGCCTCAGCCCAGGGCTCAGCTTGCAGGGGATCTTTCCCCGCCACGGGGGAGGAAAGGGAGGGGGCCGGGGAAGGGGGCAACAGATGTCTTGGCTGCTGCAGCAGTTTGTGGAGAATGGGGGCCGGAGTTGGGGAGGGTTGCCCAGGAAGGTTGAGTAGCCTGGGCTAGGGAGGACGGCGCGGCCTGAGCACAGCTTCCGCGCAACCGCTGGAGCTGTCAGAGTCGGGGAAGGGCTCTGTGGCCAAACTCAGGCTCCTTATTGGCGCTGGACCCAACATAACAGGTGTCAAAATCGTCAGAACAAATAGAATTAAAGCTATATGCACATCATTAACAAAATAAATAGAATAGTAAATATGTACAAGTAAAACAAATAGAGTAATAAATCTGTGCAAATATATACACAAGTACTGTGGGGAGGGGAAGGAGGTTGGGGGATGGGGAGGAAGAGAGGAAAAATGGGGCTCAGTCTGGGAACGGCTCCTGAAGGAGGTGAGCTCTCAGAAGGGCTTTGAAGGGAGGAAGAGAGCTAGCTTGGCGAATGTGTGGAGGGAGGGCATTCCAGGCCAGGGGAAGGACGTGGGCCGGGGGTCGATGGCGGTACAGGCGAGAATGAGGCAAAGTGAGGAGGTTAGTGGCAGAGGAGCGGAGGGTACGGGCTGGGCTATAGAAGAAGAGAAGGGAGGTGAGGTAGGAGGGGGTGAGGTGATGGAGAACCTTGAAGCCGAGAGTGAGGAGTTTTTCCTTGGTTCGAACTTTGACAGGCAGCCACTGGAGATTTTTGAGGAGGGAAGTAACATTCCCAGAGCGTTTCTGCACAAGGATGATCCGGGCAGCAGAGTGAACTATAGACTAAAGTGGGGAGAGATAGGAGGATGGGAAATCAGAAAGGAGGTTGATGCAGTAATCCAGTCGGGATAGGATGAGAGATTGAACCAGCAAGGTAGCGGTTTGGATGGAGAGGAAAGGCCCGCTGTTGGCGATCTTGTGGAGGTGAGACCGGCAGGTTTTGGTGACAGATTGGATGTGTGGGGTGAACGAGAGAGCGGAGTCGAAGATGACACCAAGTTTGCGGGCTTCTGAGATGGGAAGGGTGGTAGTGCCCTCTACAGTGACAGGAAATTCAGGGAGAGGGCAGGGATTGGGAGGGAAGTTAAGGACTTCAGTCTTGGATTTTGAGTTTTAGATGGCGGGCAGACATCCAGATGGAAATGTCCTGAAGGCACGAGGGGACACGAGTCTTGAGGGAGGGAGGGAGAGAGAGCAGGGGCAGAGATGTAGATTTAGGTGTCATCAGCGTAGAGATGACAGTTGAAGTCGTGGGAGCGAATGGGTTCACCAAGGGAGTAAGTGTAGATAGAGAACATAAGGGGACCAAGAACTGACCCTTGAGGAACCCCTACAGTAAGGGGATGGGAGGCGGGGAGAAGCCCGCAAAGGAGACTGAGAATGAATCGCCGGAGAGATGAGGAGAACCAGGAGAGGACGGAATCTGTGAAGCCAAGGTTGGATAGCGTGTTGAGGAGAAGGGGGTGGTCCACAGTGTCAAAGGCAGCTGAGAAGTCGAGGAGGATTAGGATAGAGTAGGAGCCGTTGGATCTGGCAAGAAGGAGGTGATTGGTGACCTTTGAGAGTGCAGTTTCAGTGGAGTGTAGGGGACGGAAGCCAGATTGGAGGGGGTCAAGGAGAGAGTTGGCATTGAGGAATCCGAGGCAGCAGGTGTAGACGACTCGTTCTAGCAGTTTGGAAAGGAAGGGTAGGAGGGAGATAGGGCGATAACTAGAAGAGGAGGTGGTATCAAGAGGATTTTTTTAGGATTGGGGAGAAGTGGGCATGTTTGAAGGCAGAGGGGAAAGCACCAGTGGAGAGTGAGTGGTTGAAGATGGACGATGAGGAGGGGAGGAGGGAAGGGACGAGAGACTTCAGAAGTTGAGAGGGAATGGGGTCTGAAGCACAGGTGGATGGAGTAGCACTTGAGAGGAGGGAGGAGATCTCATCTGAAGGTACTGCTGGAAAGTATGGGAGAGTAGCGGAGAGGGTTGAGAGCAGGGGGTTTCCACTAAGGAACGCTGCTTCTCTAAAGCCCCTTAATTCATTATCTGGAATAGCTAAGCCTGAAACCCCAGAGACCACCCCCGACTTCGGGACCACTGATCCCTTCCTTAACCCAGGGCATGATCACAGACCCTTCCTCATGGGCCAGGACCCTTTTCAACCAGCACTCCGGAGCAGGTGCAGAGCTAGTCTCTGTCTCGGGGTGCCCCCGAGGCCCTCGGAAACCCTTTCCTTTGCCTTCTCCCTAAATATCGGGGAAAAACCTGGGATATCACAGTTGCAGAAGGACGGAGAGGGGTGAGAGAAAGACATCTAACCTCTCGTCTATTCTCCGTTCTACTGAGAAAAAATATGTCCTGGTCAGGACCGAATTATTATCTCAAATGTCCACCTTATTCTGTCCTCAATGGGGCGGGCCCCCATCCAACCTGGGCAAAAGTCCCTTCCATCCTCAGCATCAATCAACATGCACGAACCAGGGAATCAGCGTACCCGGGTTCTAATCCCGTCACTGTCATTCATTCATTCAATCATATTTATTGAGAGCTTACTATGTGCAGAGCACTGTACTAAGCGCTTGGAAAGTACAAGTTGGCAATGTAAAGAGACGGTCCCTACCCAACAGCGGGCTCACAGTCTAGAAGGGGGAGACAGACAACAAAACAAAACATATTAACAAAATACAATAAATAGAATAAATATGTACAGATAAAATAAAGAAATAAATAGAGCAATAAATGTGTACAAACATATATATATATATATATATATATATATATATATATGTATACAGGTGCTGTAGCAAGGGGAAGGAGGTAAGGCGGGGGTGATGGGAAGGGCGAGGCGGGGGAGAGGAAGGAGGGGGCTCAGTCTGGGAACGCCTCCTGGAGGAGGTGAGCTCTCAGTAGGGTTTTGAAGGGAGGAAGAGAGCTAGCTTGGCGGATGTGCGGAGGGAGGGCATTTCAGGCCAGGGTGATGACGTGGGCCGGGGGTCAACGGCAGGACAGGCCAGAATGAGGCCCAGTGAGGAGATTAGGGGCAGAGGAACAGAGGGTGCGGGCTGGGATGTAGAAGGAGAGAAGGGAGGTGAGGTAGGAGGGGGCAAGGTGGTGGAGATCCTTGAAGCCGAGTGTGATGAGTTTTTGCCTGATCTCACTGCTGGGACGTTGGGCAGGTCATTTAACTTCTCTGTGCATTGGTTTCCTCTTTTCCAAAACGGAGATTAAATACCTGTTCGCCCTCCTATTTATACTGGGAGCCTCGCGTGAGACAGATATTGCATATGAGCTGATTGTCTTGTACCCACCCCAGCGCTTGGCACAGAGTAATAGCATATCAACTACCCCTTTTTCTAGTACGTAAACGATTGTCTGTATCCCTCCATTAGAGTGAAAGATCCTTGTGAGCAAAGAAAGTGTCATATTTCTGGTTTGTTCTTAGTGTTTTAACTCTGCCTTCTCTGCCCGGCAAAATTATTTCTCCATTCAGTCATTAATTAATTCACTGACTTTTTATTGAGGGTTTACTGTGTACAGAGCACTGTATTAATCACTTGGGAAAGTACAATTCAACAATAAACAGACACATTTCCTAACCACAACGAGCTTACACTCTAGAGGGGGGACACAGACATAAATACAAACAAATAAATTACAGGTATGTAATTTTACAGGTAATTCTTCATCGTTATTGACACCTATGTCCATTACCCTCGGCAGTTGTCCCAGACGTTGTCCCATGTCCTACCTCTGTCCTGGAATGTTCTCCCTCCACGAAACTGCCAATCACTTTTCCTCTTTTCTAAGACCTACTGAAAGCTCATCTCCTTCAGGAGGCCTTCCCTGATTAAGCCCCCCTTTTCTCATCTCCTCCTCCCTTCCGCGTTGCCTCGACTCACTCTCTCCCCCCGTTCCCGCCACACAGTACTTCTGTATATATTTATATATCTATAATTCTATTTATTGATATTGATGCCTGTTTACTTGTTTTGTTGTCTGTCTCTTCCCGTCTAGACTGAAAACCCGGTGTGAGCAGGGACTGGCTCTATTGTTGAACTGTACACTGAGTCTATTACTTTTCAAGCTCCTGGTACAGTATTCTGGACACAGTTAGCGCTCAGTAAATACGATTGACTGGCTGACTGATTTGCACCTAGCAGGTACACAGTAAACACCAGGACTACAATTCTAAGACACAAGAGTGCTACTCTGAGTGTGTTATTGGTTTCTTATTGAAAGAGCTAGTGGTATTATTCCGGCTCCTTCATTTGTCTGCTGTGTGACCTTAAGCAAGTCTCTGTGGCATTCATTCATTCATTCAATCAATCGTATTTATTGAGCGCTTACTGTGTGCACAACACTATACTAAGCGCTTGGGAAGTACAAGTTGGCAACATATAGAGACGGTCTCTACCCAACAATGGGCTCACAGTCTAGAAGGGGGAGACAGAGAACAAAACAAAACATATTAACAAAATAAAATGAATAGAATAAATATGTATAAATAAAATAAATACATAAATAGAGTAATAAATACATACAAACATATATACATATATACAGGTGATGTGGAGAGGGGAAGGAGGTAAGGCGGTGGGGATGGGGAGGGGTGGAAGGGGCGAGGAAGGAGGGGGCTCAGTCTGGGAAGGCCTCCTGGAGGAGGTGATCACTCAGTAGGCTTTGGAGGGAAGAAGAGAGCTAGCTGGGCGGATGTGACGAGGGAGGGCATTCCAGACCATGGGGATGACGTGGGCCGGGGGTAGACGGCGGGACAAGTGAGAACGAGGCACAGTGAGGGGATTAGCGGCAGAGGAGTGGAGGGTGCGTGCTGGGCTGTAGAAGGAGAGAAGGGAGGTGAGGTAGAAGGGGGCGAGGTGATGGAGAGCATTGAAGCTTAGGGTGAGGAGTTTCTGTGCTCCAGTTACCTTTACAATAAAATGAGGATTGAGATTGATGGGGGCCCTCATGCACCATGGAAAGGTTGCAGATGTCGTTTGAATGTACGTGGTCCTGTTGCCATATTTGGTATGGGCCTTAGACCCTGCAGCCCACTGGCTGGGTCCAGGAACCAAACTAAATAAGGAGATAGGCTCCGCCCAGCTCTGTTCCAAATCTGCACCAATCCATTCCCCACTGTTTTCAAATCTACCAATCACTGTGATCAGCAACACCAGTATATAAGCCCGTTGTATCGGGCACTCGGGGCCATTTCCCTTAAGGAAATGAACCAACCGGGTGCGTTACACCCTATTCGGTCTTCGGCCTTTCCAATAAACATTCATTAAACCTTTCGGCAGTCACATGCTGTCGGATTAATTATTTAGTCGCCTGGCGACTTGGTGGCCATCCGGAACAACAGCCGCCATCATTTTGGTGGCCCGTAAGGAGACCCAGTAGATGTGACTGCCGCCGTCCTGGCTGACCACAGCACAGCCTGAAGCCATCGAAGTGGTGAGTCCTTCTTTGAATTGTTCTTGTCTGTTCTCGCGGAGGCACCCTCTAGTTCCCGGGTACACTGCGGGGGAAGGAAGGACCGATCCGGTCGGTCCGGGAAAAGGACCTCTCGTCATGAGGTGGTTCGGAAAAAGGACCTCTTGTCAGTAGGCGGTGCGGGAAGGGACCTCTCGTCAGGGGACGCCTTGAGGTGGAGGGACCGCAGCTTAGGCAAATGGGATGCCACGCGGCTCTCGGGCATAACCCGAGAGAGACACAGAACGGGAATTGTTCTTGTCTGCACTCGCGGAGGCACCCTCTAGTTCCCGGGTACACTAGGGGGGAAGGAAGGCCGACCGGGTCGGTCTGGGAAAGGACCTCTCGTCAGGAGACGGTCCGGGCACTTCAGCGCCAGTGGGACGGCACGCGGTGCACGGGCATAACCCGAGACAGACACAGAACCGGGATTGTTCTTGTCTGCTCTCGCGGAGGCACCCTCTATTTCCTGGGTACACCGGAGGGAAGGAAGGCCGACCGGGTCGGTCTGGGGAAAGGGCCTCTCATCAGGAGACGGTCCGTGTATTTCAGTGCCAGTGGGATACCACACGGCGCTCAGACATAGCCCGAGACAGACACAAAACCGGAATTGTTCTTGTCTGCTCTCGCGGAGGCACCCTCTAGTTCCCAGTTTCACTAAGGGGGGAGGAAGGCTGACCGGGCCGGTCATAACCCGAAACAGACACAGAACCTCAAAAAAGGAACGTTTTCCAAACATTATGGGAAGTTTTTTTTTTCAATCACCTCAAAAGAGGACCGTTTTACTAAGGACAAATTTGGTTTGGCCGATTTAAAATGCCAGTAACTGATTTTATTTTTTGTGCTCCAGCTGGACTTATATTGCAGGCAGTTAGAGAAATGGTCAGAAGTCCCGTATGTCTAAACTTTTATTGCTTTGTCCCAGAGCCCTGAGAGAAAGAATTGCCACATGTGTTTTTCCTGGGTCACTTCCGGAGGCCCAGCTCTAATGTCCGATTTCCCAGATGTACTGGATGCTCTTTCTGGCCGGGGACCCAGGGAGTATGGCTTTCCCCCTCCCTCCAGCTCGGAATCCCAGGTGCCTTCGGCACCCCCTCATTCCCCCGAGGGGATGGGAAACATCACCACTGCGGGGCTCAACCTGTTGTTATGTCCTCATCCATACCAATCCACCTCCTTGTGGGCCTTAAGCCCTTCCAGCACCCGGGGAGGCACACGCTATGCCCCTTCGGAGAGAAAGGAAAAATACTCCCCTTGAGGGAAGTCGCAGGTAAGAGGGGACAGATAGTGCAGTTACAGGTACCCTTCTCTTTGAGCGAATTGGAAATGGCAAAACGGAAATTGGGACAATATTCTGCGGACCCCTCGCGCTTTCGGGATGAATTCCTGAGTCTGACCCTGTAGTACAATCTCTCATGGGAATATCTTAACCTGTTGCTTTATAGTTGTCTCTCGCTCCAAACCAGAGTGGAGTTATCAGGGGGAGAGTACAGATAGACAGCTCCGGGATCATATGATTACATGCCTACTGTCGGGCATTGAGAAAGGAATTAGGAAGCATGTTAACTATGATCGGGTCCGATCTGTGACCCAGGACTCTACCGAGAACCCTGCCATGTTTAGACTCAGGCTGCTGGAGGCGATTCGAACGTACACTCAGCTTGATCCCGACTCGGTAGAGGGAATTGTCATTCTAAATTTGTATTTTATTAATTGGCTGAAGATATCCACTGAAAACTACAGAAGGAGCAGTTGGGGCCACAAACCCCCATGAATCAGTTGTTATAGGCTGCCTTTAGAGATTTTAACAGCAGTGACCAGGCAGCCCGGGATAAGAAGGACCACAGGGCCAAAGTGAAGGGCAGAGAGCAGGCCCAGTTACTTGTGGTGGCCCTGATGAATGGTCCGTCTCAACCTGGAAGGTCGCCCCATGTGGCCACGACGCTTGCCCGAGGCCCAAGGTCCGGGAAGCCCTGTTTTGCGTGCCACCAGTCTGGCCATTGGGCTCGGGAGTGCACCCAGGCGCAGAGGCCTGGTCACAGCCGCCAGTCACCTGGACCGTGCCCCCTCTGCCGGGGACGCGGGCACTGGAAGCGGGACTGCCCACTACTGGAGGCGAGCACCGACCCTGAGGCTGGCCAGTTCTCAGCTGTTGGCATGTCTAAGAGCCGGGACCGACGGGGACCAGGGAACGGCTGGGCCCTCACAGGAACCATCTCCATGGCCGAACCCAGGGTGAGCGTGGAAGTGTCCGGTAAGATTATAAATTTTCATATCGATACGGGGACCACCTACTCTCTCCTTTCCAGTTTTCGCGGTCCTACCCATCCATCTGGGGTAAGGGTGGTGGGGAATGACGGCATCTCAAAATCGTGTCGCCAAACTGACCCCCTACCATGTTTATTCCAGCAGGAACTGTTTGGTCTGACCTAGCCAAACCTTTTGCCTGATTTGTAGATGAGCTGTGCTGCGGTTCTAGGTCAATCCTTGGGGTCAGACTTTTGGGCGGTAGCGTATTTTTCCAAGTGGTTGGATAGTGTCGCCTCTGCTTGGCCAGCATGTCTCCATGCGGTAGTGGCCACCGCTGTAGCGGTACAGAAGAGCAGAAACCTGACTTTGGGCTAGCCCCTTACCGTCTATACTCCACATCGGGTCCTAGGAGTGCTAGGAAATAGGGGAAGCGTGGTCTCATGGGAGGCCGCTTGCTGCAATACCAGGCCCTCCTTCTTGACATCCCTGAGGTTATGTTAAGGACCTGTAACTCTTTGAACCCAGCAACCCTTCTCCCTCTCCCGGAAGATGGGGAAGGGGACTAGCCAGCCCCAGTTCATGATTGCCTAAACGAAATTGATGAGAGTTACTCTAGCAGACGAGACCTTAGAGACTTACCCGTTGAAAACACGGAGGCTAACTGGTTCACAGATGGGTCTAGTTGCATGGACCAGGGAGTCCGATATGCAGGATACGGGGTAGTGAGCCTCCATGAGTTCATCGAGGCACGGACCCTCTCTCCAGGGACCTCTGCACAGAAAGCAGAACTAGTAGCCCTATCTCGAGCTATGAAATTCGGAAAGGGGCTGCGTCTTAACATATTTACTGACTCCAAATATGGCTTCCATGTCTTACATGCTCATGGGGCTATCTGGAACGAGTGAGGTCTCCTCACTGCCCAAGGCACCCCTATCAAACATGCAGAGGAAATCCTCCAACTACTCGCAGCAGTTTGGGAACCCCAGGAGATGGCTGTACTGTAATTCACTGTCAGGGACACCAAAAGGGGAATACGGAAATAATCAAGGGAAATCATTTTGCATACTCAGCTGCTCGATAGAGCAGCTATCTCTATCTACAGCTACCCACGGTAGAGAAGCAAACTGAGGAACCTGAAGGGGACGCTGCCCCCGTCTTACAGGCTGTACGAGAAATCACCCCAATCATGACACCACCGCCATCTCACCGTCGGGCTCACGGCCAGTTTGCGGTACACCCATATGACCCCAAACGCATCTAGTTATGAGTTCATCGCCCACTGTCAGCATGAAGCCGCTCCAGAAGACGGACTATCGACCCTCAGCAACCCCTTAGGAATAAGGGTCGTATGTCTTTGAGGGGGGAATGATGGGGGCCCTCATGCACCATGGAAAGGTTGCAGATATTGTTTGAATGTACGCGGTCCTGTTGCCATATCTCGTATGGGCTTTAGACCCTGCGGCCCACTGGCTGGGTCCAGGAATCAAACCAAATAAGGAGATAGACTTCTCCCAGCTCTGTCCCTTTTGTACCTTCCGTACATTCAACTCCCTGCTCAGGCCCCCAGTTCTTCCCCCTCCTCCTTCCCTCACCCCCAACGATCTGGCCTCCAACTTCATTAACAAAATTAAATCCATCAGGTCCGACCTCCCCAAAGTCACTCCCCCCGTTCTCCACCCCCCGGCTCTCAACACTCTCTGCTACTCTCCCATCCTACCCAGCAGTATCCTCAGAGGAGCTTTCCTCCCTCCTCTCAAGTGCTACTCCGGCCACCTGTGCTTCTGACCCCATTCCCTCTCATCTCATGAAATCTCTCGCTCCATCCCTTCTCCCCTCCTTAACTTCCATCTTCAACCGCTCACTCTCCACTGGTTCCTTCCCCTCTGCCTTCAAACATGCCCATGTCTCTCCCATCCTAACAAAACCCTCTCTTGACCCCACTTCACCTTCTAGTTATCGCCCCATATCCCTCCTACCATTCCTTTCCAAACTCTTTGAACGAGTTGTCTACACGCGCTGCCTAGAATTCCTCAACACTTACTCTCTCTTCGACCCCCTCCAGTCTGGCTTAGGTCCCCTACATTCCACGGAAACTGCCCTCTCAAAGGTCACCAATGACCTCCTGCTTTCCAAATCCAACGGCTCATACTCTATCCTAATCCTCCTCGACCTCTCAGCTGCCTTCGACACTGTGGACCACCCCCTTCTCCTCAACACGCTATCCGACCTTAGCTTCAGACTCCGTCTTTTCCTAGTTCTCCTCTTATTTCTCCGGTCGTTCATTCTCAGTCTCTTTTGAAGGCTCCTCCTCCCCCTCCCATCCTCTTACTGTGGGGTTCCCCAAGGTTCAGTGCTTGGTCCCCTTCTGTTCTCGATCTACACTCACTCCCTTGGTGACCTCATTCGCTCCCACGGCTTCAACTATCATCTCTACGCTGATGACAGCCAGATCTACATCTCTGCCCCTGCTCTCTCCCCCTTTCTCCAGTCTCGCATCTCCTCCTGCCTTCAGGACATCTCCATCTGGATGTCTGCCTGCCACCTAAAACTCAAAACATGTCCGAGACTGAACTCCTTGTCTTCCCTCCCAATCCCTGCCCTCTCCCTGACTTTCCCATCTCTGTTGACGGCACTACCATCCTTCCTGTCTCACAAGCCCGCAACCTTGTTGACATCCTCGACTCCGCTCTCTCATTCACCCCTCACATCCAAGCCGTCACCAAAACCTGCCGGTCTCAGCTCCGCAACATTGCCAAGATCCGCCCTTTCTTCTCCATCTAAACTAGTACCCTGCTCGTTCAACCTCTCATCCTATCCCGTCTGGACTACTGCATCAGCCTTCTCTCTGATCTCCCATCCTCGTGTCTCTCCCCACTTCAACCGTACTTCATGCTGCTGCCCGGATTGTGATTGTCCAGAAGCGCTCTGGACATTTTACTCCCCTCCTCAAAAATCTCCATTGGGTACCAATCAATCTGCGCATCAGGCAGAAATTCCTCACCCTCGGCTTCAACGCTCTCCCTCACCTCGCCCCCTCCTACTTCACCTCCCGTCTCTCCTTCTACAGCCCAGCCCGCACCCTCCACTCCTCTGCCGCTATTCTCCTCACCGTGCCTCGTTCTCGCCTGTTCCTCCGTCGACCCCCGGGCCACGTCATCCCCCGGGCCTGGAATGTCCTACCTCTGCCCATCCACCAAGCTAGCTCTCTTCCTCCCTTCAAGGCCCTACTGAGAGCTCACCTCCTCCAGGAGGCCTCCCCAGACTGAGCCCCTTCCTTCATCTCTCCTTCGTCCCCCTCTCCATCCCCCTCATCTTACCTCCTTCCCTTCCCCAAAGCACCTGTATATATGTATATATGTTTGTACGTATTTATTACTCTATTTATTTATTTATTTTACTTGTACATATCTATTCTATTTATTTCATTTTGTTAGTTTATTTGGTTTTGTTCTCTGTCTCCCCCTTTTAGACTGTGAGCCCACTGTTGGGTAGGGACTGTCTCTATATGTTGCCAACCTGTACTTCCCAGACGCTTAGTACAGTGCTCTGCACACAGTAAGCGCTCAATAAATACGATTGATTGTACCAAATCTGCACCAATCCAGTCCCCATTGTTTTCAAATCTACCAACCACTGTGATCAGCAACAGCAGTATATAAGCCCGTTGTATTGGGCACTCGGGGCCTTTTCCCTTAAGGAAATGGGCCTGCCGGGTGCATTACCCCCTATTCGGTCTTCGGCCTTACCAATAAAAGTTTATTAAAACTTTCGGCAGTCACATTCTGACTAATTCTTTAGTCGCCCGGCGACATGGTGGCCATCCGGAACAACCGCCGCCATCAAGATTGTGAACCCCACCTGGGACAGGGGCAGTGTTCAACCCGATTTGCTTGTACAGTGCCTGGCCCATAGTACAGTGTCTGGCACCATTATCATTATATTATTATTAGTAGTAATAGTAGTAGTAAAGGTAAAAATGAGGCTCAGAGTCTTTAAGTGACTTCCCCAAGGACACCCAGTACGTGTGTGTTGGGGCGAAACCTCTCCCTGCCCTGTCTCTCTTCCCATCTTTTTGGACTCTCAGTACCTGAGTTACCTAGTCCTCGTGGATTATGGACCTAGAGCTCCGTTAATTCCTCTTTGTCCCTGTTGTGTCTTCCTAAGTAGCTGATTTTCAGTTTCCCTCCCCCTCTCCCTTCCCCTCTCTCTCATGGGGGTCCTTCCAGGAAGTCCAAGAAACCTGCTTTCTGGGTGCAATTAGCTGTAAGGGTTGCATAAAACTGCGAATAACCACCCACTTGGTTTAACGTGACAATCTCCACCTCCCCTTCCTTCCCCCTTCCCCGGATGATTGCAATCCGTTTCCCCATGTACTCCCAGTCCTCTCGTCCCTTCCACTCAGAATGGAGAAGCGCCTTTCTGCGGCTTGACTCCTTGTTAGCCCTTTCTACAGCGTTTGAAGCAGGATCCCCCCGACTCCAATCCTCTAATTTAGCCCCCTGCCCCCGGAAAGGACTGTTTTTCTTGTTAGCCGGTCTGTGACAGAGAGGGTTTCTCTGCCTCCTCCAACATTCAGGTTCTACTGCACTCTCCGCTCACTGACGCTTAACTGCTTCTTTCCTCCACCTCCTGGAGCTCTAGTGGCTTTCCTGATTGTACCCGTTTCCAGCCTCGTAAAAGACACGTCAAGTCACCCCGGCCGGACAGAGGGACCGAAAAGAGATCGGAAAGCACCCCTTCCATCACCTGAGATAAGAGTCATTGAAGTAGGTGGCAGCCATCCAATTCGGTTCTTGTGTCTTGCAGATCGCAGGCTGCAGTGATCAATCAATCAATCAATCAATCAATCAATTGGATTTATTCAGTGCTTACTGTGTGTGGAGCATAGTACTAAGTGATTAGGAGAGTATAATGTAACAGAGTTGATAGACACGTTCCCTTTATACAACTACCTTACAGTCTAGAGGGGGAGACAGACATTAAGGTAATTTAATGAATTACAGATATGTACCTAAATGCTGTTGGGTTGAGGGAAGGCCTAGACTGTAAGCTACATGTAAGCTTACTTTAGACTGTAAGCTAGTTGTAGAAAGGGAACGTGTCTATCAACTCTCTTACATTATACTCTTCCAAGCACTTGGTATTATGCTCTGCACACAGTGAGTTCTCAATAAATCCAACTGATTGATTGATTGATTGATCGCCGGGAGCCGCCGATCTGCAAGACCAACAGAGGGAGCACAAGAACCGAATTGGTTAGCTGCTACCCGCTTCAGTGACTCTTACCTCAGGTGATGGAGGGGGTGCTTTTCGGTCCCTTTCCAGTCCCCCTGTCTGGCCGGGGTGCCCTGAAGTGTCTTTTAGGAGGCTGGAAACGGTTACAATTATGAAAGCCACTCGAGCTCCAGGAGGTGGAGGAAAGAAGCGATTAAGTGCCAGTGAGGGGAGAGTGCGGTAGAGCGTGAATGTTGTAGGAGGCAGAGAGACCCTGTCTGTCACAGATCGGCTACCCAGAAAAACAGTCCTTTCCGGGGGCAGGGGGCTAAATTAGAGGATTGGAGTCGGGCAGAACTGGCTTCAAACGCTGTAGAAAGGGATAGCAAGGAGTCAAGCCGCAGAAAGGCGCTTCTCTATTCTGCGTGGAAGGGACGAGAGCACTGGGAGGAAGTGGGGAAACGGACTACAGTCATACGGGGAAGGGGGAAGGAAGGGGAGGTGGAGATAGTCAACTCTCTCAGTTTTGCCACCAGTATCCCTAGAGAAGATTTTTTATCGTCTCTCAAAATCCACCCTCTCCACCTGCGCATCTGAATCCATTCCTTTGCATCTTGTTAAAAGTCTTTCTCCTCCCTTCTTTCTTCCCTGTCATTTTCAACTGTTGACTTTCCAATGGCTTCTACCCCACTATTTCCAAACATACCCATGTCTCCCCTCGCCTAACCCTCCCACCCCGCCCTTGACCCTACAACGCCCTCCAAGTTACCGCCCCATCTCCCACCTACCGCTTCTCTCCAAACCCCTTGAGCGAGCTGTTTAAACCCACTGTGCCAAGCTCCTCTCCTTCAATTCTCTCCTTGCCCCCTCCAATTTGCCTTCCGTCTCTTTCAATCCACATAAACCGCTCTCTCAAAGGTCACCAATGATCTTTATTGCCAAATTCAAAGACCTCTACTCCATCCAAATTCTTGCCTTGATTACTGTATCAGCCTCCTTGCTGACCTCCCTGATTCCTGTCTCTCCCTACTCTAGTCCATACTTTACTCAAGTGCCCTGTTCATTTTTCTACCAAAGCATTCCGGCCATGTTTCCCCACTCATCAGGACATCCAATTTTGCCCATCCACCACCAACAGAAACTCCTCACGTTTGGCTTTACAGCACTCCATCATCTTGTACCCTCCTACCTCACCTCCCTACTCTCCTTCTACAATTCAGCCCGCACACATTGCTGCTCTAACGCTAAACCTTTCACTGTACCTCAATCTCGTCTATTTCGCTGACGATCTCTTGCCCAAATCCTGCCTCTGGTCTGGAACGCCCTTCCTTCTCATATCCTACAGACTGTCTCTCCTTTCAAAGCCTTTTTGAAGGCACATCTCCTCCAAGTTACCTACCCTGCCTAAGAGCCCTGACATGCTCCCTTTATTCATCCCCTATGCCCCCAGCCCCACAGCACTTAGTTATACATCTGTAATTTATTTAAATTAAAGTTTGTCTCCCCCACTAACCTCTAGACTCTAGATAACTGGTTTCAAAGTGCTCCATCACCTTGCTTCTTCGTACCTCACCTCCCTTCCCTCCTTCTACATCGCAGCCCACAAACTTTACTCCTCTGGTGCTAACATTCTCACTGTGCCTCGATCTTGCCTGTCACACTGTCGACCCCAGGCCCATATCCTTCCTCTGTCCTGGAACGCTCTCCCTCCTCAAAACCGCCAAACAATCACTTTCCCCCCTTCAAAGACCTACTGAAGGCTCACCCCATTTCAAGAGGCCTTCCCAGATTAAGCCCCCCGCTTTCGCATCTCCTCCTCCCTTCCGCATTGTCTCGACTCATTCTCTTCCTCCCTCCCCCCCCCCACAGTACTTATGTATATATGTATATTTCTATAATTCTATTTATTGATATTGCTGTACGTTTACTTGTTTTGATGTCTGTCTCTTCCCATCTAGACTGAAAACCCGGTGTGAGCAGGGAATGACTCTATTGCTGAACTGTACACTGAATCTATTATTTTTCAAGTGCTTGGTACACTGTTCTGCACACAGTAAGCACTCAATAAATATGATTAACTGATTGACTGCTTTGCACCAAGCGAGTACACAGTAAAAACCAGGACTACTATTCTAAAATACAAAAGTGCTACCCTGAGTGTGTTATTGTTTTCTTATAGAAAGAGCTAGTGGTATTATTCTGGCTTCGCCACGTGTCTGCTGTGTGACCTTAGGCAAGTCTCTGTGACACTTATCTGTGCCTCAGTTACCTTATCAATAAAATGAGGATTGAGACTGTGAACCCCACGTGGGACAGGGACAGTGTTCAATCCGATTTGATGTTACAGTGCCTGACACATAGTACAGTGCCTGGCAGCATTATCATTATAGTAGTAGTAGTAGTAGTTGTAGTAGTAGTAGTAGTAGTAGTAGTAGTAGTAGTAGTAGTAGTAAAGGAAAACCTGAGGCTCAGAGACTTTCGATGACTTCCCCAAGGACACCCAGTGAGGGTGTGTTGCGGGGAGACCCGTCTCTGTCCTGTCGCTCTTCCCATCTTTGTGGACTCTCGGTACCTGAGTTACCTAGTCCTCGTGGATTATGGCCCTAGAGCTCCGTGAATTCTTCTTTGATTGCCCTTCTTGTGTTTTCCTAAGTAGCTGATTTTCACCTTCCTTCCCCCATTTCTTTCCCCTCTCTCTCATGGGGGTCCTTCCAGGAAGCCCAAGACACCTGCTCTCTGGGTGCCATTAGCTGGAATAGTTGCATAAAACCGCGAATAACCACCCACTTCATTTAACGTGACAATCTCCACCTCCCGTTCCTTCCCCCTTCCCCGGATGATTGTAATCCGTTTCCCCACTTCCTCTCAGTGCTCTTGTCCCTTCCACGCAGAATAGAGAAGCGCCTTTCTGCAGCTTGACTCCTTGCTATCCCTTTCTACACCGTTTGAAGAGAGTTCTGCCCGACTCCAATCCTCTAATTTAGCCTCCTGCCTCCGGAAAGGACTGTTTTTCTGGGTAGCCGGTCTGTGACAAACAGGGTCTCTCTGCCTCCTCCAACATTCATGCTCTACTGCACTCTCCCCTCACTGGCGCTTAATCGCTTCTTTCCTCCACCTCCTGGAGTTCGAATGGCTTTCCTGATTGTAACCGTTTCCAGCCTCCGAAAAGACACGTGAGGGCACCCCGGCCGGATAGGGTTCCTGGAAAGGGACCGGAAAAGCACCCCCTCCATCACCTGAGGTAAGAGGCACTGAAGCGGGCGGCAGCTAACCAATTCGGTTCTTGGGCTCCCTCTGCTGGCCTTGCAGATCGGCGGCTCCCGGCGATCAATCAATCAATCAATCAATCAATTGGATTTATTGAGCGCTTACTGTGTGCAGAGCATAGTACCAAGTGCTTGGGAGAGTATAATGTAAGAGAGTTGACAGACATGTTACCTTTCTACAACTAGCTTACAGTCTAGAGGGGGAGACGGACATTAAGGTAATTTAATAAATTACAGATATGTACATAAATGCTGTTGGGTTGAGGGAGGGGTGGATGAAGGATGTAAATTCAAGGGTGATGCAGAAGGGAGTGAGAAAATAGAAAGAGAAGAGGAAATGAAGGCTTAGTCTGGGAAGGAGGAAGAGATGTGTCTACACAAAAGCTTTGATTGTGGAGAGAGTAATAGAGTGTCAGATATAAAGATGGACGATGTCCTAGTCCAAAGACAGGACGTTGACAAGTGATCAGCAGTGCGGTAGACAAGAATGAGGTACAGTGAGTAGGTTGGTATTAGAGAAGCGAAGTTTGCAGGCTGGGTTTTAGTAGGAGAAAAGTGAGGTAAGGTGGGAGGAGACAAGGTGATTGAGTGTTTTGAGGGTTTGAATGTGATGAGAACAAAGTGACTTATAGAGTCCTAGCTTCCTTGAGAGATCACCTAATCCAGACAGGGCCTCACTTTGAGCATCTCCCCTGTTTTATTCATTCATTCATTCAATAGTATTTATTGAGCACTTACTGTGTACAAAACACTGTACTAAGTGCTTGGGAGGGTACAGTATAACAAGAAACAGACACATTCCCTGACCACAGTGAGCTCACAGTCTAGAGAGGGAGACAGGTTTTAAACCCAAACCCCAGAGTCCGGTTGGTCTCCCCACAAGCCTATCAGAATGTTGATGCTGCTACTGCAGGGAAGATGAGAAGTCCTGGTCTTCACTTCTACTACTACCACTAATAATAATAGTAATACTTTCTTAGCACTTACTATTGGACCAGGTACTGTGCTAAGAACTGGAGTAAATACAAGATAATCAGACTGGACAGAATCCCTGACCCAACCGGGGTTCATAGTGTAAGAAATATTAGCCCTCGGAGAAGCAATATGGCTAAGTGAAAATAGCACGGTCTTGGCAGTTAGAGGTCGTGGGTTCTAATCCAGGCTCCTCCACTTCTCAGCTGTGTCACTTTGAGCAAGTCACTTTACTTCTCTGTGCTTCAGTTACCTCATCCGGGAAAGGAAGATGAAGACTATGAGCCCCACGTGGGGCAACCTGATTTCCTTGTACATACCCCAGTGTTTAGAACAGTGTTTGGCACATAATAAATGCTTAACAAATACCAGCATTATTATTTTTCTTATCATTATTAACATCATCCAGCCCTTCTCTCGACCCCTACTCTAAGCCTTCTCTTCTCTGGACTAAACACCCCAGCGTTACTAGAGCTTTCCAGAAGAGACTGTTCTATCATTTAATTGGTCTTGTCTACTTGACTTCGTTAGCTTGGTCTGCCTGGCTCATGTTTTCAATTTATCAGAATTCACCGGTTTCTCAATGGCACTAATAATACCGACTTTATTAGGCTGCTTATCGTAGAGACCCTACTATCAGTAGGGGAGGAGAAATAGGAGGAGAAGCAAGAGGAGGAGAAGGAAGGAAAGGAGGAGGAAAAAGAAGAGGAGGAAGAGGAGGAGCAGGATAAGAAAGAGTAAGTCATGTCTTAGGTTTCTTGCTTAGCACTTTTTAAAGATTTCTAAAGTGCTTATTTTTCATCCTCACAACACTGCTGCGAGGGAAGAAAAATCAGGCATTATTTTATAGAAGAGGAAACTGAGTCCCATAGAGGTGACATTACTTGCCCTAGGTCATACAGAAGGCCAGTGGCGGTGCTGGGGCTAGAATCCGGATTTCCTGCACCCAGGGTGACAGAGGTACTCCCTCTGATTGGCCAGCCGCTGAGGCCTAGAGAAAGGGAAAGGGGGAGAGGATCAGAGGAAGAATACGTGGGTGGAGAAAGCGGACGCATCCCAGGTTAGGAAAACACTGAATATTCCTGGACTGAAGTGTAAAACTCCCTTCAGAGGAGATGCATCTTCTTCAAGGAAGCCGAGTCGGCACCGAGTCTTGCGCTTCCCTGACAAAGGAGACCGAGAACTCGGGCTCCAGACCGAGCCCGCTGGCTTCTCTCAGTGGAAAAATACCGAGTAGCATTGATAGAGCTGTACTCCTTGTGTGCAGTTTAGGAGAGTACACAGAGGTAGAAGGCGTGATTTCTGAGAAATCGCTACTTCTACATCAAGCTCCCCAGAATCCAAGGTTAATAATTACGTGATTATAGTATTTATTAAAAACTTACTATGTATCAAGTACTCTGCTAAACGCTAAGGTAGATACAAGATGGTCATATCAGATCCAGCCCCTTTCCCACCCCAGGCTCGCGATCAATGATAGAGATGAAGAAGCGAGCACAGAGAAGTGAAATGACTTGCTCAGGGTTCCACAGCAGGGACAAAACAGAACTGTACTCTCTCAAGTGCTTAATACAGTGCTCTTCAAACAGTAAATGCTCACTACATACCATTGATGATGATGGTGATGATGATGATATTTGAGCCCCGACTCCCGATTCCTGGCCCCCAGGTCTTTTTACTAGGCCACTCTCCCTCTCTGACTCCCATACAGAAACCTTTGTTTCTGTAGTTTACCTGTGTGGTGCTCAGGCTGGAGGAGAGGAGGACACTGCATCCATCCCCCTGCCCGTAAAGTGGCTAAATTCTACAGCCGGTTTTATGAGGGATTTCCTAGCCTTGGTTATGTTGAAAAGTGGTCCCTGTTGTCTAGCCCAATCCCTCTAACTGTAGCTCCAGTAAACCCCCCTCTTTGTCTCTCTCACTGCTCAGGGAAGAAAGGGTACATTCCAAGGTAGTGTAAGGGAGAATGAAGTGGTTTAGTCCAGTGTACAATAATAATGTAATAACAATCATTCTCGTATTTGCTAAGTGCTTATTATGTGCCGGGCACTCTACTAAGTGCTGGGGTAGATACAAAATTAACGGTTCAGACCCAGTCCCTGTCCCATATGGGGTTCACAGATTCATCCCCATTTTTCAGATAACTGAGGCACAGATAAGTGACTTGCCCAAGGTCATCCAGCAGATAAGTGGCAGAGCCAGGATTAGAACCCAGGTTCTCTGACTTCCAGGCCCATGCTCTTTTCACTAGACTACACTGCTTCTTTACAAATGGGAGGGACTAGTTACTATCACTACCATTACTGCTAGTAGCATTATCTTGATTACTACTAGTACTAGAAATAGCATTTATTAAGCACTCATTCACTCATTCATTCATTCAATTGCATTTATTGAGCGCTTACTGTGTGCAGAGCACTGTACTAAGCGCTTGGGAAGTACAAGTTGGCAACATATAGAGACGGTCCCTACCCAACAGCGGGCTCACAGCCTAGAAGGGGAGACAGACAACAAAATAAAGCATATTAACAAAATAAAATAAATAGAATAAACATGTACAGGTACAATAAATGAATAAATAGAGTAATAAATATGTACAAGCATAAATACATATACATACACACACACACACACACACACACACATATATATATAGGTGCTGTGGGGAGGGGAAGGAGGTAAGGTGGAGGGGACGAGGAGGGGGAGGAAGCACTGGAAAATAGTACACAGGAGGGAATTGGGCACAGATCCTGTCCCTTGAGAGGCTCACAATCTATGAATAAAGACAGGGAGAGTACTTGAGACACACAGTGAGAGCAATGAAACAATAAAACTTTGACAGCGTACAAGACAAGGACAAATACACAAAATACAAAATAAAAACAAAGGTCATTAGGGAGCTGTGACTGGAGGAGCAGAATTTCAGGTTCTCTGATTTGGAGTTCATGACATACCCGAAGTCACAGCAATAGCTACCACAGTCACTAGCCTTCCCAAGGATTAAGGAAGTCTCATGCTGCAGATGTTGGGGAGAACAGTAGAAAGTGTTGTTATCCTGTCCCTATTCTCTGATAATATCTCTTCTTACATTTTCAACAAAATGATAAGCCATTCCTCCTCAGTTCTAGGGATGCTGTTCATGAATGATAAGAGAAAAAGCGTTTTCTCGTGGATAAAGCATGGGCCCGGGAGTCAGAAGGAGCTGGATTCTCATCCTTACTCTGCCACTCACCGCTTTGTGAGTTTGGGCAAGTCACTTCACTTCTCTGGGTCTCAGTTATCTCATTTGTAAAATGGACATTAAGACTGTAAGCTCCATGTGGGAAAGGGACTGTGTCCAACCCAGTTTGGTTGTAATAATAATAATAATAATGGTAATCGTTAAGTACTTACTATGTCATAGGCACTGTACCAAGTGCTGGAGTGGAGTCAAGCCTATCGGTTGGACACTGTTCCCATCCCACATGGGGCTCGCAGTCTCAATACCCATTTTACAGATTCGTTCATTCATTCAATCGTATTTATTGAGTGCTTACTGTGTGCAGAGCACTGTACTAAGCGCTTGTGAGGTACAAATCAGCAACATATAGAGACGGTCCCTGCCCAACCATGGTCTCACGTTCTAAAATATGGGCTCACAGTCTGATGAGGTAACTGAGGCCCGAGAAGTGAAATGATTTCACACAGCAGACAAATGGCAGAGCCAGAGTTAGAATCCACGACCTTTTGACTCCCAGACCCGTGCTGTATCTACTAGGCCATGCTGCTTCTTACTGCAATGCTTAGTACAGTGCCTGGAACATAGTAAACACTTAACAAATGCTATTATTATTGGTAGTAGTAGTAGTAGTAGTAGTAGTAGTAGTAGTAGTAGTAGTAGTAGTAGTAGTAGTAGTAACAATGATGTGGGTCTTCATTAGGTCTTATGCCTGGAAGAGTTAATATAGAAAGTCCAAGCCCTTCTCTTAGCCTACAGTTTTGTTGGGTACCTGATACATTCTGTATAGCTTTTTCAGGTCTGAACTCTACTAATTTCTACTGTCACTTTCGATTTTCCTGGCTAGCTTCCCCTTCAATCCCTATCCCAGGAACTCTATACTATCTGGAGCAGCGGGTCCACTGTGCCTTTCTTCTCTCAGATGGTCTTGCTCATTCTCTCAGGCCTCAGTAATTGGACTGAGCTTCCCCGGAAACTGTCATTCACTGCAGGCAATGGTAGCTTAGAGCAGAGGCTTGCCAACAGGCAACTAGACTACTACTATTATAATTACTAGTAATAATAATAACTATATTATTAGTAGTAATGATAATGATAGCTATCTAGTACTAGTAGAAGCAGCAGCAGCAGCAGCAGCAGCAGCAGCAGTAGTAGTAGTAGTAGTAGTAGTAGTAGTAGTAGTAGTAGTCGTAGAACTACAGCATGGCTCAGTGGAAAGATCCCGGGCTTGGAAGTCAGAGGTCATGGGTTCTAATCCCAGCTCTGCCACTTGTCTGCTATGTGACTTTGGGCAAGTCACTTAACTTCTCTGTGCCTCAGTTACCTCACCTGGAAAATGAGGATTAAGATTGTGAGCCCCACGTGGGACAACCTAATCACCTTGTATCCCCCCCAACGCTTAGAACAGTGTTTCACACATAGTAAGTGCTTAACAAATACCATTATTATTATTAATCATATTAGTAGTAGTGGTAGTAGTAGTAATAGCAGTAGCACTGATGAGAAACAGTATGGCCTGATGGATAGGGCACAGGCCTGAGAGTCAGAAGGACATGGGTTATAATCCCGACTTCACCGCCTGCCTCTTGTGTAACCTTGGGCAAGTCACTTCACTTCTCTGGACCTCAGTTACATCTTCTGTAAAATGGAGATTAAGACCTTGAGCTCCAGGTGGGACCTGTGCTATGTCCAACCTGATTATCCTGCACCTATCCCAGTGCTTAGTACAATGCCTGGTACTTAGAAAACACTTACCAAATACGGTTTTCAACATACTAGTGCTATTACTACTTCTGCCGCCAAATTAATATCGTCTTTGCTTCTCAGCAGACCTCCAGGATGGGCAGTGAGGGAGAAACCAACCGGTCGGTAGGAACCTACATCATCGTCGTGGGCTTTAAGATCAGTCCAGAACTCCAGATCTTCCTCTTCCTAGCTTTGCTGGTGGCCTACTGTCTGGTGCTGCTGGGGAAAGTCGGCATGATAGCCGTGATCCAAGGGGAACCCCGGGTCCATAACCCTATGTACTTCTTCCTCCAGAACCTGTCCTTCACTGACCTCTCTCTGCCATCACCCCCAAGGCAATGGCCAGCTTCTGGAAACAGGGTAAGTCCATTTCCTTAGCTGGCCGTGCTGTCCAGTTCTTCCTGTTCACTTCCTTCATTTTGACCGAGGGCTTTGCTCTGACGGCCATGGCTTATGATAGACTGGTCCCTATCTGCTCGCCACTCCTCTACTCCTCCCGCATATCTCGGTCCCTCTGCATCCGGCTAGTGGCTGGCTCGTAAGACTATGGCTGTATCGGCTCCACTCTTCAGTCTACCATCACATTCTCTGTGACTTTCTGCCCCTCATGGGTCATCAAACACTTTTACTGTGATGTCCAGTTACTCCGCCGGATCACATGCTCCGACACCTCCGTCTAGGAGGCCATGTCCTTTGTTCTGTCTGCAGTCATCATCCTGCCCACCGTCCTGGTTATCCTGGGCTCTTACGTCTGCATTGGCTCTGCCATCCTAAAGATCAGCTCCTCTGAGGGGGGCAAGAAGGCTCTCTCCACCTGTGGCTCTCATCTGGGCGTCGTGAGCCTCCTCTGTGGAACCATGTCTTTCATTTACCTCACCCCATCTTCATCCCTTGAGTGTCTCAAGGCGGCTGCCATGTGCTACACCCTCATCACCCCCATGCTGAACACCATGATTTATTCTCTGAGGAACAAAGATCTCAAGGAGGCCCTGAGAAGGATCCTGGGAAAAAATGGCTTCTTTCTGAAACTTCCCCCCACCCCCAGTAATAGTGGTAATAATAATAACAATTATGGTACTTGTTAAGTGCTTACTATGTGCCAAGCACTATTCTAAGCACTACGTTAGAGACAAAGCAATCAGGTTGGACACAGTTCCTGCCCCACATGGGGCTCATACTCATAATCTCCATTTTACAGATGAAGTAAGTGAGGCCCAGAGAAATAAGGTGACTTGCCCAAAATCACACAACAGACATGTGGCAGAGCCGGGATTAGAACCCAGGATCCTCTGACTCCCAGACCCGTATTGTATTCACTAAGCCACACCAGTAGTACTTATTGAGTACCCCCTGGTTTTGGTGCACTGCACTGAGCTCTCAGGAAATACAGAATTTAAAATTGCTCTGCCCACAAGGAATTAGTACTCTAAACATATAGCCTACTGGAGGAGGAGTAGAATTAGTATTTTTGAACATCCATGGTGCCCTGCTTTTTATTGCTGTTGACCCCTTAACCATGCTCTGTCCCTAACCTGGAACTTCCCACTTCAGAACTGGCAGTCCACAGCTAATCACATCTACCCTAGGAGAACGTCCCTGATTAGTCTCAAATCTCCCCACCTTATTTTTCCCCACTTTCTACTCCATCATTTCTTGGGTACTCACGCCTGATCCCTTTGCACTTATGTCCTTATTTTTAAACTCTATTTCTTCCCAACCACCTGTGATTTACATATGTATCTGTCTTCTCTACTAGATTGTAAATTCTTTCAAGGCAGGGATTGTATCTCTATTGTACCCTTCCAAGTGCTTAGTACAGTGCTCGGTACAGGGTAAGTGTTTTGTAAATTCTACTGATTGACCCCAAGTGTTTGAGAGGTACAGAATAAAGGAATGGCACAATCCATGTCCACAAGGAGCTCAGATTAAAATGAATGATACAGACATATAAATATTCACAATTAGAGTGGTCAAAATTAATCACTGAATATATAAATTAGTGTTCTCTCCTTTTCTCCTAACTGCCAGGCCTCCTCCATTGGGATCCTCATCCTCGACTCCGCTCTCTCATTCACCCCTCACATCCAAGCCGTCACCAAAACCTGCCGGGCTCAGCTCCACAACATTGCCAAGATCCGCCCTTTCTTCTCCATCCAAACCGCTACCCTGCTCGTTCAAGCTCTCATCCTATCCCGTCTGGACTACTGCATCAGACTTCTCTCTGATCTCCCATCCTCGTGTCTCTCCCCACTTCAATCCATACTTCATGCTGCTGCCCGGATTATTTTTGTCCAGAAATGCTCTGGGCATGTTACTCCCCTCCTCAAAAATCTCCAGTGGCTACCAATCAATCTGTACATCAGGCAGAAATTCCTCACCCTCGGCTTCAAGGCTCTCCATCACCTCGCCCCCTCCTACCTCACCTCCCTTCTCTTCTTCTACAGCCCACCCCGCACCCTCCGCTTCTCTGCAGCTAATCTCCTCACCGTACCTCGTTCTCGCCTGTCCCGCCGTCGACCCCTGGCCCACGTCATCCCCCGGGCCTGGAATGCCCTCCCTCTGCCCATCCGCCAAGCTAGCTCTCTTCCTCCCTTCAAGGCCCTACTGAGAGCTCACCTCCTCCAGGAGGCCTTCCCAGACTGAGCCCCTTCCTTCCTTTCCCCCTCGTCTCCCTCTCCATCCCCCCATCTTACCTCCTTCCCTTCCCCACAGCACCTGTATATATGTATATATGTTTGTAATATTTATTACTCTATTTATTTATTTATTTATTTTACCTGTACATATCTTTTCTATTGATTTTATTTTGTTAGTATGTTTGGTTTTGTTCTCTGTCTCCCCCTTCTAGACTGTGAGCCCACTGTTGGGTAGGGACTGTCTCTATATGTTGCCAACTTGTACTTCCCAAGCGCTTAGTACAGTGCTCTGCACACAGTAAGCGCTCAATAAATGCGACTGATTGGTTGATTGATCCTCTTTTCTTCCAATGCCTGTGTTCTTACTGTACGACCTTCTGCAAGTCGTTTTGCCACGGTGAACTTCAGCTTTCCTCAGGGCTCTATCCAGGAAGTACGTATAGCACACGGTCCCCACAGCACCAGAACAGGGTTAGGTAGGAGCTAGGGAGGTGATGGGGAAGAATTTAGGTAGTTCACACAAAATAATTTAAATTCATTTAGCAAAGTTATTAGCAAGATCATTAGTGGCAAGAGGAGTTGGGAGCACAAGGAGTTGAAGGTGAAAGCTAAAAGTCAGGAATAGTTGGTTCTTGGGTTTCTTGATCAGTGAAGTGGGGGAGAATTTGAGATGGATGAGGTCCATCCAAGAAAGTTTATAAGTAACCAAAATAACAAAAATAAAATATTTATTTTACACTTACTATGGGACAAGCACTGCGCTAAGGGCTGACGTAGGTACATGGTAATTGGATCAGATATAGTCGTGGTTCCACATGGTTTCACAGTCTAGGTAGGAAGGAGAACCATCATTGAATCCCTATTTCACAGAAGAAGAAGCTGAGGCATCGTGATGTTTTAGAAAACATGATCTGGACAGCAGAGGGAAGCGTGGGCAAGGGAGGGGAGAGGCTAGTGACAGAGAGGTCTGCGAGGACCAGGAAGTAGTCCTGGGATACGACAAACATCTGGACCAGCATGGTGGTATTTGCTGAGCCTCACTGGGAACAGCACACAGAAGTAAACGTTGGGAAAGTACAGTAGATCTACAAGACAGGTTTCCTTCCCGCAAGAAACTTCCACTCTACTGAAAACAGACAAAAAAAAACCCCAAAACGTTATCAACCAGGTAATCAGAATAAATAAGTTAACTGAACAATCGATGATATTTATATATGCACATGTGCTGAGGGAGAGAGTAAAACACTCAATATGTAAGCACCCTCTGGTGGGGGTGGTGTCTTGGAACAAGTGCGATCCTGAGGAGAAAATGGGCAAAAATACATCACCTAAGAGCATGACCTGGTTACAGAAACCCATGAACCTAAAACTCCTAAAGCCCTAGGACGTTCCGTACTTTGCCAGGTTCACTGTCTACCTATGGAAGATCTCTCATTCATATCTAAAGGGGGAGTGACTGTGATCAAGAATTTGTGTAATATATGGATGGGCAGTCAGTAAGGAGTTACTAGGGAGAAACCGAGGGTGTCAGGTGGTCAGCCCCTCAACATCAATCTATGAAAAATATTAAATATATGCCTACTGCTTGCACAGTCATACACTAAGTCCTAGAGAGAGCAGAATAGTGGGAGAAGACAGGCTCTCTGCCCTGAAACAGCTTGCACTCTAACCATAAAGATGAAATACCATCCAGGACATTCATATACCCATCTCTCCATATTGTCCTGTTGTCACTGACAGACATGGAGTTCTGGGCTGGGTCGATCAATGGTCTAACCCACTATCTTCCATTTTTGTAGATCCCTCCATACTGGGATTTGACATCTGGTTGTCCAGCAAGATTCTCACTTCCTGTGGAAAACGTTTACGTTTCCTACCACATCCCTGAAGACCTGCTTGACGTGCTGTTTCCACAGGGTGTAGATGAAGAAGTTGAGCAACGGAACCTCGGAGGTGTGGAGTAAGGCCACCCTCTTATTCTAAGCCTTCCTTGGGGAACGGATTGACATACATGAAGATGCAGCTGCTGTATGAGCTGCAGTGCAAAAGCAGTGTGGCTCAGTGGAAAAGAGCACGGGCTTTGGAGTCAGAGGTCATGGGTTCAAATCCCGGATCTGCCAATTGTCAGCTGTGTGACTTTGGGCAAGTCACTTAACTTCTCCGGGCCTCAGTTCCCTCATATGTAAAATAGGGATTAAGACTTTGAGCCCCCCATGGGACAACTTGATCACCTTGTAACCTCCCCAGTGCTTAGAACAGTGCTTTGCACATAGTAAGCGCTTAACAACTACCATTATTATTATCATTATTAGGAGATGGAGACCACTACCATGTGGGAGGAGCAGGTGGAAAGGGCCTTTTTCCTCTGCTGGGCAGAGGAAAGTTTCAGGATGGTACGGACAGTGGCCGTGTAGGGCACGGTCACTAGCTCCAAGGTGATCAGGAGTGTCACCACTGCCAAGTCAAGGGCTATCACCTCTATGGCCTGGGTGTCTGAGCAGGTCAGCTGTAGTAATATTATGCAGTCACAGCAGTAATGGTTGATTACGTTAGGGCCACAGAAAGGTAGCTGGCTGATCATGATGTTTGACACTAAAACAGTAAGCCAGCCAGACACCCAGGAACCGAGAACCAGCAGAATGTAGACGCTGCCACTCATGACGGTTGTGTAGTGCAGGGGCCGGCAGATGGCAACATAACGGACTTAGGCCATGGCAGCCAAGAGAAAGAACTCTGTCGCCAAAAGCAAGATGGCGAAGAACTGTACAAAACAGGCGTCAAAGCTAACGATCAATCAATCAATCAATCGTATTTATTGAGCGCTTACTATGTGCATAGCACTGTACTAAGCGCTTGGGAAGTACAAATTGGGGGAAGTACAAATTGGGGGAAGTACAAATTGGGGGAAGTACAAATTGGGGGAAGTACAAATTGGATCTTGTTCCCAGTTCCGATGCTGCTTTTCTGCGACAAGGAGAGACGTGAAGGAGATCTCCAGGAAGGAGGAATTGCAAAGGAAGAAGTACATGGGGGTGTGGGGCCAGGAGTCCACAACCCAGTCCAGTTCCTTTGCTGCATTTCTGGGGACAAAGATAGACGTGAAGGAGACCTGCAGGAAGGAGAATCTGCACAGGAAGAATTACATGGAGGTGTGAGGCGGGAGTCCAGCAGGATGAGGGTAATGATTACCAGGTTCCCAGCGACGCTCAGCCCATAAGTGGCAAACAGAAAAAGGAAAAGCAGAGACTGAAACTCTGGATCGTCCGACAATCTGAGGAGAATGAACTCTGTCACTATTGTTCGGTTTCTCATCATTGACTCCAGCGGGAACAGAAAGAGTAGGGAGAATGTAGGTGGAAGAATAATTGGAAAACTAATCACTCGATCATTCTCACAGTAAATCGGTCATATTTATTGAGCTCCTATTGTTGTGTGAAGCACTATGTTGAGCACTGGGGAGAATACAGTAAAGTTAGAACATATGATCCCTGTTCTCCTTTGAAGTCTAGCTGGGGATCCAGACTCTGGCAAGATTTTCAAAAATCAATCAGTCATATTGATTAAGGTCCTAATGTGTGTAGAACAAAATGCCAAGCACTCGGAGAGTATGATAGAATTATATATATGATCCCTGCCTTCCAGGAAATTACAGTCTCTCCTGGGAGACAGAGACAAAAATCAATTACTAATGTCCAACGTGATTATCTTGTATCTGCTCTAGCATTTAGAACAGTGCTTGACAACTAGTAAACGCTTAACAAATGCTATTATTATTATTATTACTAGGAGGAAACGGTAGAGTGTAAAGATCTGTACATAGGTGCTACAGGGAATGGGGAGGGGTGAGTTCCCACGTCTATAGTTGGAAAGAGAGGGCTGAAAAATGGCAGCTGGACAGGGCCAAAGAAAACTTCTTTTATGGAATTATGAAAAAGGGGATAATGTCTTCATCCGTCTACCTTGACTCTTCATTCCTTTAAACATTATATTCTCTGGTCTTCGTCTTCTGGGTTCCCTTGTGCCTATTAGCTCTGTTGGCTCTCATAAAGCCACTCCTACTTTCCAAATCTTCATTCATGTCAAAACCTTTCTCTAAAAACAATTCCATCTTCTTTTAAACCAGGAATAATAATCTTCTGCTTTTCATTCCTCTTTGGAGCATTCCCGTCTACTGTGGATTCTCATCTCAGTCTCACCTTCTCCCTGAGACTTGTTCTCCTCTTGGACTCCCTCTCTCTTCACACCAGTCCTTCAACAGCTGTCCCCATCAAAAAAGCTTTTCTGAAATCCTAATTCCTTCATGAGCCCTACCCTGATTCGTATTTCTTCTCTCTAGATCACATCTTCCCAACTACAACAGACCTCCTGCACCAACTACACACTTCTGTACATGTTGACTTATATAACCTATTCTTTCAGCACCACCTTTATGAGAACAAGCACTTTTTTCTTTCTCTTTTTCTATCAGAAAACTCTTTGTTATTTCTTTCGGTGTCTGCTTCTTCCAGGTGACTATAAGCTCATGGAGGGCAGAAATAATTCCTGCTAACTCTAATGCACACTCCCAGGTTCTAAGTACAGTGCTCTGCACAGAGTAGACCGTAGGCTCCTGGGTCTGTGTCTGTGTCTACCAATTCTAGTGTACTGTACTCTCCCAAGCTCTAGGGTCAGTGCTCCACACATAGTCAGCACTCAATAATTACAATTGTTTGATTGGTTGAAGTCTTTCCCCTCCCGGTCTTCATCCCCTCCACCCCCTGTCCCTAAATGTTTGACTCCTATTCCTTCCCACAGTCCCTCGAATAAGTTACAGGAAAAGATGACACTTGGTAGGAGAGGGAGGAGTTTTTCACACCCAAATACTTTCCAGGATTCTGAAAAAAAAAGAATTTCATTTATATGTTCCCACTCAGGATTTTTCATACACACATCATCTCAAAATCAATCTGACCACAGAATTTACTGTGATAATTCAGGAGGCATTCAACAGAGCTGGGATTTCAGCAAACTACCACACCAGAAGGCAGATGTCTCTTTGAGAAACTAAGTTGTTTCAGTCTTTCCCGAAGGAGTGGGAACAGTTACAAGGTGTTCGTATTTAAGGGATAGCATCTGTAAGAAACCCATATGGAGGAGGAGAGAGGTCTCAAGGAGCCCCAAAATATTAATTACAGCACTTATTAAGTGCTTAATATGTTCTAAGAGCTGCAGTGGATGCATGATTAACAGATCAGGCAGAGTCCCTCTCCCACACGAAGCTCACAATCCAATTCCCGTCCTTGCTAGCCCTTCCTACAGTTTCTATTCAGTCTGACTCAACCCTTCGAGAAGACCTCAGGGGTCAGTTAGTGCTGCCCCCATCTCCCAGGAAGTGCTGTTTTTCATGGTGGGAGAGAATCTGTCGTAGGCAGAGATGAAAAGTCGAAGATTCATCAGCTAGTTTGTGATGTAGAGGGTCTCTCTCTCTCCTCCAACATCCACCCTCTACCTCGCTCTCCCTGCACCGGAGCTGAACTGCTTTTTCTCCATCATCCTGGAGCTTGAGGGGCATTCTAGTTTGTGACCATTTCCAGCCTCCAGAAAGAGCCTTTAGGGCACCCCGACCGGATGGGGACAGGGAAAATGGCCGAAATGCTTCCCCTCCAACTCCCTCGGAAAGAGTCAGTGGAGGAAAGCTCTGCGGCCAGCCATCCATTCCGGACCTTGTGCGTCCTCTGTTGTCCTCGCAGATGACCGACTTGCAGTGGTGAGGGATTTTGGTCTGGGGCGAAGTGATTCATAGAATCATAGTTTCCCCGGGCTATCTTCTAGCCTAGTCCCCTGCTCCCAGGCAGTGCCACACTTACCATATCTCCCCTGTTTTAAACCCAGCCCTCACAGCCTGGACGGTCTCTCTGCAGCCTATCAGAATCTTGCAGCAGTTGCTGCTGCTATTTCTGTTTAGGAGTCCCAGTGTTCAATACGACTACTACTACGACCACTACTACGACTACTACTACTACTACTACTACTACTACTACTACTACTACTACTACTACTACTACTAAAATAATTGCTTAGTATGGCCTACTGTAAAAAACTGACCTGGGTGTCAGAGGATCTGAGTTCTTATCCGGCCTCTGTCACTTTCCTGCTATATGAGCTTGGGCAAGTCACTTAACCTCTCTGTGCCTCAGTTCTTTCCTCTGTAAAATGGGGAATCAACCTCTGGTCTCCCTTCAACTTAAACTGCAAACCCCATGTGGGATATGATGATTTTATATCTACCCCAGTACTTAGAAAGAGCATCACACATCATAAGCGCTTATCATTATTATCTTTATTAATATTATTATTATTATTATTATTATTAATACTGAACAGCGTGGCTCAGTGGTAAGGGCACGGCCTTTGGAGTCAGAGGTCAGGGGTTCAAATCCCGGCTCCACCACTTGTCAGCTGTGTGACTTTGGGCAAGTCACTTAACTTCTCTGTGCCTCAGTTACCTCATCTGTAAAATGGGGAATAAGACTGTGAACGCCCCGTGGGACAACCTGATCACCTTATAACCTCCCCAGCGCTTAGAACAGTGGTTTGCACATAGTAAGTGCTTAATAAATGCCATCATTATTATTAGCCAAGTACATTGCTAAGTGCTGGGGGTAAATGTAGGATCATCAGACGGGACAGAGTCCCTGACCCAAGCGGGGCTCATTGTCTGAGGGTCATTAACTCTTGGAGAACCTCATCCATCCACGACCACCCCCCCACAACCCCCTTAGACTTCTCATCTCAAGACTAAACAGCCCAGCACCCTAAGGCTTTCTGAGAAGAGACTATTCTATCATTTTATTAGTCTTCTCTGCTGGAATATGTTAGCTTGATCTGCCTGGCTCATGTTTTCAATTTATCAGAATTCACAGCTTTCTCAATGACACTAACCATACCAACTTTTCTGGATGTTTACCTTAGGAGAGCTGCTGTCAGGAGGAGAAAAGAAGGAGAACGAAAAGGAGGAGGTCAAGGGAGCGGAGGAAAAGGGAAGAGAGGAGAAAGAAGGGATAGTAGTGTCTTATTTTTTGTTTAGCATTATAATAAAATTTCCAAAGTACTTTCACCACGTTCACATCCTTTGCAGTAATTAATAATAATAATATCATTTATTATGCGCTTACTATTTGTAAAGCACTGTTCTAGGCGCTGGGGAGGTTATAAGGTGATCAGGTTGTCCCACGGCATGCTCACAGTTTTCATCCCCATTTTACAGATGAGGTAACTGAGGCCAAGAGAAGTTAAGTGACTTGCCCACAGTCAAGCAGCTGACAATTGGCAGAGCTGGGATTTGAACCCATGACCTCTGACTCCAAAGCCTGTGCTCTTTCCAAGGAGCCATGCTGCTTCTCTATTGCTTCTCTATTAAGTGCTCACTGTGCCCAGAAAGCTACAGTGGATACATGATTAACATACTGGACATAGTCCCTCTCCCACACAGAGATCACAATTTACTTAATCTTTATTTGACAGGGGAGGAAACTGATTTGGGGGAGGTGAAATGACTTCGGCAAATTCACCCAGCAGGGCAGTGGCAGAGTAGGACTCAAACTCTGTTCTACTGATTTCCTAATGTACAGCGAAATCAAACTCTTCTTTGGGAAGATAACCCTTCCCTCCTCACTCAGAACTCTTGCCCATCAGATCCTTCTCGTTCTGTATCTTCAGGCAAACTGGGCATCGCTGAAAGGCATTGCTAAAGGTGTAAAGCGTGTGTTAGAAGTCTGTGTTGAGGTAAACGGGTCCTGGGTCCTGGCTAGAAGAGCTATGGCCTCTCTGGAAAATGCCCAGAGACAATGGTTGTATTCCAGGTGGCAGGAGAGCAGAGACCTGAAGGAGATGGGAGTCTGAAGAACCTTAGCAGGACTAATGTCTTGCTTGCCTCCCTGTCCCCTACCTCACTCGGGGGAAGTGTGGCCCTAGTTCATTGGGGCCCCTCATCTGACTTCCAGTATTTGAGGGCTTATGTGCCCTAGGAAACATGGATTCATTTAGGCTGAAGGAAATGAAATTGTTAGATAAAGTTTTTTGTCACCTGTTTCATCTTCAAATGAGATATATCCATATAGTGGATAGCTCACTATGCACTGTGATAATAGCTCCCCAGACAATGTGCTGAGTGTGCTGTCAGCAGAATGAAGCATGGACTGAAGTGGGGAGAGACAGGAGGCAGGGATGTCTACTAGGAGGCTGATACAGTAATTAAGATGGGTTAGGATAAATGCTTAGATTAGCATGGTAGCCATTTGAATGGAGGAGAAAGGATGGATTTTATAAGGTTGAGCTGAGAGAATCTGGTAATAGATTGAATATAGGTTTTGAATGAGAGATCTGAGTCGAGGATAACGCCATGGTTACAGGTTGGTGAGACAGGGAAGATGGTGGTGCTGTCTACCGTGATGGGAAAGTCGGGCGAGGATACGGTTTGAGTGGAAAGATGAGGACTTCCGCTTTTGACATGTTGAGATAGAGGTGTTGGCAGGTCAACCAAATAGAGATGTCTTGAGTGAAGGCAGGAGGAAATAGGAGAATACAGAGAAGAAGCGAGATCAGAGTTGGAAGTAGAGTTGGGATTGATAGAGATGGCAGTTTAGTGAATAAGTTCTCTCAGGTAGTGGGTGTAGTTAGAAAATAGAAGGTGTCTCAGACCTGAACCTTGAGGGACACCCAAGTTTAGGGGGTGTGTGGCAGAGGAGGAGCCCGTAAAAGAGACTGTGAATAAGTGGCCAGAGAGATAGGAGAACCAGGAGAGGATGGTGTCAGTGAAGCCAAGGCTGAATCATGTTTCCAGGAGATGGAGGTAGTCGACAGTGTTGAAGACAGCTGAGATGTTGAGAAGGATTAGCATGGAGTAGAGTCCATTGGTTTTAGAAAGCAAGATCATTTGTTACCACCTCCTGGCGCAAAATGGTAGCATGGCCTAGCAGAGAAAGTGTGGGTCTGGTAATCAGAAGGACCTGAGTTGTAATCCCTGCTCTGCCAAATTGCTTGCTGTGTAATCTTAGGCAAGTCGGTTAACTTCTCTCTGCTTCAGTTTTCTCAACAACGAGAATACCTGTTCTACCTCCTATTTAGACTTATGAGTCGACTCCGCTCTCTCATTCACCCCACATATCCAATCCGTCACCAAAACCTGCCGGTTTCACCTCCACATCGCCAAGGTCCGCTCTTTCTTCTCCATCCAAACTGCTACCTTGCTGGTTCAATCTTTCATCCTATACCCACTGGATTACTGAATCAGCCTCCTTACTGAGCTCCCATCCTCCTGTCTCTCCCCTCTTCAGTCTATACTTCACTCTGCTTCCCGGATTATTTTTGTACAGAAACGCTCTGAGCATATCATTCCATTCCTCAAAAATCTCCAGTGGCTGCCTGTCAATCTACGAATCAAGCAAAAACTCCTCACTGTCGGCTCAAGGCTCTCCATCCCCTCGCCCCCTTCTACCTCAACTCCCTTCTCTCCTTTTACAGCCCAGCCCGAACCCTGCGTTCCTCTGCCACTAACCTCCTCACTGTACCTCGTTCACGCCTGTCCCGCCATCGACCCCCTGCCCACGTCCTTCCCCTGGCCTGGAATGCCCTCCCTCCAAATATCCGCCAAACTAGCCCTCTTCCTCCCTTCAAAGTCCTGCTGAGAGCCCACCTCCTCCAGAAGGCCTTCCCAGACTGAGCCCCCTTTTTCCTCTCCTCCTCCCCATCCCCCACGCCGTACGTCCTTCTTCTCCCCACTGCACTTGTATATATCTGTACAGATTTGTTAATCTATTTATTTTATTTGTACATATTTACTCTTCCATTTATTTTGTTAATGATGTGCATATACCTAAAATTCTATTTGTTCTGACGATTTTAATACCTGTCTACATGTTTTGTTCTGTTGTCTGTCCTCCCCCCCCCGCCCTTCTAGACTGTGAGCCCGTTGGTTTGTAGGGACCGTCTCTATATGTTGCCGACTTGTACTTCCCAAGCGCTTAGTACCGTGCTTTGCACACAGTAAGCGCTCAAAAAATTCGATTGAATGAATGAATGAACGAATGAATGAATGAGTCCCATGAGAGACAGGAACTGTGTTCAAACCCGCTAACTTGTCCCTTCCCCAGTGCTTACAAGAGTGTTGACGAAAGTAAGCACTTAACAAATACCATAATCAATCAGTCAAAATCACTACTTAGTAAACACTAGAATCATTGCAATCTAATTCCAGAGTTTCCCAACCTAGTTTCTAATAATAATAATGACAATAATTGTGGCATCTCTAAAGTGCTTTCTGTGTGCCAGGCACTGTTTTAAGTACTGGAGTGGGTACAAGCAAATCTGGTTGGACACAGTACTGTTCTACATGGGGCTCAGTGTCTTAATCCCCATTTTACAGCTGAGATAACTGAGGCACAGAGAAGTTAAGTGGCTTGCCCAACCAAGGTCATACAACAGACAAGTGTCAGGGCTAGGATTAGAACCCAGGTCCCTCTGATTCTCAGGCCTATGTTGTATCTGCTAGGCCATGCTGATTCTCAACAAAGCATCTCAAAATGATAATAGTGCTATTTCCTAAGCATTTAGTTTGTGTCAGTACTGTACTGACTGCTAATATAGATATCTCATAAACAAATAAGACACCGTTCCTGTCCCATGGGACTCCGAGTCTGAGAACAAACCCTTTCAATACACATACACAGAGACAGACATAGAAACACACACACACACACACGCACACGCACACTCACACGCACACGCACGCACACACGCACACACACACGCACGCACGCACACAGGCACACACACACACACGCACGCACGCACACGCACGCGCGCGCGCGCGCGCACACACACACACACACACACACACACACACACACACACACCTTGTCAGAGCTTGGCCTAGTGGAAAAACCATGTGCCTGGGAGTCAGAGAACCTGGGTTCTAAACCCAGTTCTTCCCCTTGTTGCTGTGGGACCTTGGACAAGCCACTGACTTTCTCTGTGCTTCGGTTTCTTCATCTGAAAAACAGGAGTTCAATACTTAAGCTGTGAACCCTATGTGGGACAGCTACTGTGTCCGATCTGATTAATTTTCATGCACCCTAGTGCTTACAATAGTACTTGACAAATAAGTGCTTAATGAATGCCATAGTTGTTATTATTTTCACTATTATTACATATCCACTCCTTTCTCCTATTACACTCCAGCTTGCACTCTCTGTTCCCTCACAAGCACACCTTCTCATGTGATATGTTCCCATCTCTCTTGTCTCCAGTCTCTGTCCCATGAAACTTCCTCCTGCCTGGAACTTCCTTCCACTTCAAATCCACCAGTCCACAGCTCTCCATATATTCCAAGCCCTTTGAGAGAAGCAGTATTGCCTTGTGGATAGTGCGTGGGCCTGAGAGTCAGAAGGAGCTGGGTTTTAATCCCAGCTATGCCACTTGTCTATTCTTGGTCCTTGGGCAAGTGTCACCCGTCGTTCGGGGACGGGTTCGTTCAGTGATCAGCGAGGCAAGAGAGAGAGAGAGAGAGAGAGAGAGAGAGAGGGGCCGGGGGTGGAAAGCCTGAGTTTTATATAAAATTTATTCCACGAGGCTAATTGAATTTATGTAATTGTTTAGGCGCAATGGATTGAACTTCCCGTTCGGGAGGAATATAATCAATTAACAATATTACAGCTTCCCTACACGGGAGGAACACAATCATACGTTAATCGCTCGTGGGTGAGGCGGTTAGCTCTCACCCATGTGCACGTCCCACTCGGGAAGAATCCACTTACTTTCCCACATGGGAAGAATTCATTACATTACCCGCGCACGTGGTGGGCGGCTACCTCTCACCATGTGCTCTCCCTACATCGGAGGAATCCACTCATGATTCCCATCAGCAGCGGGGTACCTGGGTCCCACCCACGAGACACTCTCCCATCCCGTGGCCCTTGCCTCAGCGTGTTGGTTCTGATTGCAGAGCGGGCATCTGGCCTTCTGAGTAGAGAGAGACACGTGGGATGCTGTGCCGAGGCTGCTCCTCCTGCTGCGGCATGTCTTGGTGTTCTGACTCCGAAGGTCAGAGGCAACAGGTATTTATTTCCAGTGCCCCTAAGCCATTCCAGCTTCCGGCCTCAGTCTATCCAACCTCTGCCCTCCCCCCTCCTCGGTACCTAATTTGATTGGCACGCGGGCGAGGAACAACTTCTTTATTCCCGGCTTGGTCTGTCAATCTAGCAGATTTAGTCGTGGGGGCGGTAACCCATCCTCACTTCCGAGTTCCGCCTGCTGGCTCAGGTGGTCATGTGATAGCGTTTGACCTTGAGATGGCCGGTACCCCAGGGCCACCTCGTGACATACCACCCCTTTGCCCTCGCCATCCGTGCCCACCTGACCCCACCTCTTCCTGCATCCCCTCCGGGCCGCATAGTGCTGGGTTTGCCCTGGAAGCCGTGCCTTCTGGCGCTGTCCCTCCCCTGACCGCATGGGCTGATAACCTCCCTGGCTTACCACGGGAACCAGAAAAGCAGATCCATGAGTTGGGGAAGAGGACATTTCCTATCCTATGTCCAGGGGCAACAGAAGGCGGCGCCCCGCCCTCAAGGCGTGCGATTAGGAGGTACGGAGGTATGGAAGGTGGTCGGTGGGCCACCATGGTTTTGAGGCACTGCACTGAGGTAAGGGGCCAGGGATGGTTGAAATGTCCGCTACTCACAGATAGAGCAGTGTAGCACTGGGACAGATAATAACCCCCTCCCTTACTAGCACAACGGTCTTAAGATAGCGCACAGAGGCAGGAGCTGGGGGCGACTGTAGTGTTTGTCGCACCTGTGTGAAAAAGGCCGAGCAACAGCAACTTAGTAACCACCATCCTCCCACTAAGCCCACAGCCAGGAGCAAAAGTAGCAGCAACCCATGAAATAGTGAGCTTCCCCCCTCAAGTCTAAAAAATCCATAGAACCAGTACAAAACTCCTATGGTGGTGTGGACTCCTCAGCTGCATGGTACACTGCCAGAGATCATCGTGTACAATTGTCCAGAGTCACTGGAATGAGGAGGCGAGAAGCACCAGTCATGTTGAAACAGGAACAGGTCGCCTGGTAGAAATAGTTTCCCTTCCCTGATGCTGTCACAGCATGGCTAAGACTGAAGACTGGCTCTCTGGGAGGCTGTTCAGTGATGATTCCTTTGCTGGACCTGTCTGGAAGTCAGGCAATCTTGACCATAGAATTGTGAGGCAGAGAAGTACCCAGGAGCAACGTATAGCCAGATACGATTGATAAAGTTTGAAATGCTTAGCTTTTTCCTAATAATATTAAACAATTAGTCTTAACTCATTCTTAAAAAAAACTACTAACAATCTTAACAAATTCTCCAATTATTCTTCTGTTGCTTTCCAAATCCTTAGGATATGATGATTAAACCTTTCCCGTCCCTTAAAAGGAAACAATCGCAAAGGCGAAGTAGACATCCAGATCTGAACGTATGTATGATACCGAATAACATGCAACTGCTTTTTGCCCATTAGCTAGGCTATAGCGGAGACAACACACAGAGCTTGCATTGTCAACTCTGAAAAATGGAGATTTTATATTAAAGACCATCTGAACCAATTTAACAAGCAAATATGAACAAACCCCAGTTCTAATACATATAATTTATAATATGCAGCAATTAAATCTGGACTTTGTGTGTCCTAATAATATTTAACACGTTAAGTGACGAGCAGGCCAAGCAGTTTCATAGAGTGATGTGTCATCATTCCCCCTCTCCCAGGCGTGATGTTCGCAAAAGAGAAGGTTCTAGGTCTTGGAGGAGCTCCAAGCCTCTACCAAAGTTAGTGGGCAGCCCTCATTGGTATTAGCTGCACAGGTTTGCCCAGTTAGATTCATTAATCATTTCAAATATATCAAGATGACTTTTGTATTTGATTTGCATTTACCGTTTACTAAGTTAGCGAAATTGAAGGCAGTGGCATTTCAGATATAATGATTAAATCACCACCACTCCAGTTGTACGTAGGCTGGGAGAACAATGGCAAGTTCACTCCCAATTCATTCCTAATTACCGCCATTGTAGTTTCTAGGGGGAGGTACCTTAGATTGAGGAAGGCAGCCATTCGTTAAGAGGGAGGCAACCCTTTGCTAGAAGGAGGTGCCTTCCCTCAAAGGAATTCCCTTTTGATCTCCCAATCTGATAGCTTCTCGCCCTGAAGGCAAAGTGGTTAAGTTTCCTACCCCCATGTTTTAGCTTGCAAATTTTTTGAGTAGCTGGGTGCTCGGGTGACGGGAAGGGTCCCCGGTTTACCAGTAACCCCAATTATGGAATTATTTCCTGTAATTGATGGTTGGCCTCCTTTCCGAGCATCCTTCCTCATCATAGATACCCGGGCCCTGGTGTCTACCGGCAAGGAGACTTTCTGACGATCCGACTGTTCCGACTAGAACGGTCATATGCGGGGGGCACCCGGGTTGTGAGAGGGCCGCGGTCACCATCCAAAGGCCGAGCCCGCCGGATTCCCCTTCTAATTTCCCAGCTCCACGGTGGTTGGGGCCGTTGGTCTACCTTCCTGAGTGAGCAGCTTCAGGATATGTGTGGGCAGCCCATCAAGCTCGTCCATAGGAAATCCCCGCTCCCTTAACTCCCGTCATATGATCAGCCATTCTCCTTGACCCCTCCGCTGTGGGGGTCGGTGGGGGTTCCTTTTACTATTCGTTGGAACCGGCTTTGACCTCCAGAACCCCAGGCCTTTCTTAATCATGGCTGTTACACGCCGGGTAATCGGCACCTCAGGGGACTGGAATAGGTATCAGTCACTGTTGTCCACATTGGCCAACGTGCTCCAGGTTTATACCCCAGTGGCCGTATCCCTCAAACGGTGGGCCAGCCCGCACTGCGGCCCTGGAGGTGCACCCACTACTATTGCACGACGTAGGCCCCCTTGGGAGGGGAGGGACCAGGGGCTAGGTTCTTGAGTTTTACCCCTCTCATCCCGGAGTTGTTCAATTCCAAGCACCAGGAGATGTTAGTTTAATGTAGCTGGGTCGGTCCACCGGAGGGTGCTGGCTCTTCCCTGTTCACTCCGGGGGACTGTCCGAGCCCAATGGACTGCGAGGGTCCAGAGGGTACGACCTTGAGTTTGAGTGTGGGTCACATCCACCCCTGGGCCCAAATCGAGGTGGCTACTTTCATTTGGGCTGAGGTGACCTGGGTGGCTGCTTCCTTCCATACCCTGGCCAGCCAGCCTATCACTTGTTCCCCGGGGTCCCGGGAAAACTCTCTAGAGAGCTGCCTGAGCTCAGCGGCTGTGAAGCTTGTAATCTGGGTAGTGACCTTCCCCTGGGAATTCCGCTCTTCCTTGATAATGGGGTAGAGGGGCTTGGGCTGCCACTCGGGGTTCTGCGGGGGCACCTCCCAATCCCGCGGGGCAGAGGCTGGTTCCAGTTGTGGTAGGGGATCGGGATCCCCCTTCTCCTCCTCAGAGGAATTCTTCCCACCCTGCTCTGCGTACATGACTGCTCAGTTACGGGAGGTTTCCTCCGTTCTTCTAACTCCTTAGCCACCCGCGGTGCCAATTTCTGTTCTAAAAGGATCACCTGCTGCATTTTTACCTCGGCCGCTGTCTGCAGTAAGAGACATTTAGTCTCACGTTCCTTTAGTTTTGCCTCTAGGGCGGCCCTCTCCGGCCGCCACCATCGGCTGTCCCGGACGGCGACCTGCAGAGCCGTTGCTAGGAGACCGAGGAGGGTGGTCTTTCCTTTCTTTTTCCTGATTTGGGTAGCCTCCCGCCAATCACAAAATTCCTTCACCAGATTGACCGGATCCTCCCAGTGCTCCTCCACACAGCGGCTGTTCCATCTTTGGATTTTCCATCCCTGATCCACGAGGAATTGAAAAAGCCCTCTCGGCTCTCTGTCGCCTATCACCGATCCCATCCTCGTTGCCATTTATGTCACCCGTCGTCCGGGGAGGGGTTCGTTCAGTGATCGGCGAGGCGAGAGAGAGAGAGAGAGAGGCCGGGGGCGGAAAGCCTAAGTTTTATATAAAATTTATTCCACAAGTCTAATTGAATTTATGTAATTGTTTAGTCGCAATGGATTGAACTTTCCTTTCGGGAACAATATAATCAATTAGCAATATTGCAGCTTCCCTACACGGGAGGAACGCAATCATACGTTAATCGCGCGTGGGTGAGGCGGTTAGCTCTCACCCATGTGCACTTCCCACTCTGGAAGGATCCACGTACTTTCCCACATGGGAAGAATTCATTACCCGCGCACGTGATGGGCGGCTAGCTCTCACCATCTGCTCTACCTACATCGGAGGAATCCACTCATGATTCCCATCAGCAGCGGGGTACCTGGATCCCACCCACGAGACACTCTCCCATCCCGTGGCCCTTGCCTCAGCGTGTTGGTTCTGATTGCAGAGCGGGCATCTGGCCTTCTGAGTAGAGAGAGACACGTGGGATGCTGTGCCGAGGCTGCTCCTCCTGCTGCGGCATGTCTTGGTGTTCTGACTCCGAAGGTCAGAGGCAACAGGTATTTATTTCCAGTGCCCCTAAGCCATTCCAGCTTCCGGCCTCAGTCTATCCAATCTCTGCCCTCCCCCCTCCTCTATACCTAATTTGATTGGCACGCGGGCGAGGGGCAACTTCTTTATTCCCGGCCTGGTCTGTCAATCTAGCAGTTTTGGTCGTGGGGGCGGTATCCCATCCTCACTTCCGAGTTCCACCTACTGGCACAGGTGGTCATGAGATAGCTTTTGACCTTGAGATGGCCGGTACCCCAGGGTCACCTCGGGACAGAAGTCACTTCACTTCTCTGTGCCTCAGTTACCTCATTTGTAAAATGTGTATTAAAACTGTGAGCCCCACGTGGGACATAGACTGTGTCCAACCCTATTTGCTTGTAACCACCCCTGTGTTTGTTACAGTGCCCGGTGCATCGTAAGTGCTTAACAAATACTACTATTATTATTATTTAAATTCCAGGATGCCTATCCCAATTAATTTTCTTTTTCCTAGGTCACTTCATCCCTACTCTCTTTTTCAGCCTTTTTGCACTCATCTCTTCTCATTACACTTTAGTACATACCATATTACCTTCTCTACCATAAGAGCACTTTCTTTGTTTATAAATTACTTTAGTGCTAATCTCCCCTGCTAGACTGTAAGCTCTTTGGGGGCAAGGATTGTGGTTTTTTCTATTATATGCTCCCAAGCATTCAGTAGAGTGTTCCAAACACAATAAACACTCAGTCAATACTTTGATAGACTGTAATCCATCTTACGGTGGGGATCATGTCTTCTACCTCTATTGCACTCTACCAAGTGATCACTACATCTCTTTGTACACACAGTAAGTGTTCAGTACTTTCAATTGATTGACAAATTGCAAATGGTTGCTATCTTGAGGGGAGATTGGATGTTAAAGGTTCTGAGTGACCCGGCACCAGATTCTTTACAACTCTCTAACACCGAAATATTATTAATAACACCAACAATAAGAATAATACCAATAGTGGTATTACTTGTTATTTGATTATTAGGTAGTTGGTATTGAGAAGCAGCATGGCATAGTGGATGGAGCATGGGCCTGGGAGTCAGAAGGACCTTGGTTCGAATCCTCGATACACCACTTGCTTGCTGTCTGGCCTTGGGCAAGTCACTTCACTTCTCTGGGCCTCAGTTACCTCATTTGTAAATTGGGGGTTGAGACTGGGAGCCCCACGTGGGACAGGAACTGTGTCCAACTCGACTGCCTTGTATTCACTCCAGCGCTTAGTACAGTGCCTACCACATAGTAAGTGCTTAATGAGTACCATTATTTTTATTATTACTATTATTGTTGTCGTTAAGCCATTATTATGTGCCAAGTACTGTACTAAGTGCAGGGGCAGACACAAGGTAATCAGGGTATGGGGCTCACAGTCTAAATAGGGGAAAGAACAGGCATTGAATACCCATTTTGCAGACGAAGGACTAAGGCACAAAGACGTTAAGTGACTTGTCCAAGGTCAGCCAAATTAGGTATAGAGCCAAGGTCAGGACAAAGGATTAAAACCCAGGTTCTCTGACTCTGAAGCTCGCACTCTTTGATCTAGCTCTTTCTGCTTCTCTAAAGCAATCCCTCTAGAGTGATCAAACCCACTCGGGAACAGTTCATCATTCCATTGTTCTGTCAGAGGTAGGCAAATTGAGTCCTCTCCTGAGACATAAACTTTGAGAATTGACTAATGAGACACTAGCGGAATGATTAGTACTCTAGGAATATAGGTCTCTGTGGGGGTGGGGTGGGGACGAGGTTCTTCGGAGCTTGGAGACTAGAACTATACTTGAGTGAGCTCCACAGCTAACCAGAGAACAAGAGCTTCCACCAATCCTAATTCGTATTTTCTGTTGTAAACTCAGACTGGGGAGCTTCAGGCCCTGGGGGATTCCTTTGTCAGGATAAGGCTTTCCTGAGAAAATACAACACAGATCTACGGAGAAACCACAATTCAGAACCCTGTGTTTAACCATCTGTATATCCCTGTTCCTTGTAGGAAAAAGATTGTGATTTTTACAGCTTTCACCCTTGTCCTCATGTCTCCCGCTGAAAACACCCTTCCTTCTACCTGGAACTCTCCCTTTCCAAATCCGGCACAACACTACTCTCCCAGTTATCCAAACCATGTTGAAATCACGTCTCCTTCAGGAAGTCTTTCCTGATTGAACACTTATATCCCCCACGACTGCCATTTAAGCACTTCTGTCTCACCTAGGCATTTGGGTACTCACTATCGGTAATAATAATAATAATTACGGTATTTATTTAGCACTCACTAGGTGCAGGCACTGTACTAAGTACTGGGGTGGATAGACGAAAATTGGGTCGGACACAGTCCCTGTTCACATGGGGCTCACAGCCTCGCTCCCCATTTTACAGATGAGGTAATTGAGGGACAGACAAGTTGAGTGACTTACCCAAGGTCACACAGAAGATATGTGGCAGAGCCGGGACTAGAATCTTTGACCTTCTGACTCCCAGGCTCATGCTCTATCCACTAAGCTATGCTGCTTCTCTGTCCATATCTCACACACTCTATGAATTGTAACTCATGTACAAATCCTCTTTCCTTCTTCCTCCTGTCGAATTGATAACAATGTTTGTTCTCCCACACTAAGCACCTTAAGGGCTGATTCTACTAATTCTCTCTTTCCAAGCACAGAGCTCTACACATTGTAGGTGCTCAATAAATTGATTGGTTGGTTGGTTGGTCCGTCTTCCAGAGGAGCAGGGGGAGGTGCTATATTTCAGTGGACATTTGTCCTGAAAAGAGGGCTTATGAAAGATTTTCATTACCTTCATAGATATCTGTACCTATCTCCCAAAGCAAAGTTCTTGGATTGCTTTCTTGGTTGAGGCAGAATTCTTTTTGAATTTTTATTTTCAGCTCTAGTAGAAGTTGGAAAATGGTCATGAGAAGCCATAGTTCATCCTCCACTTACGAATCATGAACAATCTCCTCACTCTCGGCTTCAAGGTTCTCCATCACCCCGCCACCTCCTACCTCATCTCCCTTCTCTCCTTCTACAACCCAGCCCGCACCCTCCGCTCCTCTGCCGCTAACCTCCTCACTGTGCCTCGTTCTCGCCTGTCCCGCGGTCGACCCGCAGCCCACGTCCTTCCCCTGGTCTCGAATGTCCTCCCTCCACACATCCGCCAAGCTAGCTCCCTTCCTCCCTTCAAAGCCCTACTGAGAGCTCACCTCCTCCAGGAGGCCTTCCCAAACTGAGCCCCCCTTTTCCTCTCCTCCTTCTCATCCCCCCGCCCTACCTCCTTCCCCTCCCCACAGCACTTGTATATATTTGTAGAGATTTACTACTCTATTTATTTTACTTGCATGTTTATTTTGTTAATGATGTGCATAAAGCTTTAATTCTATTTGTTCTGATGATTTTGACACCTGTCTACATATTTTGTTTTGTTGTCTGTCTCCCCCTTCTAGATTGTGAGCCCGTTGTTGGGTAGGGGCTGTCTCTATATGTTGCCGACGTATACTTCCCAAGCGCTTAGTACAGTGCTCTGCACACAATACAGTGCTCTGCACACAATAAGTGCTCAATAAATACGATTGAATGAATGAATGAATGAATGAATGAATGAATGAATGAAAGAACTGAGTTGGCAGACATATTCCCTTCCCACAATGACCTTACAAGTCTAGAGGACTATACTTCCAAGTCTAGAGGAGAATGCAGGTATTAATTGATCAATCCATCAGACAATCCATCAGTGATATTTACTGAGCACTCACTCTGTGTGGAGAACTGTACAAAACAATCGATCAGTCAGTGGTATTTATTGAGTGCTTACTATGTGCAGAGCATAGTACTAAGTGCTTGGGAGAGTACAATGTAACAACGTTGGTCGACATGTTCCCTGTCCACATGGAGCTTACAATCCACAGGGCTATCTTGCATCTCTCCCATGCAAATCTCACAGGGATCAAGGAAAGATCTTTAAATCCTCAATGTGAAGAAGGGCCTTCTCAGCCACAGCAGCACACATAGGAAAACCTTCCCTGTCGGGACTCTGTCTTTAAGCCCGAAGGATGGCTGTAAATCTGGACAAATCCTTGGACATCCATCTGACAAGTGCTGGGATCATTGGCATGGAGAAACAGACATTCTATGCCAGAGAGGGAGCTGGGAGAGTTTACCCTTTAGGACCCTCCCGAGGGCAGATTTCACATCTTTATTCTTCAGGCTGCAGATAAGGGGATTGAGGGAGGGGGTAACCATGGTGTAGAACACGGTCGCCAGCAGGTCCAGCTTTGAGGGGGTGTCCAAGGGCGGTTTGAGGTAGGCGAAAGTCTCGGTAGAGAAAAAAGCAATGACGATGGTGAGTTGAGGCAGGCAGGTGGAGAAGGCTTTGGCCCGGCCCTCAGTGGCCATTATCCTCAGCACGGCCAAGAAAATGCAATTGTACGAGACGACGATGAGCATGAAGCAGACGATGGCTAACGCTACCCGTCATGCTCACGTCTGTGGCAATGTGGTGATCGGAGCAGGAGATCATGCTGATCGGGGATGTCACGGAAGAACTGGGGGACAACCTGCAGAAGGACATGGAGAAGGTCGAAGCTGAGAACAAGACCCCAATCAGTCCTCTGCTGAGCCATGAGGCGGCGGCCATCTTCCCACCGGCCCTTCGGTCCATGATGAGGTTGTGGCGCAGGGGCAGGCAGATGGCAGTGTAGCGGTCGTAGGACATCGCTGTGAGGATGAAATACTCAGAACCCACAAATAACATCCACAGAAAAAACTGAGCGATGCAGCCGTGGAAGGTGATGGAGTTATTATTGCTCATGGACTTGGACGATGACAGAGTTGAAGCAGAGGTCGAGGACGGACAGGTGTCTGAGGAAGAAGTACATGGGGGGTGTGGAGGCGCTGGTCGAGGATGGTGACGACGACTATGAGGAGATTTCCCGTCAGGGCCGCCAGGTAGACCAGGAAGAACAGCACAGCGTGGACCATCTGCAGCTCCTGAACTTCCGAGAATCCCAGCAGCAGGACTTCTGTCTTCACAGTGATCTTGGTCATTTTTGGGGAATTGATACTGACTGCCTAAGGACACTTTTAAAAAAAGACAAGTCGATACAAATAGGGACGAGAATAATAATCCAGGGAAAAGTTCACAGAAGAGGAGAAAATCTTTGGGTTGGTTGGAGGAAAATCGCAGATTTTGGGGGTTTTTTTGGTATTTGTTAGGTTCTTACTACGTACCAAGCACTGTACTAGTGCTAGGATACCTGCAAGCTAATCACGACGTTCATCTCTCTAGGTTTACCTGCCTCTATTCAGGCCAGCACACAAAACCATTCCTGACTCCCAGGTGTCTGCTCCAAGAGAAGCAGCGTGGCTCAATGGGAAGAGCCGGGTCTCGGGAGCCAGAGGTCATGGGTTCAAATCCTGGCTCCACCATTTGTCAGCTGTGTGACCTTGGGCAAGTCACTTAACTTCTCTGTGCCTCAGTTACCTCATCTGTAAAATGGGGATTAAGACGGTGAGCCCCACGTGGGGACAACCTGATCACCTTGTAGCCTCCCCAGCAATTAGAACAGTGCTTTGCACATAGTAAGCGCTTAACAAATATTATCATTATTATTACTATTCTAATCTGCAAATATCTACAAGGGTTGTAGTCACTTAATTCCACATCCTTTGAGAAGCAGCGCAGCCTAATGGAAAGAACTAGGACCTGGGAATCAGAGAATCTGCCTTTTAATCCCCCCTCTGCCATTTACCTGCTGTGTGACCTTGGGCAAGTCACTTCACTTCACTGGTCCTCAGTTCCTACATTTGCAAAATGGGATTCAGTACCTGTTCTCCCTCCTATTTAGACTGTGATGTCCATGAGGGGACTGATTAACTTGTATCTACCCCGGCACTTACTACAGGGCTTACCACGTAGTACATACATAAAAAATACCATTATTATTATTATTATTATCTAGTCAAATTCTTTCCTCTCCTTTTTTGCCTATTTCAATAGCTCCTTTACCTTTCATATATATTCGCCTCACCTTCTATTCCCCAATATATTATTTTAATTCATCCCTGGACAATCGTCTAGCTCTGCCTCGCTCTCGTTACTCCCACGTCTCTTCCCCTGTCTCGGTTTGCTTCCCAAGTTTATAACTGCCACCGTTTCAAATAATAACTACATTATATGCTATGCGCTTGTTATGTATGAGTCACTGTACTAAGCGCTGGGGCTCATACAGGTTAATCGGGTTGGTCCCACGCGGGGCTCACAGTCTCAACCTCCATTTTCCAAGAGGTAACTGAGGACCAGAGAAGTGAAGTGACTTGCCCAAGGTCACACAGCAGACAAGTAGCAGAGCCGGGATTAGTACCTATGACCTTCTGACTCCCCGACTCGTTGTTTATCCACTTCACCATGCTGCTCCTCCTCACAGACCACATTCCTTCCACGTTCCAACTCCCACACAAGAGCCCGTCTCCTCCAACGAGCTTTTCCCAGTTAACTCTCAGACAGACAAACCCATACACCATCTCTACCCATCATGTACCGACTGATACTCCTCCTGGGCATGTCTATTGTTTTACTCCATTGCACAGCCACCTCCCTAGTTTGCTCTGCTGTAAATACTTCTATGTCTGTCTCCCCTTTCCTTTATTTTTATTAATGTCTGTCTCCCACTTTTGACTGTAAACCTGTGAGCAGGAAACAGGCCTAGCAGCTCTGCTGTATTGTATTCTCCCAAGTGCTTAGAACTGTGCTCTGCACCCAGTCAGCGTTCAGTAAATACCATTGATTGACTGATTGATCAGAGTCTAAGCTCTTTGTGGGCAGGGATTGTGCCATTACTGGTCTTATGCTTCCCATAGGCCAACAGTTCATTATGACTTCTTCCTTATCACTAAACCTGTCTCAAACCAGAAGACAACATTATCAATCATTGATAATTATTGAGCACTTACAATGCAGAACACTGTACAGAGCACTTGGGAGAGTAAAATACAACATGGTTGGTAGAGAACGTCCCTACTCACATTCAAGCCATTAGTCAATCAGTGGTATTTACTGAGTGCTTTCTGTGTACAGAGCACTGAAGTAAATGGCTGGGAGAATAGAACTGAGTTGGTAGACACGTTTCGTACCCACATTTAATCAGTCGATAGTATTTATTGAGTGCTTCCTGTGTGCAGAGCACTGTACTCAGCGCTTGGGAGAGGACAATGCAACAGAATTGGTAGATGTTTTCCCTACCCACAGTGAGCTCTCAGTCTAGAAACCAGTTTAACTTATTTCTATCCCTCAAACCTGCCTCTTTTACTTACATTACAATTTGCATATCATTAAGATATCTAGAGTATTTAATTAGCACTATAATAAGAATAGATATATTAATATATGATATAGATAATATAATAACAATAATTGTGGTATTGTTTAAGTGTGTACCATGTGTCAAGCATTATACTAAGTCCTGGGGTACATGCAAGATAATCCGGTCTCTTTTAGGACCCCTAGTCTCAGTAGGAGGGAGAACTGAGGTTGAATCCCCAATTTGCTCCTACTATGTCAAGCACTGGGATAGGTACGTTGGGCACAATGCCTGGTCTGCCTGAGGCTTACAGTCTAAGAGAGAGGGAGAGCAAAAATGAAATCTTTGCCTTTGAGGAGTTTACAATATAATCGATTGTTGGATCTCTGCCCACAATGTATGAAAGAAACCAAGGTTCCAGGCAACTTATGAGCTAAAACACAGGGAATAATAACAATAGTATTACTGTGGGCCAAGCACTGATCTAAGCTCCGGGGTATATGCACATTAATCAGATTGGACACAGTCCCTGTCCCACATGGAGCTCACACTCTTATTCCCCATTTTGCAAATAAGGTAACTGAGGCTCAGAGAAGCAAAGTGACTTTCCCAAGATCACACAGCAGACACATGGCAGAGCCGAGATTAGAAGCCAGGTCCTTCTGATTTCCAGGCCTGTGTTCTATCCACTAGGCCATGATGCTTGCCGAAAGCAATGATATTTGAATGAAAGCGACATATTGATTGATCAATCAATGATATTTGTTGAGCACTTACCGGATACTAGGCACTGTACTAAGCAGTTAGCAGATGAGGAAACTGGAGCACAGAAAGATTAAGTGGTTTTCCCGAGACCACACAACAGGCCAATGGTGGAGATGCGAGCGTCTCCTGTACTAAGCACTAGGGAAGGTATAATATAATAGACACATTCTCTCCCAAAGTAAAATTACAGTCTAGACGGAGAGACAGACATTAATATCAATAAATATATTACAGATATGTACATATGTGTTCTGGGACTGGGAGGGTGAAAAAGGTAGCAAATCAAGGTGATGCAGAAAGGGGTTGGAGAAGAAGAAATGAGGGCTTAGCTGGGGAAGGCCTCTTGGAGGAGGTGTGCCTTACATGTAGCAGTGCATCCTATGTGGAGTTGAAGATATATAGTGAGGGTAAGAATTGAATACTTCAGTGATAAAGCAACTGGCTAGGTTGTCATGACTCTGAGATTGTGAGCTAGGGAAGAATTCTGTGGAACAGGATCATAATAATAATATGAAGAATAATAATGGTACTTGATAAGCGCTTACTGTGTGCGAAACACTGTTCTAAGCACTGGGCTAGATATAAGGTTGTCCCATGTGGGGCTCACAGTCTTCATCCCAGTTTTGCAGATGAGGTAACTGAGGCACAGAGAAGTGAAGTGGCTTGCCCAAGGCCATACAGCAGACCTGTGGTGGAGCCGGGATTAGAACCCACGTCCTCTGCCTCCCAAACCCGTGCTCTTGCCACTAAACCATGGTCTCCCGAGGGTATATTGGATGTGCATGTCTGACTCCAGCCTTGACCATGAAATTCAGGTGTAAATAACCCAGAGAGAGAGCTGGAGGTCTGTTCCTACCTGCACTTGGGTGTCCTTAAACCCACCAAAATTCTCACGGCAACGAAGAAGTTAATCTTGTGTGACCTTGGACTAGTCACTTTACTTCTCTGTGCCTAAATTAACTCATCTGTAAAATGGGGATAAAGTGTGTGAACACTTAGCGAGATAGGGACTGTGTCTAACCAGATTCACTTGTATCTATCGCAGCGCTTAGAACACTGCTTGGCACATAGTAAGAGCTTAACAAGGACCACAGTAATACTACTAGTAATAATAACAATAATACATGGATGCAGGAGGGCAGAGGTGCTAGGACAGAACAGTGAATGGAGCTGTTTTTGGCAGGGTGGGGAGAAGTGAGGGGGATGGCAGATGGCAGAAATAGAGTAGTCTTAGAGAGTGCAGGGAGGGTAGCAAGTGGGATCAGGAGTGGGAGGGTTAAAGTGAAGTCTGGAGGAGGGGGGACTGGTACATCCAAACCATTTTAAAATGGCCACACCACAGCCATGAAGCGGATGAAGCCTGTGGGTCACTGACAAAGAAACAAGATGGGCATCTTACTGTCATCTTCACAGTAACTCTGGAGGTTTTCCCCGTGCTACACACGTCAGTGTAATGCGCTAAATGTTCCCCAATGAGGTTGTCACTTGGGGCAGGGCCGCTAACCCACCCAAGGTCCCCAAGGTCACCAGCCGTGCCGGACCCCAGGGGGGCCAGGCCCGAACAGGACATAATGTGGCCCCTCAGCCCAACGTGTGACCCGCTCCCCTGGGGGAGTCCCGCAGGAACAGCAGGGAGTTTTTTCCGGAAAGGCCTGGCTTCACCGAGAGCCTGACACGATCCAAGCAGGAAGCAAGAAGAGCCAGGACCCTGCACACCTCCCGGAGATCCTTCTGTTCCCGACGTCATAGAGCTGAGGGGACAGGGGAAGGTTGAAGGACAACAGAGACCAGAGCCCGCTCGCTCCAGTCTGACCAGTGAGTCTGGGCCGGGGAGAACACGGATGCGTTGGGGTTTTACAGGGGAGATGGTGGTGACAGAGAACTAGAATCTCCTCACTTCTCCATACGGAAAACCGATCTCTCCCCCCGGGGTCTCCATGACTCTTGATCCGCTGGATCTACTGGGTGGGTGGCGGGGATGGACGGGGATGGATCGGTGAATAAAGTTCTGCGTGGCCAATCGATCATATTTCTTGAGCACTTACTTTGTGGATAGCACTGTTCTAAGTGCTCGGGAGAGTAAGTTATTAGATTAGCAGACATATTCCCTGCTCTTAAGGAGCTTACAGTCTAGAAGGGGAGACAAACATTAATAGAGATACATGAATTATAGATCTATACATAAGTGACATGGGATCGAGAAAGCGGTGAAGAAAGGGGGCAAATTGAAGTGAAGGGCGACACGGAAATGAGTGGGAAAAGAGGAAAAGCGGACTTTGTCGGGGAAGGCCTCTTGGAGAAGATGTGATTTTAATAAGGCTTTGAAGGTGGGGAGAGTGAATTGCTGTCGGATATGAAGAGCCAGGACATTCCAGGCAAGAGACAGGACGTGGATGAGAGGTGGTTGGCTGGAGAGACAAAATGGAGGTAAGATGAATAGGTTGGCATTAGAGGAGCGAAGTGTGTGAGCTGGCTTGTAGTAGGAGAGTAGCGAGGTAAGATAGGAGGGAGCGAGGTGATCGTGAGCTTTAACAATAATAGTGAAGAGTTTCTGTATGACGCAGGGTGGACGGACAACTACTGCAGGTTCCTTAGGAGTGGCGTCTCAGGGGTGTTTACTAAGCACCTGTTATCTGAAGGGCACCGTACTCTGTTCTGAGGAAGAGAACAATTCATTAGACACGGTCCTTTGAGAGGGCAGTCACTGAAAACTAGATGAGGGTTAATCTCACATGGGAGATAAAAGGCTCTCCTACACCAGATGTGTCATGAAACAGGAGGCTACATCTGGGGAGAGGACATTTATTTGGTTGCGGTCAGCACAGAGCTCTGCACATAGTAAGTGCTCAGCATATTTGATCGATTGATTGCTTTTGGTATCCTTCTGCCTGAAGGTTGAAGGTTAAGGCGGGGGGGGGGCAGCTTCTCATGGTCACCCAGGACACACATTTGGCTCGTCTACAACCATCCTACTCACTGTATTTTGGTCTCATCTATACTGCTACTGACCCCCACCCCATACTCTTTCACTGGCCTGGAACTTCCTCCCTCTTCATATAATAATAATAATAATAATAATAATAATAATAATAATAATAATAATAATAATAATAATAATAATAATAATAATTGCATTTGATAGTACTGTTCTAAGCGCTGGGGTAGATGCAAGGTTATCAGGTTGGACATAGTCCCTATTCCTCATGGGGTTCATGGGCTTAATCCCCATTTTATAGATGAGGGAACTGAGGCACAGAGAAGTGAAGAGACTTATACAAGGTCACACAGCAGGCTAGTGTCAGAGCCAGGACTGGACCCCAGGACCTTCTGACTCTCAGGCCATTGCCCTTTCCACTAGGCCTGGCTGTCTACTGTGACAGACCATCACTCTCTCCAATTTCAGAGACTTCTTAAAATCACATCTCCTCTAAAAGGCCTTCCCCAACTGAGCCCTACTTTTTCCTACTTCCTCTCCCTTCTGCCTTGCCCTTGTACTTGGATTTGCAGCTATTATTATCCCCACTCTGATCCCCACAGAACCTATGTACATATTTGAAATTTATTTCAATGTATGTCTCCCCCTCTAGCCTGTAAACCCCTCGTCTAAAGCAAATATGTCTGCCAATTCTGATATATTACAGTCTCCCAATCGCTTAGTATAGTACTCTGCACAAAGTAAGGGCTCAGTAAATACCGTTGGTGGATTGATTTGACTGTCATTGTCTGTTGAGGCTGTGAAATAGCTTCCTCCTCATTGTTTTTGTAGGTGGTCTCCTCAATCCTTGGGAAATGGTCAACCTCACGGCGGTGAGGGGATTCCTGCTGCTGGGAGTCTTAGAGGTCCGCGAGCTGTAGCTGGTCCACGTTGCGCTCTTCCTCCTGGTCTAACCGGCGGCCCTGATGGGGAATCGTCTCATCTTCGCCATCACCATCCTCGAACGGCGCCTCCACACCATCATGTACTTCTTTCTCAGGAACCTGTCTGTTCTCGACCTCTGCTACATCTCCGTTACCGTCCCCAAATCCTTCCTTAACTCCGTGACCGACCATAGAGAAATCTCCTTCCTAGGCTGGTTTTTTCCAGGTCTTCTTCATGTGTCTTTTTGCTGGCGAAGAGTTCTGCATGCTCACGGTGATGTCCTACGACCGATACCTGGCCATCTGCAGTGCTCTGTACTACAAGGTCATCATGAACAACAGGACCTGCCTTGAGATGGCAGTCGGGTCCTGGCTTGCCGGGGAAAAGTTCGGAGTGTTCGTTTCAGCTTCCACATTCTCCCTGTCTTTCTGCAGGTCCCGTGTGATCACACAATTTTTCTGTGACGTCCTGACGGTAATAAAACTCTCCTGCTCTTAAACGTATGCTGCCTTCAAGGTGGCTGTAGCCAATGGTGCTTGTTTCAGTGTCTTCTGCTTCGTCTCTATCATGGTCTCGTATGTGCGCAATCTTCCGGCCCGTGCTGAGGATGCCGGCCTCCGAAGGCCGGGCCAAAGCCTTCTCCACCTACCTGCCCCATATCGTTGTCTTCACCGTTTTTTTCTCTATGGCTGCCTTCGCCCACTTAAAACCGACTTCCAGCTCCTCCTTTCAGCTGGACCTGCTGGTGTCCGTGTTCTACTCCATGGTGCCCTCCACCCTGAACCCCCTTATCTACAGCTTGAGGAACAGGGACATGAAGATGGCGATGGGGAGAGTCATGGTTGGGAGTCTTTTCACCGGAGATAGAAAATTCCACTTCATGCTCTGACCCTGTTGTTTCTCTCCCCAAGGACCGACTCTTGACAGACTTGGGCAGCCTGCAAAGATCTGTGGCATTTGTTGTTAGAGATTTTTCCTGGCTGTATGCTGCCTATTATCAATGGCTTTGACTAGTTTGGTAGAAAAGTTTTCCCAGTTGTTCTTGCCTGGTATTTAAATTTAGTTCCGATGCATAGGGATGGATGTCTTCACTTGGATTCAACCCCTTTATTCACCACCAGCAGAGGGTAGAGCACGGACCTGGGAGTCAGAAAGACCTGGGTTCTAATCCTGGCTCTGCCACATGTCTGATATGTGGCCTTGGGCAAGTGCCTTCACTTCTCTGGGTCTCAGTTCCTTCATCTGTTAAATGGGGATGAATACTTTGGGCCCCATGTGGGACATGGATTGTGTCCAACCTAATTACCTTGTATCTACCCCAGTGGTTAATAAACTGCCTGGTAGATAGTAAGTGCTTCACAAGTACCATTAAATAAAATGGACAAGGTAGCTGCAGAAGGATGTTTCAGGCTTAATTTTGATCCTCAATTCTGCCCCAGAAGCCAGGAGCAGGGGTACAGGTTGAATTTTTCCAACCACTTAATGCTCTCAGTTGTCACTCAATAAGCACCATTATGATTTCTCTTCCTACTTTTACTGTTGTTACTATTATTATTTACTGTATAATATACTTAGATATTTAAGCATTAATTCAATCAATTAAATTGAATTACAACAGAAGGCCAAAGTACATTATTTGCACACAAGGAGCTTAAACTTTTTAAAAATGTTACAGGTGCCTGTGACACACCTCGATCCGTGGAAGAACTGGAAAGAGATCTTGGGGTCCTTTTTTTTTGTGCCAAGTCAATCTGAATATTGCATTCAACCATGACTAATCAAATGGGCTAGAGTGCCTATTCCCCCTAAAACAAAATATCTCCAATCCCCAGAGTTGAAACCTAAACCTATTATTGATCATGGACAAACGATGATGAGTCCGTTGAGGTTGTTCTAGAAAGGAGTCCCAGAGTAGGAACCACATGGGACTGGGTAGTTATTTAGGTTGTAGGGGCCGGAACCACAGAGAGCCCATGATCCCAGCCTTCTGAGATTGCCGGATGGTCAGCTGTCTCGGCGGAGCCCCGGGAACGTCCTCCTACGGAGAATCCCCCAGGAAATAACCTGGCCGTCTTTTGAGGGAACAGCACAGACACCTGGAGAGCTGAGAGGGAGAGGATCCTGACAGCTCCCAACTCCTACCCAGACCTTCCTGTCACCCCCACCAGCGTCCAAGACCAATGAGATGAAGTGAGCCTCTCTCTCAGCAGATGTCGGTGCTCCCCAGCCCAGGACAGGCCATGTGACTCTGGAGAGGAGCAGGGGAAAGGTGAGGGGCGGGGAAGGGAAATCTCAATGTAAGCCCAGAATAGGAGGATCAAAGTTAGAATTTCTCCTATTCTTTCACGTTACTTCACTGAGGAGCGATGAACCATTCCAGTTAATACCCCCTCCAGGGCCAGATGAGGGGGCGTGGATCTTTCTGAGTGAAGGGAACTCGGCCACCAATCAGTTGTCTATGGAAAGAGCCAAGTTTGGAACTCAGAAGACCCCCATCTCAGCCACTGGCCTGCTGTGTGATCTCGGAAAAGCCGCTCAATCTCTCTGTGATACAGTTTCCTCATCTGCTAAGTGCTTAGTACAGTGCCTAGTGTCCGGAAAGTGCTCACCAGATATCGTTGATTGATTAATCAATCTGTAGCTTTCATTCAAGCATCGTAGCTTTCAGCAAGCATCGTGGACTACTGGATAGATCATGGGCCTGGAAGTCAGTAGGACCTGGCTTATAATCTTGGATCTGCCATATGTCTGCTGTGTGACCTTGGGCAACTCACTTCACTTCTCTGAGCCCCAGTTACTTTATTTGCAAAATGGGGATTAAAAGTGTGAGCTCCATGTGGGACAGCGACTGTGTCCAACCTGATTAATTTGCATACGCCCCATAACTTACATCAGTGCTTGGTCCATAGTAATACTATTGTTATTATTATTCCCTGTGTCATAACTCATATGTTGCCTGGAACCTTGGTTTCTTTCATACACTGTGGGGATAGATCCAACAATCCATTATATTGTAAACTCCTCGAAGGCAAGGATTTCATTTCTGCTCTCTCTCTCTCTCTCTCTTACAGTCTAAGGACTGTAAGCCTCAGGCAGACCAGAGACTGTGTCTACCTATCCTATCCCAGTGCTTGGCATACAGTTGGAGCAAAATGGGAACTCAACATCAGTTCTCCCTCATACTGAGACTGGGGCCTAAAAGGGTCCTAATTATCTTGTATGTACCCCAGGACTTAGAACAATGCTTGACACATAATACATGCTTAACAAATACCATAATTATTGTTATTATATTATCTTTCTCATATATCAATATATCTATTCTTATTATAGTGTTTATAAAATACTCTAGGTATCTTACTGATTTGCAAACTGTAAAGAAAGGAAAAGGAGCAGGTTTGAACATAGGGTGAGGGATAGAAATAAGTTAAACTGGTCTCTAGACTGAGAACTTACTGTGGGTAGGGAAAAAATCTAAAGATTCTGTAGCATTGTTCTCTCCCAAGCGCTTAGTACAGTGCTCTTCACACAGTAAGCACTCAATAAATACTATCGACTGATTGATTGTGGGTAGGGAACGTGTTTACCAACCCCATTGTATAGTACTCTCCCAGCCACTTAGTTTAGTGCTCTGCACACAGTAAGCACTCAGAAAATGCCATTGATTAATTAATTGTTTGAATGTGGGCAAGGAGGTTCTCTGACATCCATGTTGTATTGTAATCTCCCAAGTGCTTAGTACAGTGTTCAGCTCTGTAAATGCTCAATAATTATCATTGATTGATTAATGTTGTCTTCTGGTTTGAGACGGGTTTAGGGATAAGGAAGAAGTCACAATTACGTGTTGGCCTATGGGAAGCATAAGACCAGTAATGACACATTTCCTGCCCACAAAGAGCTTAGACTCTGATCAATCAATCAATCAATGGTATTTACTGAGAGTTGACTGGGTGCAGAGCACAGTACTAAGCACTTGGGAGAATACAATACAGCAGAGCTGCTAGGCCTGATTCCTGCTCACAAGCTTACAGTCAAAAGGGGGAGAGAGACATTAATAAAAATAAAGGAAAGGGGAGACAGACATGCTGTAAATACTTCTAGCAAAGCAAACTAGGGAGGTGGCTGTGCAATGGAGTAAAACAATAGACATGCCCAGGAGGAGTATCAGTCGGTATATGATGGGTAGAGATGGTGTATGGGTTTGTCTGCCTGAGAGTTAACTGGGAAAAGCTCGTTGGAGGAGACGGGCTCTTGTGTGGGAATTGGAACGTGGAAGGATTCTGGTCTGTCAGGAGGAGCAACATGGTGGAGTGGATAAACCACGAGACGCGGAGTCAGAAGGACATAGGTCGTAAAACCGGCTCTGCTACTTGCCTGCAGACAAACGTGTGACCTTGGGCAAGTCACTTCACTTTTCTGGGCCTTCAGTTACCTCATCTGGAAAACGGAGGTTGAGAATGTGAGCCCCACGTGGGAACAACCCGATTTGCCTGTATCCACCCCAGCGCTTAGTACAGTGGCTTACACATAGAAAGCGCTTAGCACATGCAGTAATTATTATTTGAAGGGGTGGGAGTTCTAAGTTGGGAGAACAGCCCGAGAGAGGGGAGAGACATGGGAGTAATGAGAGTGAGGCAGAGTTAGAAAATTGGCCAGGGATGAATTAAAAGAATATGTTGGGGAAGAGAAGGTGAGGCGAATAGATATGAAAGGTAAAGGAGCTATTGAATAGGCATAAAAGGATAGGAAGGGATTTGACAAGTTCGTAATAATAATAATGATGATGTTGATGGTATTTGTTAAGCATGCACTACGTGGGAAGCACTCTATTAAGTGCTGGGGTAGATACAAGTTAATCAGGCCTCTCATGGACCTCACAGTCTAAATAGGAGCGAGAACAGGTACTGAATTCCCATTTTGCAAATGTGGGAACTGAGGCCTAGAGAAGTGAAGTGATTTGCCCAAGGTCACACAGCAGGTAAATGGCAGAACAGGGATTAAAAGCCAGATCCTCTGATTCCCAGGTACGTTCTCTTTCCACTAGTCTGCACTGCTTCACAAATGATATGGAATTGTCACTACAATCCTTGCAGATAATTGCAAATGGAATAGACACCTAGGAGTCAGGAATGGTTTCTGTGCTATCCTGAACAGAGGCAGATATACTTAGGGAGATGAACATCGTGATTAGCTTTAGCTATTCTAGCGCTTAATACAGTGCTTGGTACAAAGTTAGAACTTAACAAATACCATAAATAACCCAATATCTGAGATTTCCCTCCAACCCAGAGATTTTCTCTTCTTCTGTGAAATTTTCTCTGGATTATTATTCTCGTCCCTATTTGAATCTACTTCTCTTTTCTGAATATCCTTAGGCAGTCCTTTGGTCTAAATATCCTTTGGCAGTCCTAAATATCCTTTGGTCAATTCCCAGAAAATGACCAAAGTCACTGTGAAGACAGATTTCTGCTGCTGGGATTCTCAGAAGCCCGGGAGCTGCAGCTGGTCCACTCTACGCTGTTCTCCCTGGTCTACCTGGCGGCCCTGACAGGGAATCTCCTCATCGTGGCTGTCACCGCCCTCGACTGGCGCTTCCACATCTCCATGTACTTCTTCTTCAGGCATCTGTCAGTTACCTCATCTGGCCTCGACCTCTGCCTCAACTCTGTCATCCTCCCCAAGTCCATCCACAACCCCCTAAGCAATAATAACTCCATCTCCTTCCTAGGCTGCATCGCCCAACTCTTTCTGTGGATCTGGTTTTGTGGGTTTTGAGTATTTCGTCCTCATGGAGATGTCCTACGACCACTACGCCGCCATTTGCCTCCCCCTGCGCCACGAAGTCATCATGGACCGAGGGGCCTGTGGGAAGATGGCCACCACCTCATGACCAGCGTTGGAGTGATTGGGGTTTTGTTTTCAGCTACGACCTTCTCCATGTGCTTCTGCAGGTCCAACGTTGTCCCGCAGTTCTTCTCTGACGTCCCCGCTCTGCTGATGATCTTCTGCTCCGAGAACTACTTTGCCACAGACGTGAGCATGACCACAGAGGTAGCCGTCTTCGTGCTCATATTCGTCTGATACATCCGCATTTTCTGGGCCGTGCTGAGGGTGACGGTCACTAAGGGCCGGGCCAAAGCCTTCTCCACCTGCCTGCCTCACCTCACTGTCGTCATTGGTTTTTTCTCTAGCGGGACTTTCGTCTATCTCAAACCGCCCTTTTACTCCCACTCGACGCTGGAGCTGCGGCGTCCACGTTCTACCTACACCGTGGTGCCCCCCACCCTCAACTCCCTCATCTACAGCCTAAAGAGTAAAGATGTGAAATCTGCCCTCGGGAAGGTCCTAAAGGTTACACTCTCCCAGCTCCCTGTCTGGCATAAAATGTCTGTTTCTCCGAGCCATTTTCCCAGCCGTTGTCAGGGGTATTGTCCAAGAATTTATCTAGGTTTACAGCTACAGCCATCCTTCGGGTCTAAAGACAGAGTTCCGACAGGGAAGATATTCTTATGTGTGCTGCTGTGGCTGAGAAGGCCCTTCTTCATGTTCAGGATTTAGATAGCTTTCCTTGACTGTGAGATGTGCATGGGGGAAATGCAAGATACCACTGTAGATTGTAAGCTCCATGTGGATAGGGAACATGTCGACCAACTTTGTTGTATTGTACTCTCTCAAGCACTTAGTACCATGCTCTGCACATAGTAAGCACTCAATAAATACTACTGCTTGATCGAATGTTTTAGACAGTGCTTCACACAGAGTAAGTGCTCAAGAAATACAATTGACTGATTGTCTGGCTGATTGATTAATATGTGTATCCTTCTCTAGACTTGTAAGTATACTCATCTAATAATATAATAATGGTTTTGGTATTTGTTAAGCGCTTACTACGTGCAAAGCACTGTTCTAAGCGCTGGGGAGGGTACAAGGTGATCGGTTTGTCCTATGTGGGGCTCATAATCCCCATTTTACATATGATGTAACTGAGGCACAGAGAAGTTAGATGACTGGTTCAAAGTCACAAAGCTGACAAGCGGCGGAGCCTGGATTTGAACCCATGACCTCTGACTCCCAAGTTCGTGCTCTTTCCGCTGAGCCATGCTTCTTCTCTAGACTTGTGAGCGCATTGTGGATAGGGGATATTTCTACCAACTCAGATATATTGTATTCTCCCAAGTGCTCACTGCAGTTTTCTGAACATAGTAAGCAATCAATAAACACCATTGATTGACTGATTGCTTTGTACAGTGCTCCGCACAGAGTAAGTGCTCAATAAACAACATTGGTAAATTGTCTGATTGATTAATATCTGTACTGATTCATTCAATCGTATTATTGAGCGCTTACTGTGTGCAGAGCACTGTACTAAGCGCTTGGGAAGTACAGGTTGGAAACTTATAGAGACGGTCCCTACCCAATAATGAGCTCACAGTCTAGAAAGGGGAGAGAGACAACAAAAAAAACATATAGACAGATTTCAAAGTCGTCAGAACAAATGGAATTAAAGCTACATGCACATCATTAACAAAATAAATAGAATAGTAAATATGTACAAGTAAAATAAATAGAGTAATAAATCTGTACGAATACATATACAAGTGCTGTGGGGAGGGGAAAGAGGAAGGGCGGGGGGGCAGGAAATGTGTCTGCCAACTCAGTTATACTGTACTCTCCCAAGCGCCTAGTACAGTGGAAAGTGCTCAATAAATATCATTGACTGATTGAGTGATAGATTGATTAATGTCTCCATCTCCCTGTAGCCTGTAAGCTCATTGTGAACAGAAAACCTTTCTACTAGGTCTTTATTACTGTACAATCCCAGGCATTTAGTACAGTGCTCTGTACACCGTAATCGCTAGGTAAAGACCATGGATTGATTGACTAATTATTTGATGAGACTGGGTGAGCAGGGACGGAGATACGGGGTATAGAAGAGGATGCCAAGACCCAAGAGACACAGTTGCCATTTCCCCAATTCGTGGACGTCTGCCCCAAGCAACTCACAACAGTTCAGCTGTATCAGATCAACATTCCCCTTAATCCCGGTGTATACCTTTGCACTCCAAATTCTTACCTATGCATAGATTATCAATTCTATATTCAGTTAGTAATGGATCTACTTCATCCTGGTATTGGTACCCCTCCCTGTAAAATCCTTACGTTCTCTGATTAGAAGCACTGGTGTCTCCTCTCTTCACTAAATTGTGAACTCCCTAAGGCCGGAATGTGCGTGCCTTCCTTTTTTGGAATTTGTTAAATGTTTATATGTACCAGGCATCGTACTAAGTGCTAGAGTAGATAGAAGATAATCAGACAGTCAGTTGGTCAGTTGTATTCATTGAGTGCTTATTGTGTGCACAACACTTTACTATGTGCTTAGGAGAGTACAATAATACAATATAAAAGACGCATTCCCTGTCCACATCGAGCTTACAGGCTAGAGGGGGAGACAGACATTAATGTAAATAAATAATGGGTATGGGTATATGTCTCCCCCTTCTAGACTGTGAGCACGTTGTTGGGTAGGGACCGTCTCTATATGTTACCGATTTGTACTTCCCAAGCGCTTAGTACAGTGCTCTGCACACAGTAAGTGCTCGATAAATACGATTGAATAAATGAATGAATGAATGAATGTTATGGGGCTGGATGAAAGAAAGGAGCAAATCAGGATGGCACAGAAGAGGGTGGGAGAAAAGGAAATCAGAGCTTATTCAGGGAAGGCATTTTTAAAGGAGTTGTGCTTTAAATAAGGTCTTGAAGTTGGGGAGAGTGATCATCCATCGGATACGTAACCTCCACTCCTCCACCGCTAATCTCCTCACTGTACCTCGTTCTCGCCTGTCCCGCCGTCGACCCCCGGCCCACGTCATCCCCCGGTCCTGGAATGCCCTCCCTCTGCCCCTCCGCCAAGCTAGCTCTCTTCCTCCCTTCAAGGCCCTGCTGAGAGCTCACCTCCTCCAGGAGGCCTTCCCAGACTGAGCCCCTTCCCTCCTCTCCCCTCCCCCCCCTCTTCCCTCCTCTCCCCTTCGTCCCCCTCTCCACCCCCCATCTTACCTCCTTCCCTTCCCCACAGCACCTGTATATATGTATATATGGTTGTACATATTTATTACTCTATTTATTTATTTATTTATTTTACTTGTACATTTCTATCCTATTTATTTTATTTTGTTGGTATGTTTGGTTCTATTCTCTGTCTCCCCCTTTTAGACTGTGAGCCCACTGTTGGGTAGGGACTGTCTCTATGTGTTGCCAATTTGTACTTCCCAAGCGCTTAGTACAGTGCTCTGCACATAGTAAGTGCTCAATAAATACGATTGATTGATTGATTGTAGAGGAAGGGCACTCCAGCTCAGAGACAGGATGTGGGTGATGAGTCGGCATTGGGCTAGCCTAAATCGTGATACAGTAAGTAAGTTGGAACTAAAGAAGTGAGTTGTGCAGGCTGGGTTGCAGCAGTGAGGTGAACTAGGAGGGAGCAAGATGATTGAGAGCTTTAAAACCAATGATAAGGAGTTTCTGCTTGATGTGGGGGTGGATCGGAAATGCCTGGAGGTTCCTGAGGAGTGGGGAAACATGGCCTGAATGTGTTTGTAGTAAAATGATCCGGGCAGCAGAGTAAAGGGTGGACTGGAATGGAGAGAGAAAGGAGAGAGGGAGGTGAGCAAGGAGGCTGATTCAGTAATCAAAGTAGGACAGGATAAGTGATTGTATTAATGTGGTAGCAGTTTGGATGGAGAGGAAAGGAAATTGTTTTATGCACTTCAATATTTAAGTACTAAGTCAATCAAATTGAAGTATAACAGAAGGGTAAGATATTCTTTGCAAAAAAGGAACTTACACTTTACCAAAGTTTTACAGGTGCTTGTGAATGCCTGAGTTCTAAAATGACAAATGGGAAAATGAAATTTCATTGGAAATCCTCCTGGATGAGTTGGGCTTCCAAGAGGGATTTGAAAATGTGGAGAAATGAAACTTGGAAGGTTTGAAAGAGGGATGGCTCACCAGGCAGGAGGAAGGGTACAATCCAAGGGCTGTAGGGAGGGACGTTCAGAACAAGAAACGGTAAGAAAGTCTGGGGAGATTGGAGAGTGTGAGCTGGGGTGTAGTGGGAGAAGAGAATGGGTAGGTAAGAGAGAGAGAGCTGATTTAGAATGGTCCACGGTCTTGGCCTGATACATCTCCAATCTCCAGAGTTGAAGCAGAGACCAATTATTAATCATGAAAATGGAATGATAATGAGTCGATTATTGTTGTTCTAGGAAGGGGTCCCAGAGTGGGAATCACATGCGACTGGGCGATTATTTAGGTTGTAAGGGCTGAGACCATAGGGGGCACACGATCCCGGCCTTCTGAGATTCTCGGACGATAAAGTGTCTCAGCAAAGCTCCGGGCCCGTCTTCCCATGGGGAATCCCCCAGGAAATAACCCGGCCGTCGTCTGAGGGGATGGTGCAGACATCCGGAGGGCAGAGAGGAGGAGGAAGAATCCTGACAGCTCCCTCTCCTCACTCAGATCTTTCTGTCACCCCAACCAGTGTCCAAGACCGACGAGATGGAGTGAGCCTCTCTCCCAGCAGAGGTCGATGCTTCCCAGCCCAGAACAAGCCCAATAATTCCGAAGAGAAGCAGGGGAAGGTGAGGTGCAGGGAAGGGAAATTTCAATATAAACACATGATACAACATTAATTTTCCTGTTCTTTCTTAATAATAATAACTGTGGTATTCGTTAAGTGTCTACCATGTGCAAACACCATACTCAGCGCTGGAGTAGATATGATATAATCAGATTGGACACTGTCCCTGTCCTGCGTGGGACTTACCGTCTTAAACCCCATTTTACAGATGAGGAAATCGAGGAACAGAAAAGTTAATTGATTTGCCCGAGATCACCCAGAAGGTAAGTGGTAAAGTCGGGATTAAGATCAAGGTCCCCTAGGCTCCCAGTACCATCCTCTTTCCACTAGGCTGTGCTGCTACTCCAAATACATAGAATTATGTGTCCACAATCCTTGCAGACGTTTGCAAATGGAATAGAGTTCCAGGACTCAGGAATATTTTCAGTGCTGTCCTGAATCAAAGCAGTTGATTGGAGGAGATGAACAACTGATCAGTGTTTAGTAGAATGTCTGGAAGATAGTGAGTATGAAAAATTACCATAAAACCACCGAAATTCCCTCCAACCCAAAGATTTTCTCCTCTCCTGTGCATTTTTCTCTGAAATATTATTCTCATCCGTATCTTTTCTAAATGTCCTTAGGCAGTCAACGTCTATTCCCAGAAGATGACCAATTTCACCGAGAAGACAGAATTCCTACTGCTTGGATTCTTGGAGGTCCGGGAGCTGCAGCTGGTTCAGGCTACGCTGTTCCTTCTGGTCTACCTGGCAGCCCTGATGGGGAATCTCCTCATCGTCGCCGTCACCACCCTTGACTGGTGCTTCCACACTACTATGTACTTCTTCCTCAGGAACCTGTCAGTCCTTGACCTCTGTTACATCTACGTCACCGTCCCCAAATCCATCCACAGATTCCTGAAGAACAAGACAACCAACTCCCTCGAGGGCTGTGCCGTCCAGGTCTTCTCCGTGGTCTGGGTTGCCGGCTCAGAGCTGTCCGTCTTCACGGTGATGTCCTACCACTGCTACGCTGTCATCTGCCTCTCCCTGAGCTACGTGGTTGTCATGGCTCAAGGGGCCTGTGGGAAGATGGAAGATGGCCGCCGCCTCCTGGCACAGCAGAGGCCTATTTGCAGCAATGTGTTCAGCTGGGAGGTTCTCCCTGTCCTGCTGCGGGTCCAACACCATCCCCCAGTTGTTCTGTGACGTCCCTCCTCTGCTGAAGATCACCTGCTCCAAGAATCACATCGCCATCTATGCGACTGTAATTTTGGGGCCGCCTTAGCTGTCGTCTGTTTTATTTCCATCATCTTCTCATATGCGCGCATCTTCCAGGCCGTGCTAAGGATGCCGGTCACCAAAAGCCGGGCCAAAGCCATCCCCACCTGCCTGCCCCACCTCGTCGTCGTCACTGATTTCCTCTTTGCGGGTGCATTTGTATGCATCAAGCCGCTCTCAGACCCCTCCTTGATCGTGGATCTGCTGGTGTCCATGTTCTACGCAGCACTAGCCCCTGCTCTGAACCCCCTTATCTTCAGCCTCAGGAACTTGGACATGAAGGCCGCCACAGGCAGGATCTTAAAAGGGTTCTGCTTTGGGACAAAATGTCTCCTTTCTTGTGAAAATAATCTCACACCACCAATTAACCAAGGAATTGTTCTTGGACCTAGCCAGATATTTAGCTGTCCCAGTGGGTTCACAGTAAACCCTGGACGTTGATTAATTGTCAAAGTCTGGGAGAGAGGCGGCTAAGACTGAAGTAGGACAGACAATACAGTTTTGGGAGGCATCATGGCCTAAAGGAAGGGGAGTCCCTGTAGACTGTAAACACAATGTGGGAAGGGAATATGTTTAACAACTCTGGTAAACTGAACTCTCCCAAGTGCTTAGTACAGTAAATCCAGTATGGAGGCGGTTCTAATCCCTACTCAGCCACTTGTCCTCTGTGTGACCTTGGGCGAGCCACTTAACTTCTCTGTCCCTCAGTTACATGCTCTGTAAAATGGGGATTAAGACTGTGAACCCCACATGAGATAACCTGATTACCATGGATCTACCCCACTGTGATTAGAACAGTGCTAGGTACATAGCAAATGCTTAACAAACACCATCATTTGTTTTTAAAACTTTATCATGGCCAAAAGGAATGGGAATCGCTCGAGACTGTAAACTCATTATGGGCAGGGAACGTGTCTACCAACTCTGTCATATTGAACTTTTCCAAGTGCTTAGTACAGTGCCGGATCCATAGTAAGTGCTCAATAAATATGATTGATTGAATGAGAATTGAGTTCTGATGCCAGCTCTGCTACTGGCCTGCCGTATGAAACTGGGGCAGTGACTTAATATCCCTAGACTCTCTCTTCCTCTTACATTTTGAGCCCCTTAGGGACAGGAATTCTGTCTGTACTGATTCTTTTGTTTCTACCACAGCAGGTGGAACAATTTAACCACACAGTCTCTTAATAAATGCAATAATGATATCATTATTAGCAATGACTACGAAAATATAATGATATGTATGCTCCCTAGCATGACTCTGGGTGTGGGTATGAAAGTTGGAAAATGTGAAGAGGTACGGGAGAAGGGAAGGAAGGATAACTGCAGCTCCATCTGTCTTGTCAAATCCATCCTCTCACATCAATCCATTTTTCCTTCTTTCCATCCATCCATTCTTCCAACCATTCATCTAACCATCCATCCAACCATCTATCCATCCATCCATGCATCCATCCATCCATCCAGAGCACGGGCCTGGGAGTCATAGGTCGTGGGTTCTAATCTCAGATTAGCTACTTGTCTGCCCTGTGACCTGGGGCAAGTCACTTGACTTCTCTGTGCCTCAGTTCCCTCATCTGTAAAATGGGAATTGAGACTGTAAACTCCATGTAGGACAGGAACTGTGTCCAACCTGATTACCCTCTACGAATCCAACTCCAGCACTTAGAACAGTGCTGGGACTGTGTCCAACCTGATTAACCTGTATCAACACCAGCGCTTAGAACAGGACTTTGCATGTAGTAAGCGCTTAATAAATGCCATCATTATTATTATCGAAGACTAAAATTATTATTATTATTATTGTCAATGGTATTCATTGACATTATCCTGAATGCAAAGCAGTGTAGTAAGCTCTCAGGAGAGGTGAAAAGAGATAAAATTGTTCCTACTTTCCAGGAGATTATAATCTAATGGGGGAGATAGACACAGAATAAATTACGTGGAGGAGGAAGGAGAGAAGGGAAAGATGAGAAAGAGGATGAACGCTTGATTCAGGAGTACAGTTTATATAGTTAGTATGAACAGCGCTTAAAACGGATTTGCATTCAGGACAGATCAGAAGAAGCAGCGTTCCCTAGTGGGTAAAGCATGGGCCTGGGATTCAAATGGGCATGGGTTCTGATCCCGGTTCCACCACATGTCTGCTGTTTGACCTTGAGCATGGCGGCTTAAATTCAACGTGCCTAAGTTCCCTTATCGGTAAAACGGGGTTTGAGATGTGAGCCCAATGGGGAACATGGACTTTGTCCGATCTGATTCGCTCCAGCACCTAGTATAGTGCTTGATATATAGTAAGCACTTCACAAAAAAACATAAGAAAACGTTATATTTGGCTGATTGACAGATTGAGTGTCTCAGGTTTTAAATTGGACAAAGGTGATACCAATCACAGTGGCTAAAGACTGTAGTTAAAAACAGGAATCGTTGGGACGCTGGAATAAGGATGCCGCTATTTCCATGGGAACCCCGAGGGCCGGCACCATGGGTGATGCTGCAGGGACCGGACACTTGCCTCCCAGGAGCCTCAGGAACAACGTGACCAGAGGATGTGTGGCTTGTCCAGGCCACGAGTTCCCTCGGCAGGGCCCTGAGCCAAACCCCTGGGATTCCCCTCGGAGCAGTTCCTGCTTTATGTACAGGGACGGGGCTCTGTCTGGAGAGTTTTTAAGGGACTGAAGCAGAGCAGAGAGGGATCTAGGGCTCCTCTCTGTTCCTTCCTGACTGACCGCACCACGGAATCTGAGAGGAAAGAGAAGACCAGCCCAGCCCTGCAGATATCAGCGACCCCCAGCCCCACGCTGCCCCTGTGAGAGTGACCGGGGGGTGAGTGGGATTGAGAGGCGTGGGGGACGAGGATGAGTTTGAAAGAGATGGAGCCAGTATGGGGCCTAAGTTGGAGTTCGGAACAAGGCCGTGGCCACTAGCAGTGGAGGTGAGCTTGTAGGAGGAGTGGTGTTTTCCAGTTCAGTAACCACCAACCATCACACATATCTCCTCCTTCGTCCTCAAACATCGCTACTATGCCTACCACCCACGGGCTACAGTGCTCCAGCGCAGTGTCACGATCAGTCACTTCGGCCTTCAGTGGGTCCCAGAATCCTTTGCAGTGGGTAAATGACAAGTAGGACTGAGAGAGTGTGACCAGCTTTGGACCGCCACCAGCACTATCAGAAATTCCTCCTTGTAAGAGTTATTCCCAAATGTTGGAAGGAGACAAATAGTGGGAAAAGTTGTAATCCCTGCCTTTAAGAACTTTCCAGTCTACCGGGCTTGGTTGACACTACATAATTTACTATTAGTCAATCAATCTTGAATAACATTTACTGAGTGCTTACTGTGTGCACTAACCCCTTGGGAGAGTAATAATAACAATAATAGCAGTATTTGCTAAGCTCTTACTCTGTTCCAGACACTGTCCTAAGCGCTGGGGCAGATACATCCTAAGCAGGTTGGATGCAGGATGCAGTTCCACATGGGGCTCACAGTCTAAACCCCCATTTTACAGATGAGACAATTGAGGCTCAGTGAAGTTAAATGACTTGCCCATGATTACACAGCAAACACGAGGCAAAGCCGGAATTAGAAACCAGGTCCTTCTGACTCCTTCTGACTCCCAAGCCTGTGCTCTATCCACTTAAGAGCACCATAACAGACACTTCCCCTGCCCCTTCTAGAAGGAAAGAAAGAATAGAAAGGTGAATATGTAATTCTTGCAAGCCATTTTACAGGGGAAGGATTAGCACCCAAGTCCTCTGACTCCCTCTAAGCTGTTCTTGGGAGAGTACAATAGAACAGAGGTGGTAGGTGTGTATGCTGCCCTCAAGGAGTTCACAGTCAAAAATAGAACTCCTGGGCCCATGCTTTTTCCACTAAATGAGGATGGAAATGAGTTGATACGCGCTTGAGTTTCATGACGTAGGTTTAGAGAGCTGGAAAATGAAGCGGGGAAGCTGGAAAGAGGAGGGGGGATCTTAGCAGTGCTCAGAATTCGGAAATAATGCTGCTCTCCTTGATTTTGAGTGGGTAAGGGAGGGAGTTCCAGGCAAGGATGGAAAGGAAGAGTCGATCATGGGTAACAACTAGAAAGTTGGTTTGAGAGCTGAGAAGACAAGCTGAAGGATGGAAAGGGGGTGAAGAGCAGTCATAGGGTGGAGAGCATTCAATCCGATTGTGAGTTTTTGTTGCTTGTGAAAAGACACAACTTGTCGTGCGAGGAGGTTGAGGAGATGAGTGATGTAGGCTGAGCGATGCTTTAGGAAAAGACTAGATGAATGATGAGCTATGCTTGTGTTTGTGTGACTACAAGTGTGAATGCAGATATGTAAGCAAATGGAATCAGTTTGATGTATATGTGGATTTCATTTTTGTTGTTTGTTTTATGGTATCGCTAGGGTTTATAATATGCCAGGTAGTGTACTAACCACTGGGGTGGATACAAGCTAATCAGGTTGGATATAGTCCATGCCCTACAGGGTGCTCACTGTTGTAATTCCGAATTTAAAGATTAAGTAACTGAGGCACAGAGAAGGTAAGTGACTGGCTCCATGTCACACAGCAGACAAGAAGATGAGACAGGATTAAAATCCAGGTCCTTCTTTCTACCAGGATCATTCTCTATCCACTAAATGGATGAATTTATATATAAAAGTTATATCTCGTTTAACTATAAAACCACCGAAAAAACATTCACAATAGTCATGTACATATCTTTACGTTCTCTTACCTCTCCTATCCACTATTCATTTTAGTTTGTCTCCTTAATCAAAAATAATGCTCTTGATATTTATTATGTGCTTACTACGTTCCAAACAAAGCATTAAGTGCTGGGGGAGATTCAGGACAATAAAGTAGAACACAGTCCGTGTCCAGCAAGGGATTCACAGACTACGTAGGAAGGAAAACAGGCATCTAAACCTCATTTTACTATTGAGAAAACCGAGGTGTAGGATAATTAAGTCACTTTCCTATTCCTATGCAGCCGACAAGTGGTAAAACTTGGATTAGAACCCAGGTCCTCTCACTCCAAGGCCTGGTTTCTTCCCAATTGCCGCCTGTTTCTACACAGTTCAAAGATTGGTGCGTCCAATGAAATGGAACTTCTTTGGGGGCAGTGATCATATGTACCAATACTGTGAACTCTGTAGGTACTCAGTAAGTAGAATTGATTGACTTAGTCTTATTCCTTTACCTCCAACATCAGTGTCTCTAAATTGAAGTCTTCCCTCTTCCTGTGCAGGGAGTTGACATCATTCCCCAGAAATGGTGAACTCAAAGATCATTTTAAATTTAATAACTTTCTCCTCTCCATAGAGAATCATCAGCAAGTGTCCTATCAATTCCTTCACTCGTGCCATCAAATGGCTCTAACGCTGGCTCTTCCGTGATCCATTGCAGAAATTCAATATTGCCTCCCAAGAATTCTCAATGTCTCTACGGTGAGGGAATTCCTCCTGCTAAGATTCTCGGAGGTCCGGGAGCTGCAGCTGGTCTAGGCCACGCTATTCCCCCTGGTCTACCTGGAGGCCCTGACGGGGAATCTCTTCATCTTCGCCCTCACCGCCCTCGACCGGCGCCTCCACACCTCCATATATTTCTTCCTCAGGAATCTTTCCGTCCTCGACCTCTGCTACATCTCCGTCACCGTCCCCAAGTCTGTCGTCATCTCCCTGACCGTTCGTAGATCCATCTCCCTCCTGGGCTGTGCCGCCCAGGTCTTTTTGGCCGTTCTGTTTGCTGTTTCCGAGCTGGTCGTCCTCACGGCAATGTCCTACGATCGCTACGCCGCCATCTGCCACCCCCTGTGTTATGAGCTAATCATGACCAACACGGCCTGTTGAAAGATGGCAGCCGCCTCCTGGCTCAGTGGGGTGCTGTATGGGATCTCTTTTGCAGCTTCGACTTTCTCAATGAGCTTCTGTGGGTCCAACATCGTCCAGTAGTCCTTTTATGACGTCTCTTCCCTGCTGAAGAGCTCCTGCTCAGAGGACCACGTCGCCATCGATGTGAGCGTCACCGGTGGGGTAGCTTTAGGTGTCGTCTGCTTCGTCTTCATCATAATCTCCTACGTGCACATCTTACATGCCGTGGTAAGGAGGCCGGCCTCCGAGAGCCGAGCCAAATCCTTCTCCACCTGCCTGCCTCACCTCGCCGTCGTCACTGTCTTCCTCTCGACTGGAGCGGTTGACTATCTCAAGCCCGTGTCAGACTCGCCCTCGATCCTGGACCTGCTGGTGCCCGTGTTCTACACCGTGGTGGCCCCCGCCCTGAATCCCCTCATCTACAGCCTGAGGAATAGGGACATGAATGCCTCCCTGGGGAGAGTCCTAAAGGGAAGATTTCTCCTCCCTCCTCTAAGGGACAAAATGTCTGTTTCCTTTTGGCCGTGAAGGTATCCAAAAGTGCTGTCCAAAGAGAAAGTCCAGCATCTAAGGATTTGTCAATGTCTGGGAAAGATGTTGACAAGCCACATGTGACTGTAAGCCCTGTGTTGGCAGTGATTGTCTCTCTTTATTCTGAATTGTACTCTCCAAGCTCTTGGTACAGTTCTGTGCTATTTATTGAGTGTTTACTGTGTGCACAGAACTGTACATAGTAAACACTTAAAAAATATGATTGAATGAATGAATGAATGACAAGTAATTGGGCGGCGCCATGGCTTAGTAGAATGAGCATGTGGCTGGGAGTCATGAGACTTGAAACGTCTGCCAGGTTCTGTCCCCAGAGTGCTGGGTGACCTTGGTCCAGCCATGTAACCTCTTTGGGTCTCTCTGTAAAATCGGGATTCAATATGTGCTCTCTTTGCCTTACAGTCTGAGCCCCTGTGGTTCAGGAAACCTGTCCTATCTGATTAGTTTGTTTCCACCCCAGTACTTGGCAGTCTTTTGCAAGTAAATTCTTATTTAATTAAATAATGATAATGTTGATACTACTACTGATAATAACAGTAATTCTATGAAATTTAAAATCACTCCTGGTGGTTAGGAAAATTAGAAAATCAGAGGGTGACAAGGGACGCAGTCATGGAAACTGATCCCCACATTTGAATGCCTGATTACGTGTTTTGATGCCTGTCATTCATTCATCCATTCATTCAATCATATTTATTGAGCGCTTACTGTTTGCAGAGCACTGTCCTAAGCACTTAGGAAGTACACGTAGGCAACATATAGAGATAGTCCCTACCCAACAACGGGCTTACAGTCTCCCCCTTTGAGACTGTGAGCCCATTGTGGGCAGGGATTATCTCTATTGGAATTTACTTTCCAAGCGCTTAGTACAGTGCCCTGCACACAGTAAGCTCTCAATAAATATGAATGAATGAATGAATGTATTTGACTGATCAAATACTTGTCTCGAATTCATTCGTTTATCCATCCATCCTTCCATCGATCCGACCATCCATCCGTCTATCTGTCTGTCTGTTCACTCATCCGTCCATCCATCCATCCATAATAATAATAATAATAATAATAATAATAATAATGGCATTTGGTAAGGGCTTACTATGTGTGAAGCACTGTTCTAAGCGCTGGGGGGGGAATACACGGTGATCAGGTTGTCCCACATGGGGCTTACAGTCTTAATCCCCATTTTACAGATGAGGTAACTGAATCTCAGTGAAGTTAAGTGATTGGCCCAAGGTCACACAGCAGATATAAGGTGGAGCTGGGATTAGAACATAATAATAATAATAATGGCATTTGGTAAGGGCTTACTATGTGTGAAGCACTGTTCTAAGCGCTGGGGGGGGAATACACGGTGATCAGGTTGTCCCACATGGGGCTTACAGTCTTAATCCCCATTTTACAGATGAGGTAACTGAATCTCAGTGAAGTTAAGTGATTGGCCCAAGGTCACACAGCAGATATAAGGTGGAGCTGGGATTAGAACCCATGACCTCTGACTCCCAATCCCGTGCTCTTGCCTGTGAGCCACGCTGCTTCAGTTCATCCATCCATCCATCCTTCCTTCCATCTATCCATCCTTCAATCCACGCACCACACACGGGCCACACATTGGGCTGAGGGTCCTCGTTACGTCCTGTTCTTGGCTGGCTTCCGTTGGGGCTCAGGCCCTGGCCCCATAGGCAGGGTAGCGGCCTTGCCCCAGGTGTCCGCCCCATGGGGCCAGATGACCCACCAGCCAAATGTCTCTCACAGGGAGGAGTTCCAGTTAATTTGTGACGTCTGTCACCGCGAAGATAGAATTCTTCCTGTTGGGATTCTCGGAGGTCCGGGAGCTGCAGCTGGTTTAGGCCGCGGTGTTCCTTCTTGTTTACCTGCCGGCTCTGACGGGGAATCTCCTCTTCGTCGCCATCACCATCCTCGAATGGTGCTTCCACACTCCTATGTACTTCTTCCCCAGGAACCTGTCCGTCGTCGACCTCTGCTACATCTACGTCACCGTCCCTAAATCCATCCACAAATCCCTGACCACAAGACATCCAACTCCCTAGAGGGCTGTGCCGTCCAGGCCTTCTCCGTGGTCTGGTTTGCCGGCTCAGAGCTGTCCATCTTCACGGTGATGTCCTACCACCGCTATGCTGCCATCTGCCTCTCCCGGAGCGACGAGGTCGTCATGGCTCAAGGGGCCTGTGGGAAGATGGCAGCCGCCTCCTGGCGCAGCAGGGGCCTGTTTACAGCAATGTGTTCAGCTGGGAGGTTCTCCCTGTCCTTCTGCGGGTCCAACACCGTCCCCCAGTTGTTTTGTGACATCCCTTCTCTGCTGTAGGTCACCTATTCTGAGAAGCACATCACTATGAGAAATAACGTGGCTCAGTGGAAAGAGCCCGGGCTTGGGAGCCAGAGATCGTGGGTTCTAATCCGGCTCCGCCACTTGTCAGCTGGGTGACTTTGGGCAAGTCACTTCACTTCTCTGGGCCTCAGTTACCTCATCTGTAAAATGGGGATTGACTGTGAGCCCCCCGCGGGACAACCTGATCGCCTTGCAACCTCCCCAGCGCTTAGAACAGTGCTTTGCATATAGTAAGCGCTTAACAAATGCCATAATTATTATTACCATTATTAGAGAAGCAGCGTGGCTCAGTGGAAAGGGCACGGGCTTTGGAGTCTGAGGTCATGGGTTCGAATCCCGGCTCCACCAATTGTCAGCTGTGTGACTTTGGGCAAGTCACTTAACTTCTCTGTGCCTCAGTTACCTCATCTGTAAAACGGGGATTAAGACTGTGAGCCCCACGTGGGACAACCTGATCACCTTGTAACCTCCCCAGCGCTTAGAACAGTGCTTTGCACATAGTAAGCGCTTAATAAATGCCATTATTATTATTATTATTATTATTATTATCAACGCGACAGTAATTTTGGAGCAGCCTTAGCTGTCGTCTGCTTCATTTCCATCATCGTCTCCTACGCGCACATCCTCCAGGCCGTGCTGAGGATGCCGGTCTCTGATGGCCGGGCCAAAACCTTCTCCACCTGTCTGCCCCACCTCGTTGTCGTCGCTGATTTCCTCTCTGCGGGTGCATTTGTCTACATCAAGCCGCCCTCAGACTCCTCCTTGATCGTGGACCTGCTGGCGTCCGTGTTCTACGCAGTGATAACCCCTGCTCTGAACCCCCTTATCTACAGACTCAGGAACTGGGACTTGAATGCCGCCATGGGCAGGATCCTAAAAGGGTCAATCACCCAGCCTCTTCTCTGGGACAAAATGTCTCCTTCCTTGTGCAAATAATTTCACACCACCACTTAACCAAGGAATTGTTCTTGGACCTTGCCAGATATTTAGCTGTCCTACTGGGTTCACAGAAAACGCTGGACGTGAATGAATTGTCAAAGTCTGGGAGGGAGGCGGCTAAGACTGAAGTAGGACAGACAATCCAGTTTTGGGGAGGCATCATGTCCTAAAAGAAGGAGAGTCCCTGTAGACTGTAAACTCATTGTGGGCAGGGGATGTGTTTAACAATTCTGGTAAACTGAACTCTCCCAAGTTCTTAGTACAGTAAATCCAGTTTGGGGGCAGTTCTAATACCAACTCAGCCACTTCTCTTCTGTGTGACCTTGGGTGATCCACTTAACTTCTCTGTGCCTCAGTTACATGATCTGTAAAATGGGGATTATGACTATGAACCCCACATGGGATAACCCGATGACATTGTATCTACCCCACTGTGATTAGAACAGTGCGTGGCACATAGAAAATGCTTAACAAATATCGTAATTGTGGGTTTTTTTAATTTTATTATGGTCTAAAGGAATGGGAATCGCTCTAGACTGTAAGGTCATCGTGGACAGGAAACATTTCTACCAACTCTGTTTTATTGAACTTTTTCAAGCCCTGGGTCCAGAGTAAGTGCTCAATAAATATCATTGACTGACCGATTGCGACTTGAGTTCTGATGCCAGCTCAGCTACTGGCCTGCTGTGTGAACTTGGGACAGTGACTTAATATACCTAGGGTGTCTCTTCTTCTTACACTTTGAGCCCTTTTGGGACAAGAATTGTGTCCGTACTGATTCTTTTGCTTCTACTCCAGCAAGTGGAACAATTTAGGCACACAACCTCTTAATAAATACAATAATGATATCATTATTAGCAATGACTATGAAAATATAATGCTGTGTATCCTTCCTAACCTGACTCTGAGTGTGGGTATGAAAGTTGAACAATAGGAAGAGTTATGGGAGAAGGAGAGAAAGGATGACTGCAGCTCCATCTGTCTTTTCAAACCCATCCTCTCTCATCAATCCATTTTGCCTTTTTCCATCCATCCATTCTTCCAACCATTCATATATCCATCCATCCATCCATCCATCCATCCATCCATCCATCCATCCATCCAGAGCACGGGCTTGGGAGTCAGAGGTCTCGAGTACTAATCTCAGTTGTGCTACTTGTCCGCCCTGTGACCTGGGGCAAGTCACTTAACTTCTCTGTGACTCAGTTCCCTCATCATCATCAATCGTATTTATTGAGCGCTTACTATGTGCAGAGCACTGTACTAAGCGCTTGGGAAGTACAAATTGGTAACATATAGAGACAGTCCCTACCCAACAGTGGGCTCACAGTCTAAAAGGGGGAGACAGAGAACAAAACCAAACTATTATCATGATAATATTATGATAATAATTATTATCATCAATGGTATTTATTCATTCATTCATTCAATCAATCGTATTTATTGAGCGCTTACTGTGTGCAGAGCACTGTACTAAGCGCTTGGGAAGTACAAGTTGGTAACATATAGAGACAGTCCCTACCCAACAGCAGGCTCACAGTCTAGAAGGGGGAGACGGACAACAAAGCAACACATATTAACAAAATAAAATAATTAGAATAGATAATATGTGCAAGTAAAACAAATAGAGTAATAAATCTGTACAAACATAAATACAGGTGCTGTGGTGAGGGGAAGGAGGTAGGGCAGGGGGATGGGAAGCAGGAGGAGGGGGCTCAGTCTGGGAAGGCCTCCTGGAGGAGGTGAGCTCTCAGAAGGGCTTTGAAGGGAGGAAGAGAGCTAGTTTGGTAATGCAAAGCAGTGTAGTAAGCTCTCAGGAGAGGTGAAAAGAGATAAAGTTGCATTGTTCCTGCTTTCCAGGAGATTATGATTTAATGGGGGAGGTAGACACAGAGTAAATTACGTAGAGAAGGTAGGAGAGCAGGGAAAGATGAGAAAGAAGATGAACGCTTGATTCAAGAGTACAGTTTATATAGTCAGCATGAACAGCGCTTATAGGTATTTGCAATCAGGACAAATCCGAAGAAGCAGCGTTGCCTAGTGGGTAGAGCGTGGGCCTGGGATTCAAATGGACATGGGTTCTGATTCCGGTTCAACCACATGTCTGTTGTTTGACCTTGGGAAGGGTCGCTTAAATTCTCCGTGCCTCAGTTCCCTTATCTGTAAAACGGGGTTTGAGATGTGAGCCCAACAGGGAACGTGGATTCCGTCCGATCTGATTAACTTGTATCTACACCAGCACTTAGTATAGTGCCTGATATAAAGTAAGCACTTCAAAAATACTGTAAGGAAAAATTACAATTTGTTGCTTAACTGACAGATTGAGTGTCTCAGGTTTTGAATTAGACAAAGGTGACACCAATCACAATGGCTAAAGACTGTCATTGAAAACAGAAACCATTGGAACGCTGGGATGTGGATGCCACTGTTTCCATGGGAACCCCGAGGGCCGGCACCAGGGCTGATGCTGCAGGGACTGGTCCCTTGTCTCCCAGGAGCTTCAGGAACCACATGAACAGAGGGGGCATGGCTTGCCCAGGCCACGAGGTCCCTCGGCAGGGCCCCGAGCCATCCTCCTGGGATCACCCTCAGAGCAGCCTGGTACAGGTATGGGGCCCTGTCTGGAGAGCTTTTTAGGGTCTCCTCTCTGTTCCTTCCTGGCTAACTGAACCCAGGAGTCTGGGGGGAAAGAGGGGAGCAGCCCAGCCCTGCAGAGGACAGCGACGCCAAGTCCCGGTTAGAGTGATCGGGGGTGAATGGGATGGAGGGGCAGAGAGGGGACTAGAATTAGGATGGAAGAGATGGAGCCAGTCCGGGGCTTAAATTGGGGTTTAGAACAAGGCCGTGGCCACTTGCAGTGGAGGTGGGCTTCTAGGAGGAGTGGTGTTTTCCACATCAGTAACCACCAACCATCACACACATCTCCTCCTTTCTCCTCAAACCTCGATACCATGCCATCCACCCACGGGGCTACAGCGTTCCAGCCCAGTGTCACGAACAGTCACTTCGGCCTTCAGTGGGTACCAGAAACCCTTGCAGAGGGTAAATGACAGGTAGGGCTGAGAGAGTTTGACTGGCTTTGGACCACCACCAGCACTATCAGATATTCCTCCTTGTAAGAGCTATTCCCGATGTTGGAAGGAGACAAATAGTGGGAAAAGTTGTAATCCCTAGCCTCGAGAACTTTCCAGTCTACGGGGCTATGTTGACACGATTTAATTTACTATCAGTCAATCAATCTTGAATCATATTTATTGAGTGTTTAATGTGTGCACTAAGCCCTTGGGAGAGTATGATAGCAGTACTTGTTAAGCTCTTACTCTGTCCCAAACACTGTCCTAAGCGCTGAGGTAGATACAAATTAAGCTGGTTCGATGTAGGATACAGTTCCACATGGGGGTCATAGTTTTAACCCAACTTTATAGATGAGGCAGCTGAGGCTCACAGAAGTTAAATGACCTGACCATGGTCACACAGCAGACATAAGTCAGAGCCAGAATTAGAAGCCAGGTCCTTTTGACTCCTTCTGACTTCCAAGCCCGTGCTCTGTCCACTTTAGAACACTATAACGGACACATTACCTGCCCCTTCTAGAAGGAAAGAAAGAATGGAAAGATAAATATGCAATAATTGCATACCATTTTACAGATGAGGAAACTGAGGCACAGAGAGGTTAAGCGACTTGACCAAGGTCCCACAGCAGCAAAGGGACAGAGGAAGGTTTAGTACCCAAGTCCTCTGACTCTCTGTAAGCTATGATATAGAACAGAACTGGTAGATGTGTATGCTGCCCTCAAGGAGTTCAGGGGCAAGAATAGAACTCTTGGGCTAATGCTTTTTCCCCTAAATGAGGATGGAAATGAGTTGATTCGCGCTTGGGTTAGGTGACGTAGGTTTAGAAATCTGGAAAATTAATCGGGGAAACTGGTTGGAGGAGGGGGAGATCTTGGCAGTGCTCAGAATTCAGAAAGAACTGTGCTCTCTCTGATCTTGAGTGGATAACGGAGGGTGTTCTTGGCTAGGATAGAAAGGGAGAGTCGATCATGAGTAACAACTTGAAAGTTGCTTAAAGAGCTGAGAAGACACGCTGAACGATGGAAAGGGGTTGAAGTGCAATCATAGGGTGTAGAGGCTTCACGCCGATTGTGAGTTTTTATTGCTTGTGAAAAGACCCGACTTGTCGTGAGAGGACGTTGAGAAGAGGGGCGATGTAGGCTGACCGATGCTTTAGGAAATGACTAGATGAATGATGAGGTATGCTTGTGTTTGTGTGACTACAAGTGTGAATGCAGATATGTGAGCAATTGGAATTAGTTTGATGTATATGCCATTTTCATTTTTGTTGCTTGTTCTATAGTATCGCTAAGGGCTTATTATTTTCCCGGTAGTGTACTAAACACTGGGGTGGATGCAAGCTAATCAGGTTGGTTATAGTCCATGCCCCATAGGGTGCTCACTGTTGCAATCCCCATTTTAAAGATGAGGTAACTGAGGCAGAGAGAAGGTAAGTGACTGGCCCCAGGTCACACAGCAGACAAGAAGATGAGACAGGATTAAAATCCAGGTCCTTCTGTCTACCTGTGTCCCACAAGGGATTCACAGACTAGGTAGGAGGGAAAACAGGTATCGAATCTTCATTTTACTATTGAGAAAACTAAGGTGTAGAGAAATTGTCACTTTCCCATGGCTATGCAGCCGACAAGTAGTAAAGTTGAGATTAGAACCCAGGTCCTCTCACTCCGAGGCCTGGTTCTTCCCAATAGCAGCCTGTTTCTACACAGTTCAAAGCTTGGTGCTTCCGATAAAATGGAAGTTCTTTGGGGGCAATGATCATATGTACTAATACCGTGAACTCTGTAGGTACTCAGTAAATAGAATTGATTGACTGAGTTTTATTCTTTCACCCCCAACATTAGTGTCTCTAAATTGAAGTCTTCCCTCTTCCTGTGCAGGGAGTCGACGTCATTCCCCAGAAATATTATATATCTCCACGGTGAACACAAATATCATTTTGAATTCAATAACTGTCTCCTCTCCATAGAGAATCACCTGCAAGTTTCCTGTCATTTCCTTCACTCATGCCATCAAATGACTCCAACTTTGGCTCTTCTGTGATCCATTGCAGAAACTCAATATTGCCTCCCAAGAATGCCCAATGTCTCCACGGTGAGGGAATTCCTCCTGCTAGGATTCTCGAAGGTCCGGTAGCTGCAGCTGGTCTATGCCACGCTATTCCTCCTGGTCCACCTGGAGGCCCTGACGGGGAATCTCTTCATTGTCGCCGTCACCGCCCTCGATCGACGCCTCTGCACCCTAGTGTACTTCTTCCTCAGGAACGTGTCTGTGCTCGATCTCTGCTACATCTCCTTCACCGTCCCCAAGCCTGTCGTCATCTCCCTGACTGATCATAGATCCATCTCCTTCCTGGGCTGTGCCGCTCAGGTCTTTTTGGTGCTTCTGTTTGCTGTTTCAGAGGTGGTCTTTCTCACGGAGATTTCCTACTATCGCTACGCCGCCATCTGCCGCCCCCTGCGTTATGAGCACATCATGAACATCTCGGCCTGTGGTAAGATGGTGGCCACCTCCTGGCTCAGTGGGGTGCTGTATGGGGTCTTGTTTGCAGCTTCGACTTTCTCCCTGAGCTTCTATGTGTCCAACATCATCCAGCAGATCTTCTGTGATGTCCCTTCCCTGTTGAAGATCTCCTGCTCTAAGGACGACGTCGCCATCGATGTGACCGTCACCGCTGAGCTAGCCTTAGATGTCGTCTGCTTTGTCTCCATTATCATCTCCTGCGTGCGCATCTTTTCTGCCATGCTGAAGATGCCGGCCTCCGAGAGCCGGGCCAAAGCCTTCTCCACCTGACTAGCTCACCTCGCCGTCGTCACTGTCTTCCTTTCGAATGGAGTGGTTGACTATCTCAACCCCGTGTCAGACTCCCCCTCGATCCTCGACCTGCTGGTGTCTGTCTTCTACACCGTGGTGCCCCCTGCCCTGAATCCCCGCATCTACAGCCTGAGGAACAGGGACATGAAGAACGCCCTGGAGAGAGTCTTAAAGGGGAGATTCCTCCTCCCTCCTCTAAGGAACAAAATGTCTGTTTCCTCTTGCTGACTATCCCATTCCTCATCAAGGTTCTGGCCGTGGAGGTATCCATATAAAGAGCTGTCCAACGAGAAAGTTCAGCATCTAAGGATTTGACAATGCCTGGAAAAGATGTTGATAAGCCGTGTGCGACTGTAAGCCACAGTGTGTGGGTGTGGGCAAGGATTGTCTCTCTTTATTCTGAATTTTACTCTTCAAGCGCTTAGTACAGTTCTGTGCACACAGTAAACACTCAATAAATATGAATGAATGAATGAACGACATGTGATTGGGCGACACCATGGCTTAGTAGAATGAGCATGTGACTGGGAGTCATGAGACTTGAAATGTCCGCCCGACTCTACCCCCGGCCTACTGAATGACCTTCGTCCAGCCACCTAACCTCTTTGGGTCTTTCTGTAAAATCGGGACTCAATATGTGCACTCTCTTTCTCTTACAGTCTGAGCACCTGTGGGTCAGGAAACCTGTCCCACCTGATTAGTTTGCTTCTACTCTAGCACTTGGCAGTCTTTTGCAAGTAAATTCTTAATAAATTCAAGAATGATAATGTTGATACTACTACTGATAATGACAGTAATTTTATGAATTTTAAGATCACTCTTGGTGGTTATGAAAATCAGAAAATCGGAGGGTGACAAAGGACGCAATAATGGAAACTGCTCCCCACATTGGAATGCTTGTTTACTTGTTTTGATGTCTGTCATTCATTCAACCATTCACCCAATCGTATTTATTGAGCGCTTACTGTGTGCAGAGCACTGTACTAAGCGCCTGGGAAGTATACGTCAGCTAAATTTAGAGACGGTCCCTACCCAACAACGGGCTTACAGTCTCCCCCTTCGAGACTGTGAGCCCGTTGTAGGCAGGGATTATCTCTATTGGAATTGTACTTTCCAAACGCTTAGTACAGTGCTCTGCACACAGTAAACGCTCAATGAAATGAATGAATGAATGAATGAATAAATTTGACTGAGCAAATCCTGGCCTCGAATCCATTGGTTCATCCACCCATCCATCCCTCCGACCATCTATCCGTCCATCTGTCTGTATATTTACACATATGTCCATCCATCCATCCATCCATCCATCCATCCACCCATCCATCCATCCATCCATTCATCTTTCAATCCACGCACCTATACATCCATCCATTATAATAATAATAATAGTGGTATTTGTTAAGCACTTATTATGTGCCAGGCACAATACTAGGTGCTAGGGCAGATACAAGCTAATCAGGATTTACACAGTCCCTATCCCACAATCTCAGTTCACATTGTACAGATGAAATAACTGGGGCACAGAGAAGTGAAGTGCCTTGCCTAAGGTCACACAGCAGATATTCCACCCATCCATCCATCTACCCATCCATCTATCCACCAACCCTTCCATCCATCCAAACAACAACCCATACATGCATCCATTCATCTATCAGTTATATTTGTTGAATGCATCCTGGGTGTAATGTAGTGAACTCTTCATAGAGATCAAAATAAATTAAACACCATCCCTGCTTTCCAAGAGCTTAAAACGGAAAGAATGGTAAATAGATGACCATGTGCTTAAAAAGAACATTTTATAAAAGCTACTATGTCCAAAACTATAATGGTGGGTGTGAATGCAAAAATGGAGAGGTGGTCTAAGATGCTGATTGGTAGTTGGGAGAAAATGACTTAGGGCGAAGAAAAGTGAATCGCGTGAGGCATTATGGAAGTGGGTACTCACTGGAGTACTGTGGAGATGACAAAGGATGATGATGGAAATGATGAATGCAAGAAACCTTGTATTTGTATAACATAATTTCACACCACTCAGAGCCCTACATAGTTATCTACCGTTATCTACTGTGGCTGAGGTTGGCTAATCATTCTGAGGAGGCTCACGTGTTAGAGCTATTAACCTCTCAGGCCAATAAGATGCCTCAAAGTTATTTTAACAACAACCCAATTCCCACCTATTCAGCCAACCCATGTTATTTGGCTGTTTACTCCTTTTCCCAGGTGTCTCCTCTCCCATGACCCCACTTAACAGTTCCGCCGTACTCCAGAACTGCCATCCATAGGACTTCATCATCCACCACCGCTGAGTCCCTGGACTCTCTTTGTGCCAAGAGCCCCTGGACTCTCTTTGACATTGGCCTTTCTGATTTGATTTGACTGTCCCATGGACTATTCATCCCTCTGCTGTGGGCATCATCTACATATTTTATGGTTGCTTCTGCATGTCATTTGTTACCTGCCCTCAATGATGTCATCATGTGCTTATTTTTGCTATCGCATGCTAATTGTTAACTGCTTTCTGTGATGTCATCATCTGCTTATTTTATTATTGCCCTCGAATGTTGTTAACTGCTTTCTGTGATGTCATCGTCTGCTTATTTTATTGTCTTCGCATGCAAATTGTTAACTGCTCTCTGTGATGTCATCATCTGCTCATTTTATTGCGATCGCATGCTAATTGTTACCTGCTCTCTGTGATGTCATCATCTGCTTATTTTATTGTCATTGCATGTTAATGTTAAGTGGTCTCTGTGATGTCATCATTGACTTATTTTATTATTGCTACTGCATTATTGCTACTGCATGTTAATTGGTAACTACTCGCTGTGCTGCCATTTACCTTGCTGACCTCACCATGAACTATCAATTCCCCTGGTTCCATCTGCCCTTCCCAGTCCTCACCTTCCCCTTCCCATCTCCCACCCAGCTCTTTCCCTGCCTTTCCCCCGTCCCCACCCTTCCCCGTTAACTCGTCCCCAGAATCCCTCTGTACCAGTGCCAAGCCTCAACATCTCCCTTCCAACCCGCTCCCTCCCCTCCTCTCTATCCACGCCCCATCACAGTTCTCCTTTCCCATCGTTATCTCTTTTCCACCTCCCCTGCCCAGGCCCCCGCCAACTCATTCCAGTACAAACCCTCTACTCCACCCTCACGCGTACCCCTCCCTCCACAGCTGCTGCCAAGTGTGGACTTTGGAACCCCCGCTCCATCATAGGTAAGCTCCCTTTTATCCTTGACCTGTTCCTTTCCAGCTCTCTCCTCCTCTTCGCTCTAACCGAAATATGGCTCACTCCGGACGACACGGTTTCTTTTGCGGCTCTATCCAGCGGAGGCCTCTTCTTCTCCCACTCCCTTAGACTCACTGATAAAGGAGGAGGTTTCGGCTTCCTTCTCGCACCCCAATGTCGCTTTCGCACTATCCCTCCTCCGCCGTCCCTTTCCTTCCCCTCCTTTGAAGCCCATATTATTCACCTCTACCACCCCCTCCAGATTTTTGTAGCCGTCATCTACCGCCCGTCTGGCCTCACCTCCAATTTTTTTAACGATTTTGACCCGTTTCTCACCTTCCTTCTCTACTTTTCCATGCCCACTCTGATCCTCAGAGACTTCAACATCCACGTGGATGTCCCTGATGACGCCTCTGGCGCCCGCATTCTATCTATGCTCGACGCTGCCAACCTCCTGCTCCACCCCACCTCGTCTACTCACCAGCTTGGTCACACCCTCGACCTCATCATCTCCTACCGGTGCACTATCTCCACCCTCACCAACTCTGAAATCCCTCTCTCTGATCATAACCTTCTCAATTGCCTCCTCACTCACACTCCTCCCGCCGTAAATCTATGTTACTACCCCACAGAGACCTCCGCTTTCCCGACCCCATCCGTCTTTCTCAGGGAATCACACCCCACCTCGCCTCCCTATCCTCTCTATAAAATATTCATGACCGGATGACTGCTCTCAACTCCACCCTCTCTATTAAACTCAACTCGCTCACTCGCCTTTCCCTTCGCCGCTTTCGCACCACTAACCCATAGATTTGGATCACTGCCACTGTGTGCCTCCTTTGCTCTTATGCTAGAGCTGTTGAACGCTACTGGCGAAAGTCTAAACAATCAGCCATAATTGTTCTCTTTAAGTTTGTCCTTTCCTGCCTTAACTCTGCCCGCTCCTCTGCCAGGCAAAAATAATTTTCCTCCCTTATTGACGCCCATGCCATCATCCCCGCCAGGTGTTCCGTACATTTAACTCCCTTCTCAGGTCCTCTCTTCCTCCCCCTCCTCCATCCCTCACCCCCAACGATCTGGCCTCCTACTTCATAAGTAAAACTAACTCCATCAGGTCTAAGCTCCCCAAAGTCACCCCTCCCCAGTCCCCATCCCCCCTGCTCTCAACCCTCTCCGTTACTCTCCCATCCTTCCCAAGAGTATCTTCAGATGAGATCTCCTCCCTCTTCCCAAGTGCTACTCCATCCACCTGTGCTTCAGACCTCATTCCCTCTCATCTTATGAAAACTCTCGCCCCTTCCCTCCTCCCCTCCTTAGCTTCCATCTTCAACCGCTCACTCTCCACTGGTTCCTTCCCCTCTGCCTTCAAACATGCTCACGTCTCCCCCATCCTAAAAAAACTCTCTTGACCCCACCTCCCCTTCTAGGTATCTAGTTATCCCCCCTACGCTTCCTTTACAAACTCCGAGAATGAGTCGTCTACACTCGCGGCCTCGAATTCCTCAATGCTAACACTCTCCTTGACTCCCTCTAATCTGGCTTCCGTCCCCTACACTCCACAGAAATTGCCCTCTTAAAGGTCTCAACGGACCTCCTTCTTTCCAAATCCAATGGCTCCTACTCTATCCTAATCGTCCTCGACCTCTCAGCTACCTTCGACACTGAGGATCACCCCCTTCTCCTCAACACGCTATCCAACCTTGACTCCACAGACTCTGTCCTCTCCTGATTCTCCTCTTATATCTCGGCCGGTCATTCTCAGTCTCCTTTGCGGGCTCCTTCTCTCCCTCCCATCCTCTTACTGTAGGGGTTCCTCAAAGGTCAGTTCTTGGTCCGCTTCTTTCCCTTGGTACGCTCACTGCCTTGGTGAACTCATTTTCTCCCACGGCTTCAACTATCAACTCAACTCTCATGACCCCCAAATCTACATCTCCGCCCCTGCTCTCGCCACCTCCTGCTTTCAGGACATCTCCACCTGGATGTCTGCCTGCCATCTAAAGCTCAATATGTCCAAGACTGAACTCCTTACCTTCCTTCCCAAACTCTGTCCTCTCTCTGATTTCTCGTCACTATAGATGGCACTGCCATCTTTCCCGTCTCACAAGCCCGCAACCTTGGTGTCATCCAAGACTCCGCTCTCTCGTTCACCCCACACATCCAATCCGTCACCAAAACCTGCCGGTTTCGCCCCCACAACATCGCCAAGATCCACCCGTTCCTCTCCATCTAAACCGCTATCTTGCTGGTTCAGTCTCTCATCCTATCCCGACTGAATTACTGCATAAGGCTCCTCTCTGATGTTCCATCCTCCTGTCTCTCCCCACTTCAGCCTATTCTTCACTCTGCTGCCCCGATTTTCTTTGTACAGAACCGTTCTGGGCATGTCACTCCCCTTCTCAAAAATCTTCAGTGGCTGCCTGTTAACCTACGAATCAAGCAAAAACTCTTCAGTCTCGGCTTCAAGGAACTCCATCACCTCGCCCCCTCCTACCTCACCTCCCCGCTCTCCTTCTACAGCCCAGCCTGCACCCTCCACTCTTCTGCCGCTAACCTCCTCACTGTACTTCATTGTCGCCCGTCCTGCCATGGATCCTCGGCCCACGTCCTTCCCCTGGCCAAGCTAGCTCTCTTCCCCCCTACAAAGCGCTACTGAGAGCTCACCTCCTCCAGGAGGCCTTCCCAGACTGAGCTCCCTTTTTACTTTCCTCCTCCCCATCCCCCCCCGCCCTTCCTCCTTCTCCGCACAGCACTTGTATATATTTGTACGGATTATTACTCTATTTATTTTAGTTGTACATATTTCCTATTCTATTTATTCTGTTAATGATGTGCACATAGCTATAATTATATTTGTCCTGACGATTTTGACATCTGTCTGCATGTTTTGTTTTGTTGTCTGTTTGCCCCTTCTAGACTGTGAGCCCGTTGTTGGGTAGGGACCGTCTCTATATGTTGCCGACTTGTACTTCCCAAGCGCTTAGTACTGTGCTCTGCACACAGTAAGTGCTTAATAAATACCATTGAATGAATGAATGAATGAATGGTGGGAAGACAGAGGGGCTTTGAAGACGGGGAAAGCTGTGCTCTGATGGACTGGAAGGGTGGAGGAGGAAATGTGGGTGACAGATTATTTCTCCATTTTCCATCGCTGAGATATTTTGAAAGGGGACAGGGACATTCAGAGGAGAGAATGCAATGACCTCCTCATCTCCTGTTTGGTACAAGGTCTCAGATCTGAGATAGAAGAGGACGAACCCTGGGCTACAACCTGTCCCTTCTGAAACCGGGGATTTTTTGTCGTGTCCACCCAGCCAATATCAGTGTTTCCTTCCCTTCACCCCATTCTCAGAAACCCTCAGCCCATCCCAAACTGAAAATAGTAATAATAAAAATTATAATCGCATTTGTTAAACACTCGCTATGTGTCAAGCATTGTTCTAAGTGCTCGGGTATATGCAACGTAATCAGTTTGTCCCAACTGGCGTTCGCAATCTTATTCGTGGTGCCAAAGGAGAAATTTGATTTAAGCAAACATTCTCCACTTTGTTTTACCTAGGTAAGGTGGTCTTCAGGGCCACGAAGAAGAACATTTGAGATGAAAAAGGAAATTTTCTTTAAGAGGAAAATCTCCTGCCTAACGTTTTCAAGGCCTAAAAAGACAATATTTGGGGTTTAAAAAGGAGAATTCTGCTTCAAGCAAAAACTCTCCTCCTCATTTTTCCACCCAAGGTCTTCAAGACCTCAAATGAGAGTACATGAGGTGCCAAAGAAGAAATCTGTTTCCTTGCACATATATCCTCTGGTCCTTTCTCCACCTCGAGCCTTCAAGGTCTTTCAACTGAGAATTAGTAAGAGAATATTTGAGGTTAAAAGGGAGAAACTTTTTGCATGCAAACGTTCTCGGCTTTTCTTTCTCTGCCTGAGGATTTCGAGGCCTCTGAAAGAGGGTATTTGAGGTGAAAAAGGGGAAGGTTAGTCTCATGCGCACAATCTCCAATATATGCTTTTCTAAGGTCTTCAAAGCCTCAAAGGAAAATCCAGGGGAAAAGGAGAAATTTGCTTTACACAAATCATTTCCTGCTTTCATTATTCTCACTAAGTTCTTAAAGGCCTGAAAAAACGTGATATGGTATTTTTTTTCAAAAAAAGGAGAATTTTACTTCATGCAAAAACTATCCTGCTTATTTGTCCACCTTAGGTCTTCAAGGCCTTCGAAGGGCATGTGAGAGGTGAAAAATGATGTATGTGCTTCATGCAAACAATCTCGAGTTTAAATTCCTTTATGGCCTTCAAGGCCTTACAAGAGAATGATTTAGGTGAAAAGGCAGAAATGTGCTTCATGTGGCAGATACCTCTCCTGTTCATTACTCCACTTTAGACCTTCCAGGCTTTTTCATTGAGAACAAATACAGATTTATTGAGTTTTAAAAGGAGAAATGTGTTTCATGCAAACCATCTCCTGCTTTCATTTGTCTAATTAAGTCTTCAAGACATGAAAAGAGGATATTTAAGATGAAAAAGGAGAAATGTGCTTCATGCAAAGACTTGCAGCTTATATTTCTCTACTGAAGGTCTTCAAGGCTAGCAGAGAGAATATATAAACATAAGGAGAAATCTGTTTCATGCAAACCATCTCCAGTTCTTACTTCTCTACCAAAGGTCTTCAAGGCCCAAAAAGAGAATATTTGAAGTGAGGAAGGGGAAATTAGCTTCATGCAGATCATCTCCAGCTTTTATTTCTCTTCCTATGGCCTTCGACGCCTTAAAAAAGAAAATATTTGTGGTGAAAAAGGAGAAAATCTGCTTCCTGCAAAGAGCTCCAGCTTTTGTTTCTCTACCCAAGGTCTTCAAGGCCCGAAAACAGAATATCTGAGGTGTAGAAGAGGACATTTGCTTCATGCAAGCCCTCTCCAGCTTTTATTTATCTAGTTAAGGTCTTCAAACCCTTAGAAAAGAGAATATATGAGGTCAAAATGGAGAAATCTGCTTCCTGCATAGACCTCCAGCTTTGATTTCTCCACCCAAGGCCTTCTAGGAGAATTTCGTTTTATGCAAAGTGACTCCATCTTTTACTTCTATGTCTAAAGTCTTAGAGGCCTCAAAAGCAATTATTTTAGATGAAAAGGAGAACATTTCCTTCTTTCAAACAATCTCCAGCTTTGATTTCTCTATCGAGGGTCTTCAAGGCCAGAAAAGAGAATATTTGAGATGGAAAAGGAGACATTTGCTACATGCAAAGAGTCTGCAGCTTTGATTTCTCTACCAAGGGTCTTCAAGACCCTGAAAGAGGATATTTGAGGTGAAAAAGGAGAAAGTTTCATGCAGTCTCCCAGTTTGTATTTCACCAACGTCTTCAAGCCTTCCAAATTCATTCATTCATTCATTCATTCATTCATTCAGCCGTATTCATTGAGCGCTTACTGTGTGCAGAGCACTGTACTAAGCGCTTGGGAAGAACAAGTTGGCAACATATAGAGATGGTCCCTACCTATCCACGGGCTCACAGCCTAGAAGGGGGAGGCAAACAACAAAACAAAAAATGTGTACACGTGTCAAGTCCTCAAAATAAGCAGAAATAGATAGATGCACATCATTAACAAAATAAATAAAATAGTGAATATGTACAAGTAAAATAGAGTGATAAATCTGTACAAACATATATACAGGTGCTGTGGGGAGGAGAAGGAGGTAGGGCGGGGGGGATGGGGAGGAGGAGAGGAAAAAGGGGGCTCAGTCTCTCCATCCCACCTGCCATCACACTGCTCTAAGCACTTATCCACTCTCACCTTGATACTGCACCAGCCTCCTCGCTGACCTCCCTGCCTCGTATCCTCTCCCTGATCCAGCCGAACGTTTACTCCACTCCCTGGATTTCCTAAAACGTTCTGCACACATCTCGCCGATCCTCAAAAACTACCATTAACACAAATAAACATGATTGAATGGTGTTGCCAGGTGGATACAGCCCAACCTTGAGAATCAGAAGGACCTGGGTTCTAATGTCAGCTCCACCGCTTGTCTGCTGTGTGATCTCGGGCGAGTCTCTTCACTTCTCTGGGCCTCATTTCCCTCATCTGTAAATTGGGGATTAAAAATGTGAGCCCCATGTGGGACAGGGACTGTGCCCAACCTGATTAACTTTTATCTACCCCAACGCTTAGCAAGCTTCCTGACAACAAATATATTATTTTTCTTTTAGGGAAAAAAAGGGGGGAGACCACACATGGCTCTTCACACCAAGCAGAAAACCTTGAACATTGGTTTAATCAGCCTTCTCCTTCCTGCCCATCCACTCCCCAGTCCCATTCTACCCCAGCTCACGCACTTGGCTTCTGTCAAGCCAACCCACTGATGGTGCCTTGCTCTCCCCATCTTCAAGAGCCTGCTGCAGGCACACGCTATCCAAGAGGCCTTCCCTGATTACCCTAGGGTGATTCCCACTCACGCGGGTGTCTACGATTGTGTTTCCGTAGGCAAAGAGATGGGACTGAGGACTCATCTAGAGAGAATGTATCTAGTGCGAAGGGAGAAATTTGCTTATGCAAACCATTTCCTGCGCTGATTTTTCTAAATCTGATCTTCAAGGCCTGAAAATACATACACAGTGTTAAAGAAGGAGAATTTTGCTTCATGAAAATACTGCCCCGCTAATTCGCCCTCCTTACGTCTTCAAGATCTTTGAAAGAGAATAGATGAGGTGAAAAATGATCAGTTTTCGTCCTGCAAACAATCTCCAGATGTTATTGTTGTAAAGTCTTAAGTTTTCAAGGCCTTAAAAGAGAATATTTGAGGTGGGAAAGGAGAAATTTGTCTCATGCAATGTCTAGCTTTTATTTCTCTAAGGTCTTCAAGGCCTGAAGTGATAGAATATGGCATTAAAAAAAGAGAATTTTGCTTCATGCAAAAAATGTCCTGCTCATTTGTCAACCTAAGGGCTTCAATGCCATCGAAGAGAATTTATGTGGTAAAAAAGGTTAAGGTTGCTTCATGCAAACAATCTCCAGCTGTTATTTCTCTACCTAAGGTCTTCAAGGCCTCAAAAGTGAATATTTCAAACAAAAAGGAGAAATGTGCTTTATGCAAACAATTTCCTGCACTCATTTTTCTAAATCAGATCTACAAGGCATGAAAAAATGATATGTGGAGTTCAAGAAGGAGAATTCCGCTTCAAGAAAAAGCTGTCCTGCTCATTTGTCCACCTTAGGTCTTCAAGGCCTTTCCAAGAGAATATATGAGGTGAAAAACCATTAGTTTCCTTCAGGCAAACAATCTCCAGATGTTATTTCTGTAAGGTTTTGGTCTCCAAGGACTCCAAAGAGAACATTTGAGGTGAAAAATGAGAAATTTGGTTCATGCAAGCCAACTCTAGTTTTGATTTCTCTAAAAGATTTCAAGGCTTCCAAAGAGAATATTTAAGGTGGGAAAGGAGAAATTTGCTTCATGCAAACAAACTCTAGCTTTTCTTTCTCTAAGGTCTTCAAGGCCTGAAGAGATAGTTTATCTGGTGAAAAAAGGATGAATTTGCTTCATGCAAACACTATCCAGCTGTTATTTCTCTATATAAAGTCTTCAAGGCAGAGCTTCAAGGGCAGATACACTTCTTGTGCACTACTCCACCTCAGGCCTTCAGGGCGTTGTAATTGAGAGTATTTGAAGTGTAAAAGGAGGAATTTTCTTCATGCAAACCATCTCCAGCTTTTACATCTCTGTCTATGTGTCTTCAAGGCCTTAAAATAGAATATTTGCGGAGGGAAAGGAGAAGATTTGCTTCATGCAAACTACCTGTAGCTTTTATTTCTCAGAAAAGAAAATACTAGAGGTGAAAATGAAGAAATATGGTTCATGCAATCCAACTCTAGTTTTGATTAATAAAGACTTCAAGGCCTCTAAAGTGAATATTTGAGGTAGGAAAGGAGAAATTTGCTTCATGCAAACAAACTAGCTTTTATTTCTCTAAGGTCTTCAAAACCAGAATATACAGTATATGACATTATAAAAGGAGAATTTTGCTTCATGAAAAAAAGAGTCCTCTTTATTTGTCAACCATATGGCTTCAGGGCCATCAAGGAGAATTTATGTGGTGAAAAAGGATGAAATTTTCTTCATGCAAGCAATCTCCGGATGTTATTTCTCTATACAAGGCAGACCTTCAAGGAAAGATAGACTTCCTATGCACTACTCCTCTTGAAAACCTTGTACTCAAGAATGAATAGAGAATATGTGAGGTGCAAAAGCAGAAATTTGCTTCATGCAAACCCTCTCCAGCTTTTACTGGAAAAAGAAGAAAGTTTCATGCAATCTCCAGTCTGTATGTCTCTAAGGCCTTCAGGGCCTCAGAGAAGATTTCAAGTGAAAAGCGGGAAATGTGCTTTGGACAAAACAATTTCCTGCACTCGTTTTTCTAAATCAGATCTTCAAGGAATTTAAAAAAATATATGAGGTTGGAGAAAATTGTGGGAACCTGAAAAGAAGAAATTGGCTTCCTGGAGAAATGCCTCCTGTGTAATAGTTCACTTCAGGCCCTCAAGGCCTCTGAAATGGGAATGAACAGAGTATATTGGTAGTGAAAGGGAGAAATTTGTTTCATGCAAAACAATCCGCTTTAATTTATCTCCACAAGGTCTTCAGGGCCTAAAAAGGAGATATTTGAGGGGAGAAAAGAGAGGTTTGCTTCTTGAAAAAAAAAATGCCTGTTCATTTGTCCACCTTAGGTCTTCAAGGCCTTTCCAAGAGAATATATGAGGTGAAAATGTTTTGTTTACTTCATGTAAACAATCTCCAGGTGTTATTTTTGTAAGGTCTTAGGTCTTCAAGGTCTCCAAAAAGAATATTTGAGGTGAAAAGGGTTAAATTTCCTTCATGCAGTCCAACTCTAGGTTTTATTTCTGTAAGGTCTTGAAAGCCTGAAGAGATGGTTTATGGCATTAAAAAAGGATACTTTTGTTTTATGCAAAAAATGTCCTGCTTACTTGACAACATAAGGTCTTCAAGGCCATCAAAGAGAATATCTGTGGTGAAAAAGGAAGAATTTGCTTCATACAAACCATCACCAGCTTTCATTTCTCTATGCAAGGTCTTCAAGGCAAACCTTCAAGCACAGATATACTTCTTGTGCATTCCTCCACGTCAGGCCTTCAAGACCTTTTATTTGAGAATGAATAGAGATTATGTGAAGGTATAAAAAAGAGAATCTCCAGTATTTACCTTCTCTAAGGTCTTCAAGACCTCAAAAGCAAATACTGGAGGGAAAACAGAAAATGGGTTTCATGCAAACCACCTCCAGCTTTTATTTCTCTACCCTAGGTCTTCAAGGCCAGAAAAGAGAAGGGAGAAATTTGCTTCATGTGAAAATCATCTCCATCTTTTACTTCTCTGTCTAAGGTCTTCAAGGCCCAAAAAGAGAATATTTGAAGTGGAAAAGGAGAAAAGTTTCTTCATGTAAACAACCTCCAGCCCTTATTTCGCTACCTAAGGTCCTCAAGGCCAGAAAAGAGAGTATTTGATGTGAAAATGGAGAACTATGCTTCATGCATGCAATCTCCAGCTCTTACATCTCTAAAGGTCCTCACGGCCTGGAAAAAAGAATGTTTGAGTTGAAAATGGAGATATTTGTTTCATGCAAACCATTTCCTACTTTGATTTCTCATAATAAATGTTTTCAAGACCTGGAAAGAGAATATGTGGGTTGAGAAAGTACATGTTTTCTTCAAGCAAATATTCTCCTGCTTTTGTTTCTCTGCCTGAGGGCCCGAGAAGGCAATATACGGAGTTCAAAAAGGAGAAATTTCTTGATACAAAAACTCACATCATAATTTTCCACATAAGGTCTTCAAGACCTGAAGGGAAATTGTAGGAACTTGAAAAGAAGAAATTGGCTTCCTGGAGAAACACCTCCTGTGTAATAGTTCACTTCAGGCCCTCAAGGCCTCTGAAATGGGAATGAACAGAGTACAATTGTAGTGAAAGGGAGAAATTTGTTTCGTGGAAAAAAATCTGCTTTACTTTCTTTCCACAAGGTCTTCAGGGCCTGAAAAGAAAGTATTTGAGGGGAGAAAAGAGAGTTTTGCTTCATACAGATATATGTCCTGTTCATTAAACAACATGAGTCCTTCAAGGCATTTTAATGGACATTATTTGACTCGCTGCGTGACACGGGCCTCGACCACCTCTGTTGCTGACCCATTGGGTCACCGAGACACTGACTAGCTGGCCTAGAGGTCTCAGTGAGGGGTGAGCAGAGCTTCCAGCTCGAGGTAAGAGCCCAGGACACAGGAGAGGAGTAGGGGAATGAGGCTTGGCCACGAAAGGGAGTTGAAGGAAAGGAGTCCCTTCAAATAATATCGAAACGAAACAAATGACTCCAGAGAAATCAAAAATACTATCCCGATCATTGTACTCCCGTTTCTTGGGGACTTTAACGGCATTTGCGTGAAAGAGCATGGGTTTGGGAGTCAAACGACGTAGGATCTAATCCCGTCCCCGCCACGTGGCTGCTGTGTGCATTTGGGCAAGCCACTTAACTTCTGTGTGCCTGTTACCTCATCTGGAAAATGTGGATTAAGTCTGTGAGCCCCACATGGGACAACCTGATTTCTTTGTATCTACCCTAGCGCTCAGAAGAGTGCTTGGCACATAGTAAGCACTTAACAAATACCACCATTATTATTATGATTTTATTATTATCATTATTCTTAATCCCCAGTTTTTCCGATGAGATAACTGATGTCCAGAGAAGTTGAGAGGCTTGCCCAAGGTCACGCAGCAGAGAGGTGGTGGAGCTGGGATTAGAATCCACGTCCTCTGACTCACAAGCCCGCCTTCTTGCCACTAAAGTATGCGGCGTCTTATGCTGCTTCTCCGGGTTGAGCCACCAAGCCAGCCAGTGGGAAGGTCTTATGATGGATTTAGAGTAATTTCTCGTTATCTCTAGATTTGCAATCAGAAGATATCAGAAAATACAACTCATTAAATGACCGATTGATTTTTTGAGATCATGAACAAGATGTAAATCAGAGAAGCAGCATGGCCTAGTCTATAGAGCATGGACCTGGGAGTCAGAATGAACGGTTTCTCTGCCTCCTTTAGGCTATCTGACCTTGGGCAAATATCTTCAGTTCTCTGGGCCTCAGTTCTCTCATATGTGATATGGGGGTTGAGAATGTGAGCCCATGTGGGACAGAGACTTGTCTGACCCAATTTGCTTGTATCCACTCCAGCGCTTATTACAGTGCCTGGGACATAATAAACGCTTATCGAATACCACAAGTATTATTATTATCATTATTATTATTATTATTATTATTAAGGATGGGGAGGAGGGCTTTTTACACAGGCCCAGACCGAGACAATTACGCACCACCCTGAGACAGGGAAGCCCAGGAAAGCAGCATAGCCCAATTGATAGACCACGGACCTGGGAGTCAGAGGACCTGGCTTCTAATTCAGCCTCCACCACTTGTCTGCCATGTCACCTTGGGCAAGTCCTTTCACTTCTTGCCTCAACTTCCTCATCTGTAAAATGAGGATTAGACTGTGCGGGACAGGGACTGTGTCCAACCGGAATAGCTTGTATGTACTTCAGTGCTTAGAACGATCCCTGGAAAATAGTGAACACTTACCATGTAACGTAATGACAAAAATAATCAGGAATGGTTCTGTGGATTTAATAGAGTTTCAGGAAGTAATTTTGAAGATGGGAAGCCCTGTGGTCTGGTGGATATGAAGGGAGAGGGAATTCCAAGCAGCGGAAAGGTGGTGAGGTAGGGATATGAGTGGGGGGAGTTGGGAACGAGGCACAGTGAGATGGTGAACTTGAAAGGAATGGAGAATGCAGATAGAGATTCAGTAGGGGAAAACAACGCATATCAATCGATCGATCATATTTATTGAGCGCTTACTACGTGCAAACCTTGGTACTAAGTGCTTGGAAGAGTACGACATAACAATATAACAGGGTTGGTAGCCACATTCCCTGCCCATGATGAGCTTACAGTCTAGAGGGCAATGCCTAAGGTGGATTGCTGCAGATTTCAGATGGTCCCAAGCGCTGGCATGGGGTGAAGCTCCAAACCTCAGAGTTTAACCAGAATGCTATTATTAATCAAATAAAAGGAATGATGATTAGTCTGTTGATGTTTTCATAGGAAGGAATCCCAGTGTGGGAACCACGTGGGACTGGACAGCCATTTAGTTTGTGGGGGCCGGGACCACAAGGAGCCCACGATCCCGGCCTTTCGAGACTCCTGGACAGTCAGTTGTCTCATCGGAGCCCCAGATCCGTCCTCCCTAGGGGAATTCCCCAGAAAATAACAGGGCCGTCGTCTGAGGGGATGGCGCAGCCATACTGAGAGCCAAGAGGGATCCTGCCAGCTCTCACGCCTCGCCCAGTCCTTTCTGTCACTGTCACCAGCGTCCAGGACCGACAAGATGGAGTGAGCCTCTCTCTCAGCAAGAGGTAGATACGCTCCAGCCCAGGACAGGCCCGGTGGCACAGGAGAGGAGCAGGGGACATGTGAGGGAAATTTCAATAGGGAACTGGATGACCAGGGTCAGAGTCACAATTTCTCTCAATCAAAAGCAGTGACGCTTAGTGGAAAGAGGATGGGCCCAGGAGTCAAGATGACCTGGGTTCTAATCCCAGTTATAATAATAATAATAATGGAATTTATTAAGGGCTTACTATGTGCAAAGCACTGTTTTAAGCGCTGAGTCTGCCACTTATCTGATGCACATTGGACAAGTCACTACAGGTCTTTGGGCCCCGATCCGGACCTCCAGATATTTCCTTCAGAGGGGCGGCAGCTTTATCGTTGGGGATGGGGTCCATCTGCAGAAGCATCTCAGTGTCCGCGGGCAACAGAGCGCTGAAAGCTGAGGGCTCTTCGATGTCCCTCCTGGGCTGACAGAACCCAGGAGCCCGGGGGAGACAGGGGACCAGTCCATACTGGCAGAGGACGGCTACCCCCAGCCCCATGCTGTCCCTTTGAGTGCACCTTATGGTGGAGGTGAGAGGCCAGCAACCCGTAATGAATCTTTGGAGAATCTCGCACTCGGGCCTCATGTTCATTCATTCATTCATTCATTCATTCATTCATTCAAACGTATTTATTGAGCGCTTACTGTGTGCAGGGCACTGTACTCAGCTCTTGGGAAGTACAAGTTGGCAACATATGGAGACGGTCCCTACCCACCAGTGGGCTCACAGTCTAGAAGGGGGAGACAGACAGCAAAACATATTAAGAAAATAAAATAAATAAAATAAATATGTACAAGTAAAATAAATAAATGGAGTAATAAATATGTACAAACATATATACAGGTGCTTTGGGGAGGGGAAGGAGGCAAGGAGGGGGATGGGGAGGAGGAGGAGGGGGAGAGGAAGGAGGGGGCTCAGTCTGGGAAGGCCTCGTGGAGGAGGTGAGCTCTCAATAGGGCTTTGAAGGGAGGAAGAGAGCTAGCTTGGTGGACGTGCGGAGGGAGGGCATTCCAGTCGAGGGGGAGGACTTGGGCCATTGGTCGACGGCGGGACAGCTGAGAACGAGGCACAGTGAGGAGGTTAGCGGCAGAGGAGCGGAGGGTGCGAACTGGGCTGTAGAAGGAAAGACGGGAGGTGAGTTAGGAGGGGAAGAGGTGATGGAGAGCCTTGAAGCCCAGAGTGAGGAGTTTTTGCCTGATGCATAGGTTGATTGGTAGCTACTGGAGATTTTTGAGGAGGGAAGCAACATGCCCAGAGCGTTTCTGCACAAAGACGATCCGGACAGCAGCGTGAAGTATAGATTGAAGTGGGAAGAGACAGGAGGATGAGAGACTAGAGAGGAGGCTGATGCAGTAATCCAGTCGGGATAGGATGAGAAATTGAACGAGCAGGGTAGATGTTTGAATGGAGAGGAAATGACGGATCATGGCGATGTTGCGGAGGAGAGACCGGCAGGTTTTGGTGACGGATTGGATGTGACGGGTGAACGAGAGAGAGGAGTCGAGGATGGCACCATGGTTACGGGCTTGTGAAACGGGAAGGATGGTAGTGTCGTCAACAGTGATGGGAAAGTCAGGGAGGGGGCAGGGTTTGGGAGGGAAGATAAGGAGTTTAGTCTTGGACATGTTGAGTTTTAGATGGCGGGCAGACATCCAGATGGAGATATCCTGAAGGCAGGAGGAGATACGATCCTGGAGGGAGGGAGAGAGAGCAGGGGCAGAGATGTAGATTTGGGTGTCATCAGCGTAGAGATGATAGTTGAAGCCGTGGGAACGAATGAGTCCACCAAAGGAGTGAGTCTAGATAGAGAATAGAAGGGGATCAAGAACTGACCCTTGAGGAACCCCTACAGTAAGGGGATGGGAGGGGGAGGAGGATCCCGCAAAAGAGACTGAGAACGAACAGCCGGAGAGGTAAGAGGAGAACCAGAGAGGACAGTCTGTGAAGCTAAGGTTGGATAATGTGTTGAGGAGATGGGGGTGGTCCACAGTTTCGAAGGCAGCTGAGAGGTCGAGTAGGATTAGGACAGAGTATGAGTCGTTGGATTTGGCAAGCAGGAGGTCATTGGTGACCTTTGAGAGGGCAGTTTCCGTGGAATGTAGGGGACGGAAGCCAGATTGGAGGGCGTCGAGGAGAGAGTTGCTGTTGTGGAATTCGAGGCAGCGCGTGTAGACGACTCGTTCAAGCAGTTTGGAAAGGAATGGTAGGAGGGAGATAGGGCGATAACTAGAAGGTGAGGTGGGATCCAGAGAGGGTTTTTTAGGATGGGAGAGACATGGGCATGTTTGAAGGCAGAGGGGAAGGAACCAGTGGAGAATGAGCGGTTGAATATTGAAGTTAAGGAAGGGAGGAGGGACGGAGCGAGAGATTTCATATGATGAGACGGAATGGGGTCAGAAGCACAGGTGCCCGGAGTAGCACTTGAGAGGAGGGAGGAGATTTCATCTGAGGATACTGCTGGGAAGGATGGGAGAGTAGCGGAGAGGGTTGAGAGACGGGGGGTTGGAGAAGCTGGAGGGAGTGACTTTGGGGAGCCCAGACCTGATGAATTTAATTTTTTTAATGAAGTAGGAGGCCAGATTGTTGCGGGTGAGGGAAAAAGGAGGGGGAGGAACAGGGGGCCTGAGAAGGGAGTTAAATGTACGGAAGAGCTGGCGGAGATGATGGGCATGGGTGTCAATAAGGGAGGAGAAATAGTTTTGTCTAGCAGCGGAGAGGGCAGAGTTAAGGCAGGAAAGGATAAACTTGAAATGAACAAGGTTGGCATGGTGTTTAGACTTTGCCAGCAGCGTTCAGCAGCTCGAGCATAAGAGCGAAGGAGGCGGACAGTGGCAGTGATCCAGGGCTGTGGGTTAGTGCTACGAGTGTGGCGAAGGGAAAGGGGAGCGAGGGAGTCGAGCTCAGTAGAGAGGGTAGAGTTGAAAGCAGTAATCTAATCCATCCATCCATCCATCCATCCATCCATCCATCCATCCATCCATCCATCCTTCCATCCACAGCACAGGCCTGGGAATCAGAGGCTACAGGTTCTAATCCCCGTTCTGCAACTTGTCAGCCATATGACCTGGGGCAAGTCATTTCACTTCTTTGTGCCTCGGTTTTCTCATTTGCAAAATGGGGATTGAGACTGTGAGCCCCATGTGGGACAGGGACTGTGTCCAGTGCTTGACATATCGTATGCGCTTAACAAAGACCATAATTATTACTATTATTAATATCAAACAAGCTGCGTGGCTCAGTGGAAAAGAGCACGGGCTTTGGAGTCAGAGGTCAGGGGTTCAAACCCCGGCTCCGCCAATTGTCAGCTGTGTGACTTTGGGCAAGTCACTTAACTTCTCTGTGCCTCAGTTACCTCATCTGTAAAATGGGGATTAAGAATGTGAGCCCCACGTGGGACAACCTGGTCACCTTGTAACCTCCTCAGCGTTTAGAACAGTGCTTTACACATAGTAAGCGCTTAATAAGTGCCATCATTATTATTATTATTTATTGACCACATCCTGGGTGCAAAGCCTCTCCTCCTCCTCTCCTCCTCCCCATTCCCCCAGCCTTACTTCCTTCCCCTCCCTACAGCACTTGTATATATTTGTACAGATTTATTACTCCATTTTATTTGTACATATTTACTATTCTATTTATTTTGTTAATGATGTGCATATAGCTTCAATTCTATTTGTTCTGCCGATTTTGACACCTGTCTTACATGTTTTGTTTTGTTGTCTGTCTCCCCGTTCTAGACACTGAGCCCATGTTGGGTAGGGACCTGCTCTATATGTTGCCTACTTGCACTTCCCAAGCTCTTAGTACAGTGTTCTGCACAGATTAAGCCCTCAATAAATACGATTGATTGAATGAATGAATACTAAGCACTCAGGGGAGTAGAAAAGAGATAAAATTACATTTTTCCTGCCCTCTAGGAGATTATGATCTAATGGTGGAGCTAGACACAGAATAAATTTTATAGAGGATGAAGGAGAGAAGTGAAAGATGAGAAAGTGGATGAAAGCTTGATTCAAGAGTACAGTTTATATAATCAGTATGAACAGACCTTCAACGAATTTGCAATCAGGAAAAGTCAGAAGAAGCATCTTTGTAGAGTGGGTAAAGCAGGGACCAGGGATTCAAATGGACATGGCTTATGATCCTGGTTCCACCATATGTCTGCTGTGTGACCTTGGGCAGAGTCGTGTAACTTCTCGGTGCCTCGGTTCCCTCATCTGTAAAATGGGGATTAAGATGTGAGCCCCACGGGGGACATGCACTCTTATAGTGCCTGATATACAGTAGGTGCTTCACAAAGGCCTTTAGAAAAAATTACAGTTGGCTGCTTAACTGACGGATTGAGTGATTCAGGTTGTGAATTACACAAAGGTGAAACCATTCACAGTGGCTTAAGACTGTCGTTGATAACAGGAACCGTTGGAACACTGAGTTGCAGATGCCGCTGTTTCCACGGGGACCCCGAGGGCAGGCACCATCCCTGATGCTGCAGAGGAGTACCCCCGTCTCCCAGGAGCCTCAGACACCAAGTGACCAGAGGGTGCTTGTCTTGTCCAGGACCTGAGGTCCCTCGGCAGGGCCCAGATATATCCTCCAGGGATTCCCCTCGTAGCAGCTCCTGCTTTATCTACATGGATTGGGGCTGTCTGGAGAGCTTCTCAGGGTCTTAGGGGGAACGGAGAGGGATCGAGGGCTCCTCTCTGTTCCTTCCTGGCTGACTGAACCCAGGAATCTTAGGGGATAGAGTGGATAAGCCAAGTCCTATAGAGGTCAGGGACAATCCCCACGATGCCCCGGTGAAAGGTACCTGGGGTGAGTGGGATGGAGATCTGTGTGGGGTACGAGGATGAGGGTGGCAGAGATGGAGCCAGTCTAGGGCCTACGTTTGGGTTCGGATCAGGGCCGGGGCCCCAGCGGGGCAGGGGTGCTAGCAGGAGGGAAAGTGTTTTTCATTTCAGTAACCCCCCAACCATCACACGCCTCTCCTTCGTCTGTCTCAAACCTTGCTACCATGTCAAGCACCCGCCGGGCTACGGTGCTTCAGCATAGTTTCAGCCCTGTGGACTTTCAATGTGGCCTTCAGTGGGTCCCAGAATCCCTTGAAGAGGCTAAATGACAGGCAGGGCTTAGAAAGTGTGACCAGCTTTGGACCGCAACTGACACTCTTAGCAATTTCTCCATGTAAGAGTTCTTCCCAAATGTTGGGAAAAGACAAATAGTGAGAAACTCTGTAATCACTGCCCTTAAGAATTTTCCAACCTATTGGGCTAGGTTGACACAGTACAATTTACTATCAGACAATTAATTTTGAATCACATTTATCGAGCGCTTATTGTGTGCATTAAGTACCCGAGGTAGTCCACCACCACGTTTCCCAGTGTGTTCAGGCCCTCCACGTCCACGGCATTGTAGGTGTTCATGCCATTCAGGTCACTGCTGGGGGCGGCGTAGGTGGCCGGGTCGCCCCCGAAGTCCTTGTAGTGGTCGCACCCATTGAAGTCCAGGCTGAAGGAGATGTTGTTCTAGATGAACATCTGCATCTTGGTCTCCTCGCCGGAGTTGATGGCCATCACGTTCCCGTCTATCACCACCAGGGACCCCCGGGTGGCTGACGCCATGAGGTCACTGTGTACCTAGAGGGGGCAGGGCCTCGGCTCGGGGAAGGACTCCCCGGGGCGGATGCTGCTGGTCAGTCTGTGGGCTCAAGTGCCCAGAGGCGGTGTATGGGGGGACTTGCGCCAGATGCCCGCCCCCAACCCCCCGCCCACACAGAACCAGCCCCTAGCCACCGCGTACCTTGAAGATGGCTCGTTGTCTCAGCAGCCGCTCAAGCATGTTCTTCCGGGGCATCTCTCGCTTTGTCTGCAGCTCCTCGTTCCAATCCCGCGTCTGGTGGGTGGTGGAGGGGAGGTGGGAGGGCGAGGGTCAGGGGACCATCAATCTGCAGAGTGCGGCCTGCACCCAACCTTGGACTCGCTGGGTTTTCAGAGGGGCGATGCCACGATTCTGCCAGAGCTCTACTCCAGGGAGATGGGGAGGGCAGACACTGCTCCACCCAAACCCCCACAGCCACTCCCTCAGACAGGGCTGGGCTCGGGCCCTGCCCCCTTCAACCTGGAGTTACAGTGCCAGGCCAGGGAGGGTGGACGGGACATGGGAATGCCTGGATGCTGACCCCACGGGGCAGGGGCCGAGGAGGTTGGGCAGGCAGGTACCTGTTCTGGGATGTGCTCCTCGTAGCCCAGCCGCGAGGTGTAGGTGTCCTCAACCCGCACGCAGTCCATGGCGTGGTGGGCCTGTGGCGCCGTCCAGCTTTACATGTGGACTTGAGTGGCGATCTTCTCGAAGGGGTGGCTCTGTACCTTGCAGTCAGGGTTGGGAGTGGTAGGGGCACAGCCATCAGTCTCAGGGCACGAGGACGCTCCTCTCCACCCTGGCCCTTCACTGAGCCCGGGGAATCCCAGCATCCCCCATACCAGCACAGCTCTTGGGGCTCATTTTCTCCAGCTGGTCGGGGGCCCCAGCTCCCAGCGCCTCCCCACCCGGTGCGAAGAGAACGGAAGGAGTCCCAATGCTAAGCCCTTCTCCCTCCCCAGGGCCTGGAAGCTGGGACCACTTGGGGCCAATCCCTTCAAGCGGAGACTGCTGCGATGCCATGGCCGTTGGTGTCCCACATCTAGGGATAGGATGGGAGGCCACCCGCCGTAGCTTTTCTTCGGCAAGGCGACAAAGTATTTTTTGGAAGGCCGGGATGATCTTGTTGAGGAGCTCCACCAAGGAGTGGCTGACGAAGCAGGGGCTTGCAGGCTTGGGGTTGAAGCTGTACGCTGTGGACCTGCAGGGGTACATGGCACGTTCACCTCCCCTCCCACCCCTCCTGCCCCTATGCCATGAGCCCAGAGTCCGTCCGAGGAGACTCACTGGTTTAGGTAGAAGCCGTGGGTGGAGGCGGTGATGTTGTCATGGCCGTCCTCGGCCGAGATGACGTACAGGTAGACCAGGTCGTTGTGCACCTTGCGGTTGCCGGGGGGTGGGTTCCAGCCGCTCATGGTGAGCTGCTTGAGGCACTGCAGGGGCTGGGCAGGCGAGGGGCATGGACATCAGGGGAGGCCGGCCGAGGCTGTTGCCCTTCCCCTAAATCCCCTCCCACCGGGGGTCGTTGCCGTTGCCCCAACGGCGCCAAGCCCGGTCCCCCCGGCCGCCAGACCTTCCAGTAGCTGTTCTGCGGATGCAGGGTGCACAGCGGCCGCTCCTTGTTCCCGGGCAGGATGTGCTCGGGGGTCGTACAGTCGATCTACTCCAGCTCCTCGGCCTTCTTCTTCCACTTGCCGCTGTCTGTGAGGGTGGAGGCCGCCATCAGCGCCTTGCCATCGCTCACCCGGGGCCAGAGCAGGAAGGGGAAGCCCTCCCTCTCCCATTCCCAGAGGGCCCCGCCGCCGCGCCCACCCCCCGGGCCCGTACGGTCAAGGTCACCGTCAGTGAAGAAGCTCAGGAAGGACAACGAGTTGCAGTTGAGGCCGTTGAAGGCGTCGGACGGATCCAGGCCCTTCAGCAGGCCCTGGATGTGGCGTACGTAGATCAAGGCTTCTCGGACCTTGTAAGGCTCTGGGGGAGGGGGTGAGGGGGCTGATGGGCGGGGCGGGGGGAGGCTGGGGCCACGGCAAAGAGGAAGCAATCCCAGAATCTCCCCCCTCCGGCCAGAGATGCACTCCGGCGAGGTCCCAGGATGACCGGGTCCCATGCCCTTTTCCCACCCCCGCGTTGGGGATCCAGGCCGCCAACCTCTGACCCGGGCCCGGAGAGGGTAAAATGAGGGGGAGGGCTTGCCTTACATCATTCGGAACGAGGCCCCCTCCTGCAGCCCCTCGATGGTCTTGAGCTCAGCGAAATTGTCTACCACGTTGCTGTCCAGCTGCAGGGAAAAGCAGGTGCGGGGGCAGGTGTATTCGCGGTCCATGAGCACCTGGTGGATCTACTGCTCCATCTTCAGCGGAGAGATCTGCAGCCAACAAGGCCAACAATCAGGGTCCGTTCTGGGTTCCCCTTCTGCCGGCTTCCATCAGGCCTCGGAGCCTCTGACCCCAAGGTCTCTCCTCCTCGGGGACGGAAGGAGGAGGAGCAGGAGCATCTTGCTCTTGTCTATGAGGGGAGCGGCTGGGTTGGCCTGGGGCAGGGGGTCTATCTAGACCTTGCCCCCGGGCCTCATCACCCTCGGGGGCTAAGCCCGGTCCTCCTCACCGGAAGTCACTCCACAGGCCCTGGTAGGCTGGGTGGGCTCAGCTGAAGGGCTCTCCTCAGCAGTAGTGTGGTGGCTGGGGCTCAGCACAGGGACGTCATCTCGGCCTGCAGCTGCCGCCCCTGACTCCACCTTGGCTCTGCTCTCCCCCACAGGCCAGCCGCCATCCTCCTCCCGTCGCCTCTCCACACCTGTAGAGAAAATGCTCCGTCCCTGGCGCGAATATCTTGAACGGTGAAGCCTGTGCCCTGGATGTCGATGACCTCCTGCTCGTCGTCCGGCTCTCCAGCTCCCTCCTCCTCCTCGACATGCCCGTTCTCCCGCGGCTCCTCCTCTTTCCCGTTCTCGTTGCCCCCATTCACCAGCGCCTGGAAGGACAGGAGCTCTGCCTGGCGGTAAAGGGAATGGAGAGGGGAGCTTAGGGGGCCGTTGAGGCCGAGTACCCGACACTACACGGGCACCCCCGCCCCACGGGATGTTCTGTGAGCCTGCCTATCGGGCAGCGCCCTGGCAAAGGGGAGAGTCCATTGGAGGCAGGCAGAAGACCGGCCCCCCAACCTCCACCCCCACCTCTCTGACGCCCTGCCCCCTCAAGGAAGCAAGCTCTGTGGACGGGATGGCCCCAGGGCAGCCACTGTCCTGACCCGCTGGGGGGTGCCGTTGCCCATTGGAAAGAGGGTGGAACTGGCTCCCAGGGACCTGGGTCTGAGCCCCACGTCTGCCACTAGCCTACCAGGTGGCTGTGAACAAGTCATTTGGCCTCTCTGGGCCTCGGTTTCCTCCTCTGTAAAATGAAGGACAGCGAACCCTGAGGCCTTAACCGTCCTCACCCAATATCACCCAACTCCTCTGGGTCCTTCGGGCCAGTGTCACCTAAAAGCCCTGTTCAGGATCTGGGAAAGGATGGATGGATACTGCTCTCTCCCTCCCCCCAACCCGCAGGGGTTCTCCGAGAGGCCCCCGGCAGTAGTACTAAGCGCTTGGAGAGTAATAATAATAATAATAATAGTAGTACTTTTTAAGCTCTTACTCTGTCCCAAGCGCTGTCCTAAGTGCTGGGGTAGATACAAATTGAGCAGGCTGGATACAGTCCTTGTTCCACATGGGGCGCATAGTCTTAACCCCCATTTCACAGATACATTCATTCACTAATTCAATCGTATTTATTGAACGCTTACTGTGTGCAGAGCACTGTACTAAGCGTTTGGAAATACAAGTCCGCCGCATATAGAGACGGTCCCTACCCAACAACGGGCTCACATTCTAGAAGTGGGAGAGAGACAACAAAACGAACCATGTAGACATGTGTCAAACTCGTCAGAACAAATAGAATTAAAGCTATATATACATCATTACCAAAAAATAGAATAGTAAATATGTACAAGTAAAATAAATAGGGTAATAAATACGTACAAATGCTGTGGGGAAGGGGAAGTAGGTAGAGTGGGGAGGATGGGGAGGAGGAGAGGAAAAAGGAGGCTCAGTCTGGGAATGCCTCCTGGGTGACGTGAACTCTCGGTAGGGCTTTGAAGGGTGGAAGAAAGCTAGCTTGGCGGATGTGTGGAGGGAGGGCATTCCAGGCCAGGGGAAGGACTTGGGCCGGGGGTCGACGGTGGGACATGCGAGAAAGAGGCACAGTGAGAAGGTAAGCGGCAGAGGAGCAGAAGGTACGGGCTGAGCTGTAGAAGGAGAGAACGGAGCTGAGGTAGGAAGGGGTGAGGTGATGGGGAGCCTTGAAGCTGAGAGTGAGAAGTTACTGCTTGATTCGTAGTTTGACAGGCAGCCACTGGAGATTTTTGAGGTAGGGAGTGACATGCCCAGAGCGTTTCTGTACAGAGATAATCTGGGCAGCAGAGTGAAGTATAGACTGAAGTGGGGAGAGACAGGAGGACGGGAGATCAGAGAGGAGGCTGATGCAGTAATCCAGTCGGGATAGGATGAGAGTTTAAACCAGCAAGGTAGCGGTTTGCATGGAGAGGAAAGGGCGGATCTTGGCGATGTTGTGGAGGTGACACCGGCAGGTTTGGGTGTCAGATTGAATGTGTGGGGTGAATGAGAGATCGGAGTAGAGGATGACACTATGGTTGCGGGCTTGTGAGACGGGAAGGATGTAGTGCAGTCTACAGTGACGGGAAAGTCAGTGAAAGGACAGGGTTTGGGAGGGAAAATAAGTAGTTTAGTCTCTGACATATTGAGTTTTAAATGGAAGGCAGATATCCAGATGGAGACATCCTGAAGGCAGGAGGAGATATGAGCCTGGAGGGAGGGAGAGATAGCAGGGGCAGAGATGTAGATTTGGGTGTCATCAGCGTAGAGATTATAGTTGAAGCCGTGGGAGTGAGTAATGTCACCAAGGGAGTGAGAGTAGATAGAGAACAGAAGGGGACCAAGAACTGACCATTGAGGAACCCCTACAGTTAGGGGATGGGAGGGAGAGGAGGAACCCACAAAGGAGACTGAGAATGAATGGCCGGAGAGATATGAGGAGAACCAGGAGAAGACGGAGTCTGTGAAGCCAAGGTTGGATAGCGTTTTGAGGAGAAGGGGGTGGTCGAAGGCAGCTGAGAGGTCGAGGATGATTAGGGTAGAGTAGGAACCGTTTGAACTGGCAAGACGTAGGTCATTGGTGACTTTTGACAGGGCAATTTCGGTTGGTGGAAGGAGACGGAAGCCAGATTGGAACGGGTCAAGAAGAGAGTTGACGTTGAGGAATTCGAGGCAGCGAGTGTACACTACTCGTTCTAGGATTTTGGAAAGGAAGGGAGATAGGGCGATAATTATAAGGGGAGGTGGGGTCAAGAGGGGTTTTTTAGGATGGGGAGACGTGGGCATGTTTGAAGGCAGAGGGGAAGGAACCAGTGAAGAGTGAGCGGTTGAAGATGGGAGTTAAGGAGGGGAGGTGGCAAGGGGAGAGAGATTTCATAAAATGAGAAGGAATGGGGCCTGAAGCACAGGTGGATGGAGTAGCACCTGAGAGGAGGGAGGAGATCTCATCTGAGGATACTGCTGGGAACTATGGGAAAGTAGCAGAGAGGGTTCATTCATTCATTCATTCATTCGTATTTATTGATCGCTTACTGTGTGCAAAGCACTGTACTAAGCTCTTGGGAAGTACGAGTTGGCAACATATAGAGACGGTCCCTACCCAACAGCTGGCTCACAGTCTAAAGGACTGTGAAGGGTTGAGAGTGATCGTGATGGAGAATGGGGAGGGGTGACTTTGGGAGCTCAGACCTGACGGAGTTAATTTTACTTATGAAGTCGGAGGCCAGATCTTGGGTGTGAGTGATGGAGACGGGGGGGGGGGGGGGAGGAACAGGGGGCCTGAAAAGGGAGTTGAATGTACAGAACAGGTGACGGGGATGATGTGCATTGTTGTCAATAATGGAGGGAAAATAGTTTTATCTAGCAAAGGAGCGGGCAAATTTAAAGCAGGAATGGATAAACAATGTGAACAAGGTTGGCTTGGTGTTTAGACTTTCGCCAGCAGCATTCATCAGCTCGAGCATAAGAGCGAAGGAGGCGGACAGTGGCAGTTATCCAAGGCTGTGGGTTAGTGGTACAAAATAGGCGAAGGGAAGGGGGTGCAAGCGAATTGACTTGAGTACAGAATGGAGTTAAGAGCAATAATCTGGTATCAAGATTGGGTAGAGAGGTTAGGGAGGCGAGGTGGGGTTTGATGCACGGAGAAAGATGGTTGGGGTCGAGAGAGCAGAGGTCTCTGTGGGGTACCAATACAGATTTACAGCGGGGAGGAGTGTGAATGAGGAGGCAGGTGAGAAGGTTACGATCAGAGAGAGGGATTTCAGAGGTGATGAGATAACCGAGGCTCAGAGAAGCCCACAGTCACACAGCAGGCGTGAGGCAGAGCCGGAATTAGAACCCAGGTCCTTCTGACTCCTGACTCCCAGGCCCGTTCTCTATCCACTTTATAACGCCATAAGAGACACATTCTCTGCCCCTTCTAGGAGGGAAAAAAGAATGAAAAAATGAATATGCCACTATTGCGTATCATTTTACAGACTAGGAAACTGAGGCCCAGAGAGGTGAAGCGACTTGCCCAAGGACCCACAGCAGCAAATGAACAGAGCCAGGATTTAAATCAAAGTCCTCTGACTCCCACTTAGATATGCTTGGGAGTGCTCAATAGAACAAAGCTGGTAGATGTGTATGCTGACCTCAAGGAGCTCACAGTCAGGAAGAGAACTCCAGGGCCCATGAACTTTGCACTAAATGGGGATAGAAATGGGTTGATCCCCGTTTGAGTTGGGTGAAGTGGATTTAGAGGGCTGGGAAATGAATCGGGAAAGCTGGTTGGAGAAGGGGGGATTTTAGAAGTGCTCAGAATTCGAGAAGACCTGTGCTCTCTCTGATTTTGAGTGGATAAGGGAGGGAGTCCAAAACTAGGATAGAAATGGGAGAGTCGATCGTGAGTAATAACTAGAAAGTTGCTTTGAGACCTGAAAAGACGAGTTGAACGATGGAAAGAAGGTGAGAAGGTGGAGAGCCTTCAAGCCGATTGTGAGTATTTGTTGCTTGTGAAAAGACACAACTGGTCATGAGAGGAGGCTGTGGAGAGGAGAAGACGTAGGCTGAGCGATGTATTAAGAAAGGATTAGATGAATGATGAGATATGCTTGTGTTTGTGTGTGTACAGGTGTGAATGTGAGTAAATGGAATCAGTTTGATGTATATATGGGTGGTTTGTTGTTGCTTGCTTTATGGTCTCGTTATGTGCTTATTATATGCCAGGTACTGTACTAAGCACTGGGGTGGATACAAGCTAATCAGGTTGGACGCAGTCCATGCCCCACATTGTGCTTTCAGTCATAATCCCCAATTTGCAAATGAGGTAACTGAGGCACACAGAAGGTAATTCACTGACCCTGGGTAACACAGGGGACAAGGGGCAGAGACAGGATTAGACTCCAGGTACTTCTGTCTACCAGGATCATTCTCTCTGCACTAAATGGATTAATTTATGTATAAAGGCACTTCTTAGACTCTACAACCACCGAAAAAATTTCACCACAGTCATGTTCATATCTTTATGTTATCTGACATCTCCTATCCCGTATTCATTTTAGTTTCAGTCTCCTCAACCAAAAATAATACTCTTGATATTTGTTACGTGATTACAATGGTCCAAGCAAAGTATTAAGTGCTGGGGGAGATTAAGGATAATCTGGTAGATTAACATGGGATTCATAGACAAAGTAGGAGGGAAAACAGGAATCGAATCCTTATTTTACCATTGAGCAAACTGAGGCTTCGGGAAATTAAGTTACCATCCCATCGTTATGCATCCGACAGGTGGTAGAGATGGGATTAAAACCCAGGTCCTCTGACTCCCAGGCCTGTGTTCTTCACAATAGCACCATGCTTGTACACAGTTCGAAGCTTGGTGTTTCCATTAAACTGGAAGCTCCTTGAGGGCAGTGATCTCATGTCCGCTGTAGGTCCTCAATAAATAGAATTGATTGTCTTAGTCCTATTCCTTCTCCAACAACATCAATGTCTCTAAATCGAAGTCTTTCCTCCCTCTTCTTGTACAGGGAGTCGACATCTTTTCCCCAAAATGTTCGATTTCTCCACAGTGAACTCAGAAATCATTTTGAATTAAATAAATGTCTCCTCTCCATAGAGAATCAACAGAAAGTGTCCTGTAAATTGCTTCACTCATCCCATCAATTGAATCCACCTTTGGCTCTTCCCTAATCCATTGCAGAAAGTCAATGCTACCTCCTAAACATGCCGAACATCTCCACTGTGAGGGAATTCCTCCTGCTGGGTTTCTCGGATGTCCGGGAGCTGCAGCTGGTCCACGCCGCGCTGTTCCTCCTGTTGTACCCGGCGGCCCTGATGGGGAATCTCCTCATCGTTGCCGCAACCACCCTGGATCTGCGCCTCCACACTCCCATGTACGTCTTCCTCAGGCACTTGTCTGCCCGCGACCTCTGCCTTATCTCCGTTACCGTCCCCAAATCTGTCACCATCTCCTTGACTAATAACAGCTCCATCTCCCTCCTGGACTTTGTGCCTCAGCTCTTGCTGTTGGTCTTGTTTGCCACTTCAGAGGATTTTGTTCTCAAGGAGATGCCCTACGACCGCTATGCCACCACGTGCCTCCCCCAGCACTGCGACGTCGTCATTAACAGAGTGGCCTGTTGGAAGACGGCCGCCATCTCGTGGCTCAGTGGGGTCCTGATTGGAATCTTGTATTAAGTTCCGAAATTCTCTCTGTCCTTCTGTAGGTCCAACATCGTCTAGCAGTTCTTTTGTGCCGTCCCCTACCTGCTGAAGATCAACTGCTCCGAGGACCATGTCGCCGTCGACGTGAGCATCACCGCCGAGGTAGCGTTAGCCTTTGTCTGCTTCATTCTCATCGTCGTCTCGTACGTGCACATCTTACGGGCCATGCTGAGGATGCCGGCCGCCGAGGTCTGGGACAAATCCTTCTCCACCTGCTTGCCTCTCCTCGCTGTTGTTATCGTCATTTCGACAGCCGTCACTGCACATCTGAACCCACCCTCGGACTCCTCCTCGACGCTGGACTTGCTGGTGTCTGTGTTCTATGCAATGGTACTCCCTGCTCTGAACCCCCTCATCTACAGCCTGATGAACCGGGACATGAAGGCCGCCATCGGGAGAGTCCTAAAGAGTAGATTTTCACACCCTTTTTTTTGGAAAACAAACTGTCTCTTTGTGTTGGTATTGTCATCGCTAACCCCAGTAACATACCCGACAAAAGTGTGAATATGAATAGTTGTCTTTTCTGGCTGAAGAGATGCTTCCTCAGAGTCCAATATGATCAGAGTCTGATATGATCAGTGTGTGATGGACAATCTTGCCTTAGAGGGCATTGCTCTGGGGTCGATACAAGCTAACGGGTTGGATCCAGTTTATATCCCACAGGTGGCTCAGTCTTCATCCCCATTTTACAAACTAGGGACCTGAAACCCCAGAGAAGTGAATTGACTTACCCAAAGTCCCACAGTAGACAAGTGGCAGACCCGGGAGTATCACCCAGGTCCTTCTGACTCCCTGTCCTTAGCTCTATGCACTTCAACACGCTGCTTCTCTTGGATAAGTCATTTAAACTTCATAATTAACAAAACTATTTTTTTTCCTTCCCAGACCACTGAAGCTCTGCAAAATCTCAGTCTCACATGATGTGGAAAATTTCGCTCCTGTGTTGTATTCGTTCGTATCGATGCCTTCTTCTGAATAAAGTTTATCTATCCGACTTGCTACCTTTCCTTTCTGAGAGTGAACGAGTTAACAGTGCTGTCACTTGTGAAGTGAAGTAGTGTGATCTAATGGAAACAGCATGGGCCTAAGAGTCATTCATTCCTTCATTTGTTTTATTGAGCATTTGCTGTGTGCCGAAGACTGTCAGAGTGCCTGGGTAGACTGTAAACTCATCCAAACTGCCAAGGCTGTGCCACAGTGCCAAGACCTTCCAGGCAGCTGCCTGGTAGTCATGGTTGGGCAGTGGATAATAATAATAATAACAATAATAATAATGATAGTAATGGTGTTTGTTAAGCCCTTACGATGTGCCAGGCACTGTACTAAGCACTGCGGTGGATACAAGCCAATCAGGATGGAGGGGCTTGTGATGGTTGGGGTCATTGAACTGGACGATGTCTCCCTCCTGCAAATCCCCTGATGGGTCGAGGGACACAGCCCTGGTCTGAAACCCAACATAGGTCCCGAGTGGAGAGGCAGCATGGCTCAGTGGAAAGAGCACGAGCTTTGGAGTCAGAAGTCATGGGTTCAAATTCCGGCTCTGCCAACTGTCAGCTGTGTGACTTTGGGCAAGTCACTTAACTTCCCTGTGTCTCAGTTACCTCATCTGGAAAATGGGGATTAAAATTATGAGCCCCCCGTGGGGCTACCTGATCACCTTGTAACCTCCCCAGCGCTTAGAACAGTGCTTTGCACATAGTAATCGCTTAACAAACACTATTTTTATTATTATTATCTCCCAAGACTTGCTCCGACTCTTCCATCTGCCTCCTTGTCCCTCCCTGTCCCTCCACCCCTGTCCACCAAAGTCATTCTCACTGAGGCAGTGTGGGTCTGAGGGGCCCTGATCAATCAATCAATCAATCAATCAATCAATCGTATTTATTGAGCGCTTAATGTGTGCAGAGCACTGTACTAAGCGCTTGAGAAGTACAGGTTGGCAACATATAGAGACGGTCCCTACCCAACAGTGGGCTCACCGTCTAGAAGTCTGAAGTCTAGAAGTCAAGGAGTCTGATCTCCACATCCCCTTGGTCTTCTGGTTGGGATAGATTCCGAAGTCTCCAAGGCATGCTCAATCAACTACTGGATGGATGAAGGAATGGATGAATGGATAGATGTTTGGATGAGCGGAGATGGATCTGAGCAGTTGGATCCTTCCCAAGGATCTTTTAATCCCCTTTTTCCAACCCTACCCTAAGAATGTAACTTATTCTCCACCTCTTCAAAGCTTTACTGAAGGACATCTCCTCCAAGAGGACTTCACTAAATCCTCTTTTCCTTCTCTTCCACTCCCTCCTGTTTCGCACTGACTTGCTTTCTTTATTCATCCCCTCCGAGCTCCACATCCCTTATATCCATATCCATGATTTATTTATTCATACTAATAAATACTACCTGTCTCCCACTCCAGACTATAAGCTCATTGTTGGCAGAGAATGTGTCTGTTACATTGTTATACTATACTCTCCCAAGTGTTTTGTACAGTGCTCTGCACACAGTAAGCACTCAATAAATACGATTGACTGACTTCTAAATTATTTTTATCATCATGATCATCATCCTCAATCAAAAGTATATATTGAGCACTTACTATATGCAGAGCACTCTACTAACATCTTGGGAAAGTACAATACTACAACACAATCAGCCAGCACGTTCCCTGCCGATAGCAAACTAGCAGTCTAGAAGACCACCTATTTGAATATTTGGTCAGCACACTGGATAAAATCACCCAGACCTGCCACAGTTGGGTGGCTGAAATGTCTTGGATATTAGATTGGGATTCTACAGGCTATCCCTCCTAATCCCAATACTTTAGGAAAAATCAAAGCAATGCAGGGAATCACTGTGGTCCATCAATCCGGACTCTAATCCCGGCTCTGCCAGTAGTCTAGTAGTCTGCTGTGTGACCTTGGGCAAATCCCTTCATTTCTCTGGCTCTCAGTTACCTCAACTGTAAAATGAGGATCGAGACTGTGATCCCCACGTGGGACAGGGGACTGTGGCCAACCCGATTTGCTTGTATCCACCCGAGTGCTTAGTACAGTGCCCGGCACAAAGAAAGCGCTTAACAAATACCATAAAAATGATGATGAAGATGATGATGATGATGATTATCATTAGTATTATTATCATTAACCCACCTGGAAGATGCCCTAAAAAAGCAATTACAAGATCCCTGTAAATATACTGCTGTAAGACTCTGCAGGGGGTAGCTGGATCTAACCCAGGAATTATAAATTCATGGGCTCCTGATTATAAGCATAATTAATTAGCATGACCATAATTATCAACATTATCATTATAGTCTTTTTTGAGAGTTTACATGCAAAAGTTTACACCTACTTAATTAATAAAATTAACACTATTAGGTCTGAGTTCCCAAAAGTTACCCCTCCCCTTTCTCCATCCCCTCTGCTCTCAACCCTCTCCATTACTTTCCCATCCTTCCCAGCAGTATCTTCAGATGAGATCTCCTCCCTCCTCTCCAGTGCCACCCCATCCACCTGTGCTTCGGAATCCAGTCCCTCTCATCGTATAAAAATTCTCACCGCGTCCCTTCTCCCCTCCTTAACTCCCATCTTCAACCACTCACTCTCCACTGGTTCCTTCTGCTCTGCCTTAAAACATGCCCACGTCTCACCCATCCTAAAAAACTTTTTCTTAATCCCACTGCCCCTTCTAGTTATCGCCCTATCTCCCTCCTACCATTCCTTTCCAAACCCCTTGAACGACCCGTCTACACGAGCTGCCTCGAATTACTCAACGCCAACTCTCTCCTCGACCCCCTCCAATTTGGCTTCCGTCCCCTACATGCTACCGATACTGCCCTCTCAAAGGTCACCAATGACCTCCGGCTTGCCAAATCCAATGGCTCCTACTCTATCCTAATCCTCCTCGACCTCTCAGCTGACTTCGACACTGTGGACCATCCCCTTGTACTCAACATGCTATCCAACCTTGGCTTCACAGACTCTGTCCTCTCCTGGTTCTCCTCTTATTTCTCTAACGTTCATTCTCAGACTCCTTCGAGGGCTTCTCTTCCCCCTCCCATTCCCTAATTGTAGTGGTTCCTCAAGGGCCAGTTCCTGGTCCCCTTCTGTTCTCTAACTATACTTACTCGCTAGGTGAACTCATCCACTCCACGGCTTCAACTATCATCTCTATGCTGACGACACCCGAATTCACCTCTGTTCTCTCTCCCTCCCTCCAGGTCCGTATCTCCTCTTGCCTTCAGAAAATCTCCATCTGGATGTCTGCCAGATTCATTCAATCGTATTTATTGAGCGCTTACTGTGTGCAGAGCACACAGCGCTTCGAAAGTACAAGTTGGCAACATATAGAGCCGTGCCATATCCAACAACGGGCTCACAGTCTAGAAGGGGGGAAACAGACAACAAAACAAAACATGTGGACTGTTGTCAAGTCGTCAGAACAAATAGAAATAAAGGTAGATGCATAACATTAACAAAATAAATAGAATAGTAAATATGTACCAGTAAAATAAATAGAGTAATAAATCTGTACAAACATATATACAGGTGCTGTGGGGGGAGGAAGGAGGTAGGGAGGGGTGGATGGGGAGGAGGAGAGGACAAAATAAGAGGAAAAACAGGAAAACCTCTACAACATCGCAAAGACCTGTCCTTTCCTCTCCATCCAAACTGCTACCTTGTTGGTTCGATCTCTCATCCTATCCCGACTGGAATACTGCGTCAGCCTCCTTTCTGATCTTCCACCCTCCTGTCTCTCCCTGCGTCAGTCTGTATTGCAGTCTTCTGCCCGGATTATCTTTGTACAGAAATGCTCTGGGCATGTCACGCCCCTCCTCAAAAATCTCCAGTGGTTGCCTAACAACCTCTGAATCAAGTAAAAACTCCTCACTCTCGGCTTCAAAGCTCTCCATCACTTCGCCCCTTCCTACCTCACCTTCCTCCTCTCCTTCTACAGCCCAGCTCACACAATCCGCTCCTCTGCCCCAACTTCATCACCGTGCCATGCTCTAACTTGTCACGCCGTCGACCCCTGGCCCACTTCCTACCTCTGGCCTGCAATGCGCTCCCTCCGCACATCTGCCAAACTAGCTCTCTTTCTTCCTTCAAAGCCTTACTTCGAGCTCACCTCCTCCAGGAGGCCTTCCCAGACTGAGCCCCCCTTTTGCCTCTCCTCATCCTCCTTCACTTCCCTTCCCTCCTCCCTCTGTCCTTCGCTCTTCCCCTTCCCATCCCCCCTGCCCTTCCCCCTTCCTCTCCGCACAGCACTTGTGTATATTTGTATATATTCATTACTCTATTTTATTAATGATGTGTATATAGCTATAATTATATTTATACTGTTGGTGCCTACACCTATGTACTGTTTTTTGTATGTTTTCTTTGGTCTTTCTCCCCCTTCTAGACTGTAAGCCCGTTGTTGGGTAGGGACTGTCTCTATATGTTGCAGATTTGTACTTACCAAGCGCTTACTACAGAGCTCTGTACACAGTAAGTGCTAAATAAATATGATTGAATGAATGAATGAAAAGACTGCAACAGGTGCTGAGTAGAAACAAAATGATTAGGTCCGACTAAGTACCTGACCGTAAAAGGCTCAGAATATAAGAGAAAGAGAAAGCATTTATCAAATCCTCATGTTACAGAGAGGCCTAGAGAGGTTAGGTTAGTCACCTAAGGTCATACAGCTGTTCACTGGTAGAGTTGGCATTAGAACTCAAGTGCCGTGGCTCCCTGTGGCATGATCAATCCCTTCTAGACTATAAGATCCTTGTGGACAGGAAACATGCCTACCAAATCTTTATCTTCCTCTCCAAACCCCATCCTACCCTTGATTTTCCCATCACCATATATGACCCACCATTCTTTCTGTCTCACATGCCCATAACCTTGGAATTATCTTTGACTCCTCTTTCTCATTCAACCCATAAATTCAATCCCTCACTAAACCCTATAAATTCCCCGTCCACAACATCGCCAAAATATGCCCTTTCCTTTCCATCTGAACTGCTACCACGTTAATCCCATCCTTTATTCCATAGTAGTAAATATGATTGATCCTGTAGTAAACATGATTGAGTTATGGATTGACTATCGGCACAAGGAAACAGACATTTCGACCTAAGAGGAGTCTGGGGGAGTTTCCTTTTTAAGACTGTCAACAGAGCAGCTTTCAAGTCCCGGTTCCTCAGGCTTTAGATGAGGAGTTCAAGGCCGGGGACATGACGGCGAAGAACACCGACATCCGCAAGTCGAACACCGAGGAAGTGTGTGAGGAGAGGAAGACGGTGACGATGACGAGATGGGGCAGGTGGGTGGAGAAGGCTTTAGCCCGGCCCTTGGTGGCCGGCATCCTCAGAATGGCCTGGAAGATACGCACGTATGAGGCGACGATGAAAATCAAGCCTACGGCACCTATGGTTAGCCCGAAGGTCACGCTCACGTCGATGGCGGAGTGGCCTTCAGAGCAGGTGATCTACAGCAGGGAGGTGACATCACAGAAGAAATGCTGGATGACGTTGGACTCGCAGAAGGACAAGGAGAAGGTCGAAGCAGAAAAGAAGACCCTGAACAGCTTTCCCCGGAGCCAGGAGGAGGCCGCCATTTTCCCACAAGTCCCTGGATTTATGAGGACCTCGTAGCGCAGGGGGAAGCAGATGGCAGCGTAGCGTTCCTAGGACATCGCCGTGAGGATGAAAAACTCCGAGACAGGAAATGGGACCATCAGGAAGAGCTGGGTGGCACAGGTTAAGAACAAGATGGATCGGCAGTTAGTCAGGGAGGTGGTAATGGATTTCGGGACAGTGGTGGAGATGAGGCACAGATCGATGAAGGCTAGGTTCCTCAGGAAGAAGTACATCGGAGTGTGGAGACGCCGGTCGAGGGCGGTAACAGCGAAAATAAGGAGATTCCCCGTCAGGGCCGCCAGGTAGACCAGGAGGAACAGCGCAGCGTGGACCAGCTGCAGCTCCCGGACCTCCGAGAATCCCAGCAGGAGGAAATCCCTCACCGTGGAGATGTTAGACATTTCTGGAGGATGATGTCGACTCCCTGCACAAGAAGAGGGAAGATTTCAATTTACAGACCTTGATGGCATAGATAAAGGAATCAACATTAATTTCTGTAGGAGCAAATCAATCATTTGCACGTACTGAGCACCTACAGAGTTCAGTAGCATTAGTACAAATGATCCCTCCTGTCAAGGAATTCCAGGCCCACAGTCTTGTTGGAGTGGCATAGTGTAGTGGAAAGGGCATAGTCTTTGGAGTTGGAGGGCTTGGCTTCTAGTTCTGGCTTGACCACATGCCTCCTGTGTGACTTTGGGCAACATCCCTAAGTTCTCTGCGCATTAGATTCTTCATCTATAAAACATAAATTCAAGACCTGAATATCTCCTCGCTACTGAGACTTTGAGCCCAGTGTGGGGTAAACACTGAGTCCTATCTGATTACTGTGCATCCACCTCTGTACGTACTACTGTGCTTGGTGTATAATTACCATTTAACAAGAGACAAAGGCATTATTGTTATTTGGGGAGATAGAAACCTAAAATAAATTGGAGATAGGAGGCTACCAGAGAACATAGAAAGATGAACCTGGCTGCCGTGAAATATTGTAGGTCAATCGACATATTTATTGAGCAGTTACTGTGTGCAGAGCACTGTAATAAATGTCAAGAGAGTCCAGCATAATGGAGTTGGTAGGTACAGTCCCTGACTATGACTAGTGTTTGTCTAGAAGTGATTTCATACTCAAACTAATATACTCAGCCCCTCTCAGGATCGCACCTGGAGAGTTTTCAGTACTCTACCAGCCTTGGCTACGGGAGGGAGAGTCAAGCAGAGGCCTGCCCATTCCATTCCTGGATTGGCCAGTGGCTAGCGAGTGGAAGGCCATTTGCTACAAGTCAAAATTCAGCTGTGCGGGGCATGGGAGAGCGTCTAGGGCAGAGACTCAAGTTTACGGCATGGAAGAAGGTAAATCACTGCCATATGTTTACCAAAAAGGCTTTAAGGATAAGCTACCAGAGGTCATTCTGGTATGTATATCCATAGAGTTTTCTTGGTAAACATAAAGAAGTGCTTTGCCGTTGCCTCCTTCTGCGCAGTGAAACCCTGAGTCTCTGCCGTTGTCTTTGACCCACATTTTGATCATTTGTTCATCTGCCTTTGACTCGTTCCTATCCCGCTGCTGCCCAGCAAAGAGAAATCAACTTTGTCTGATGCTTCCGCTTAGACTTTTCAGTTATGGGTAACCCTAGCGAGAGTATCCCTCAATGGCATAGCTCTAAACTACACTGGTGTATGAAAACTCTCCTGCCACGGTAAGGCATTGATTAATAGGAGAACGTGGGACAGAAGAATTGATGATGGTACCGGGGTTTTTCCCAGAATCAGTCACACTCTCTCATCCCTGTCAATCACGTTCCCGCTGAAAACGTTTTTGACATACAGGAACCATTGATAGCCAAAGTGACTGCAGCATCGTGCGGATGCTCGGTTGTAGCATCCGAGCCTGGTGGGTGGGTGCCATGGTAGCCAGTGTGGGGATGCTAAAGGGAGGAGAGTTGTGTCGGTGATGGGGCCACAGGTGGATACAGCACGGGCCTGGGAGTCAGATGGATGTGAGTTCTAATCCCGGCTCCCTCACAAGTCTATTGTGTGACCTTAGGCAAGTCACTTCACTTCCCTGTGCCTTGGTTACTTCATCTGTAAAATGGGGATAAGAGTGTGAGCTCCATGATGGACAGGGACTGTGTCCAACCTGATTACCTTGTATCTAACCCAGAGGTTAGAACAGCGCTTGGCACACAATAAGCGCTTAATATATACCAAACTTATTTATGATTTATTACTGCTGGGAAGCCATTCCCCACCTACAAGCCAGCCCTGTTTGGGATATGGTCTTGTTCTGAACTGCTATCACCCCTCTTCTAGACTGTGAGCCCGTTGTGAGCAGGGATTGTCTCTATTTGTTGCTGAATTGTACTTTTCTAGCGCTCGGTACAGTGCTCTGCACACAGTAAGTGGTCAATAAATACGATTGAATGAATGAGTGAACTCTAACCTGTTCCCCAACTTCGAGAATCTCCCCAGAATGGCTCCATCTCTGGCTTCATCCTTCTGGTTCCATCCTTCTGGTTCCATCCTGCCTCTCTCCACTCCTGTTCACTCTCACCAGGGAAGCTGGGGCTGGCGGGGGGCACTGACCTCCTCTGGACTGGGCTGGCCTCCTCTTTCTCCTAGGATTCCTGGGTTCGTTCAGCCTCAAAGGGCCGGCCAGGAGACCTCAGCCACTCTCTGCTCTCCCATGGATATTGACCAGCTATCAAAACGGACCCAGTTCCCATACATAAAAGCAGTCATTGCTCCGAGGGGGATCCCTGGAGGACCGACCTGGGCCCCTGTGGATGGACCTCGTGGGCCAGATGACGCGAGAAGCCTCTGGGCACATGGTTCCTGAGGTCCTACAGAGATAAGAACCTGACATTCCCAACTGCAGCAACAGTCCTGGCCCATGATGTTCCCAAGGCAACAGCAGCATGTTCTTCTATATACGTATACCCTTATCCAGAGAGAGAGAGAGCGAAGGAGAGACAGAGAGAGAGAGACAGAGAGAGAGAGAGAGAGAGAGGGAGGGAGGGAGAGTGATACACTTCTGAATAGGAGAAGCAGCATGATTTAGTGGAAATAACCTGGGCACGAGAGTCCCAGCTCTCCCGAATGCTTGCCATGTGGCCTTGAGCTATTCATCTCACTTCTCTGGGCCTCAGTTTCCTCAGCTGCAAACTGGAGATGCAATACTGGTTATCCCTCCTATGTAGACTGTGTACCTCATATGGAAGAGGGATTGTATGCAACCTGAATGATTTGTATCTACCCCAACGCTTAGAACAGTGCTTGACAAGAAGTAAGGGCTTAACAAATACCATATCAAAAATAGAATATTTCCTCATAGGCTCATCTGGGGAATGTGATTGGCTCAGAGTAACCAATGGAGAATCAGAACCCTCAACACAGAGGTAGGGAGTGACATATTGGCAGGCTCAGTTAGTGTCTGGAGACTAGAAGAGGCTTGGCCTAGTGGAAAGAGTGCGGGCCTGGGAGCCAGAGGACCTTGGTTCTAATCCTGACTCGACCGCTCATCTGCTCTGTGACCTTGGGCAAGTCACTTCATTTCCCAGTGCCTCATTTACCCCCTCTGAGGGACTGAGAGCCCTATGTAGGATAGGGACTGTATCCAACGTGATGATCTTGTAACTACCCCAGCATTTAGTCACATGTTAGCTAGGTGACCTTGGTCAAATCACTTTACTTCTCCTAAGCACCAGTCTCCTTAACTGTAAAATGGGGATTTAATTCTATGCCCTCCTTACTTAAACTGTAATCCACGTATGGACAAGGACTATTGTCCAATCTGATTATTCCTTCCTTCATTCATTCAGTTATATTTATTGAACGTTTACTATGTGAAGCACACTGTACTAAGCACTTGGAAAGTACAATTCAGCCACACAGTCTAGAAGCGGGGTGATGGTCATCTAAACGAGTAAACTGGCATAAGTAGAATCAACATAAATAAATTGAATTATAGATATATACACATCATTAATATAAATGAATAGAATTATATATAGGTACAAACATACACAAGTGCTGCAGCGGGGAGAGGGGGCTAGAACATAGGGAGCAAGTCGAGGTGATGAGGAGGGGAGAAGGAGCAGAGGAAAAGAGGGGCTTAGTCTGGGATTAACTTGTATCCACTACAGCACAAAGCTCAGTAGTTGGCACAAAGTAAGCACATTACCAATACCTTACAAAAAAAGTCCTCACTGGCCTCTGGAAGGATTCAACCTCCTCCTAGGTGGGTTTATAAAAACATACATAACTGCAGAGGTGGTGAAAAAGTGCTGAAGAGGTAATTTAATAAATCATTCAATCTGTAGTATTTATTGAACTCCAAAGGTGTGCAGAGACCTATGCGAAGATCTTTAAGAGACAGTTGTAGACTATCTAAACATAAACACTCCCCTCAATCTAGAGGGGGGAAACAGACACTAAAGTTATAGACAGAAGGAAGAAGGAAACATAAGTTCTTAAGTAATAGGGCATGTATAAAGGTCAATCAGTGGTATTTATTGAGTGCTTATTATGTGCCGAGCAGTGTACTAAGGGACTGGGTAGAGAATACAATACGACAGAAATAGAAGATACGTTCCCTGATAATAACAAGCTTAAGACATCTTTAGAAAAGCAAAGGAAATTAGTAGGTGTGATCTGGAGAGAAGAGAAATGAACGGGGAAACGTTCTCTGTGATGATGATGATTATGGTATTTGTTAAGCGTTTACTATATGTGAAGCACTATTCTAAGCTCTGGGGTACATAAAAGGCTATCAGATTGTCCCACGTGGGACTCACAGTCTTAATCCTCATTGTACAGATGAGGTAACTGAATCACTGAGAATTTAAGTGGCTTGCCCAAGGCCACACAGCAGACAAGTGCCAGAGCTGGGATTAGTACCCATATCCTTTGACTCTCAGGCCCGTGCTCTTTCCCCTAGGCCATGCTGCTTCTCAGCTTGGGATGGGATAAGATTTCAGAAGGATTTTGAAGATGGGGAGAGCAGAGGCCTGGTGGGGCTATCGATCAATCAATCAATAAATCTTATTTATTGAGTGTTTACTGAGTTCAGAGCACTGAACTACACACTTGGAGGAGTAAATATAACAGAGTTGGTAGGCCCGATCCCTGCCTACCGTCTATAAGGGGAGACAGACTTGAGTATAACTAAATAAATGATTGATATGGACATAAGCACTGTGGGACCGATGAAGGGTGAATAAAAGGAGCAAATCCAAGTGCAAGAATGAGACAGAATGGAGTGGATTGAACGGGGAGGAAATTCCTGACAGGAGGAACGGCAAGAGTTAGGGGTCTGGATGGCTGTTAGAGTCTCCCCTCCTTGCTCAGGGATCGGAAATGGTATTTGTTAAGCGCTTACTGTGTGTCGAACACTCTTCTAAGGCTGGGGTAGATACAAGTGAATTAGGTTGGACACGGTCCTTGTCCCACATCGGGATCACTGTCTAAGTAGGAGGGAGAACAGAAGAACAGAGGCACAGAAAAGCGAAGTGAATTGACCAACGTCACAAAGCAGATAAGTGGAGGAGCTGAAATTAGAACTCAGGACCTCTGACTCCCAGGCCCGTGATCTATCCATGAGGCCATGCTGCTTCTCACTCCTCGACTTTACTGCCTTCGTCCTTTACCCCATCTTCTCACCAGCATGGATGCAAGCTTGACATTGTCATCTCTAATCACTGTATATGTTTTCTATTACTGTCTTCCATCCACAAGGAATTGGGGTTGCTACATTTCGGCTAGCAGTAAGAAATTATAAGTGTAATCAAGCAATCAGTCAGTCAATCAAGGGTGTTTATTGAGCACTTTTTATGTGCAGAGCTCTGTACTAAATGCTTGGGACAGTCCAATGAAACAGTTCAATGAGCTGTGAGTGAGCTCTCAAAGTCAAAGAAGGAACATGTTCTTCCAGGTAGAACACGGGCCTGAGAGTCAGAGGACTTGGGTTTTAATTCTGACTCTGCCACTCATCAGCTAGGTGACTTTGGGCAAGTCACTTAATTTCTTTAGGCCTCAGTTACCTCATCTGTAAAATGGGGATTCGGACTGTAAGCCCCCCCGTGGGACAGCCTGATCACCTTGTAACCTTGTTCTAATCCCAGCGCTTAGAACAGTGCTTTGCACATAGTAAGCGCTTAATAAAAGCCATCATTATTATTAAGTGGCAGAGTGAGGATTAGAACCCAGGACTTTCTGACTCCCATGCGTGTGCTCTATCCATTAAGCAGTGCTGCCCTTCAAGCCAACCTACTTATCCTCCTTTGCCTTCCTATTTTCTGCTGCTGGTATCTTAATCACAGTTTCTAATCTCGGCTCTTCCATGTGCCTGCCGTGTGACCTTGGGCGAGTCACTTAACTTCTCTGTGCATCCCCCCAGCACTGCATCCTTCCCCTACCCACAGCACTTATATTTTTATATATATATATGTATATGTATATGTATATATATATATATATATATTTGTACAGATTTGTTACTCTGTTTTACTTGTACATATTTACTATTCTATTAATTTTATTAATGATGTGCATATAGCTTTAATTCTATTTGGTCTGAAAACTTTGACACCTGTCTACATGTTTTGTTTTGTTGTCTGTCTCCCCCTTCTAGACTGTGAGCCCGTTGTTGGGTAGGGACCATCTCTACATGTTGTCAACTTGTACTTCCCAAGTGCTTAGTACAGTGCTCTGCACACAGTAATCACTCACAAAATATGATTGAATGAATGAATTAATGTGCACCAGTTCCCTCATCTGCAAAAATGGGGATTTGATGCCTGTTCTCGCTCCTACTGTGAGCCCTATGTGGGAAATGATTACCTTGTATCCATCTCAGTGCTTATTTCAGTGCTTAGCAATTAGTAAGCGCTTAACAAATACCACAAATGTTGTTTTTACAAGTCCCCCCTTTCCTCCCAGACTAAACCCCCTTTTCCTCAGCTCCCCCTCCCCTCCACATCACCCCATCTCTCTCCTTTTGCTCTCCTCAACAGCACTTATGTGTTTTATGTACATATCTATAATTCTATTTATTTCTATTGATACCTGTTTACTTTTTTGTTGTCTATCTCCACCCTTCTAGACTGTGAGCCCATTGTGGGCTGGGATTGTCTCTCTTTACTGCTGAATTATACTTTCCAAGCTCCTAGTACAGTGGTCTGCACTCAGTAAGCGCTTAATAAATACGATTGAATGAATAAATGAATTGCCTGTTCAGAATCTTGTACCACCTATGACCATGAGTATTCACAAACCCCCTTAGCATTAGCATAAATACTGTGAATACCTTATCATTTACCCAGTAAAATATCCCCTTTTCTTTTTCTCCTGTCTACAGTTTATTCTGGTGGCTTTTTCCCCTTTTAGTTAGTAAGCTTGTTGAAGGCAGAGATTGTTTCTGCTAACTCTTTTTATTCTCCCAAGTCATTAGAACAGTGCTCTGTACATAGTCATAATAAATACCATTGATTGATTGATCATGCCTACAACTTTCATTGTTCTCTTCCAAACAACTACTACAGTGCTCAGGCACAGTTGATTCAAAATAGGTGCTCCTGAGTGGTAGATAGCGAACGTGTCTATCAGCTCTGTTATACTGTCCTCTCCCAAGCTCTTGGTACAGTGCTCTGCACACAGTAAGCACTCAATCATTATGATTTATTGATGGATTTATTGATTCCTTTGGGAAAATTTGGGTAACTCATGCTTGGGTACAAAGATTAGGTCCTTGCCTGATACTGGCATCATTCAAGTCAGAAGATGACGATTTTCTCTTCAAAATGGAAGCCATTCCCTCGAAGGATCCTCCCCAGGGAAGCCATCACGTCCTGGTTCCTCAGGCCGTAGATGAGGGTTGATGGTGGGGGGCACCACGGTGTAGAATACGGACACCAGAAGGTCCAGGGTCGTGGAGGTTTCTGATGGTGACTTAAGGTGATCAAAGGCAGATATCGTGAGAAATACGGTGATCACCAGAAGGTGAGGCAGGCAGATGGAGAAGGCTTTCGACTGACTATTGGCTGGTGGGATCCTCGGCACAGTGGAGAAGATGGAGTCATACGATGCCATGATGGAAACCAAGCACACAAAACCCAAACAGGAACCAATAGCAACACTCACATCGATCGTGACGTGGTTCTCGGAGCAGTTGATCTTCAGCACCGAGGGGACGTCGCAGAAGAACAGAAGAACAAGACTCAGACTCCCGGTGAACCAGGAAGCGGCCGCCTTCTTCCCACAGACCTGTTGTTTCATGGTGACCTCAACTCATTTCCATACTCATTCAGTGGGAAAAGCAAGGGACTGGAAGTTCTCTGCCTCAGTGTGAGCTCCTTGAGGGCAGCATACATATCTACCAGCTCTGTTCTATTGTACTCTCCCAAGCATAGCTTAGTGGGAGTCAGAGGACTTGGGTTTTAATCCTGACTCTGTCCCTTTGTTGCTGCGGGACCCTGGGCAAGTCGCTTTACTTCTCTGGGCCTCAGTTCCCTCATCTGTAAAATGACACGCATTCATTGCGTTTTCATCTTTCCATTCTTTTTTTCCTTCTAGTAGGGGCAGGGACTGTGTCTGGTATGGCATTATAAGGCGGATAGTGCACGGGCCTGGGAGTCAGGAGTGAGAAGACCTGGATTCTAATTCCGGCTCCGCCTCATGTCTGCTGTGTGATCATGGGCAAGTCATTTAACTTCTCTGAGCCTCAGGTTCCTTATCTGTAAAATGGGGGTTAAGACTGTGAGCCCCATGTGGAACAACGACTGCATCCAACCTGCTTAACATATACCTATCCCAGTGCTTAGGACATTGTTTGGGAGAGAGTAAGGGCTTAGCAAGTACTGCTGTTATTATTATCAATAATAATAATAATTATTATCATTATTATTATTACTCTCCCAAGGACTTAGTGCACACAGTAAGCGCTCAATAAATATGATTCAAGATTGATTGACTGATGGTAAATTATGTTGTGTCAACTTAGCCCGGTATACTGGAAAGTTCCTGAGGGCAGGGATTACAACCTTTCCTAGTATTTGTCTCCTTCCAATATTTGGGAATAACTCTTACAAGGAGGAATTTCTGATAGTGCTGGTGGCTGTCCAAAGCTGGTCACATTCTCTCAGCCCTACTTGTCATTTACCCTCTGCAAGAGATTCTGGGAACCACTGAAGGCCGATGTCATTGTCTGTAGTGCTAACACAGTGCTGGAGCACCATATCCCGGCGGGTGGTTGGCATGGAAGTGAGGTTTGAGGAGGAAGGAGGAGACGTGTCTGATGGTTGGGGGCTACTGAACTGGAAACCACCTCTCCTCCTACAAGCCCACCTCCCCTACTAGTGGCCGCAGCCTTTTTCCTAACACCAATTTAGGCCCCAGACTGGCTCCATCCCTTCCATCCTCATCTTGGTCCCCCCCCCACCCCACTCCATCCCACTCACTCCCAGTCACTCTCGCTGGGGCAGTGTGGGGCTGGGCGTCGCTGAACTCCGCAGGGCTGGGTTGATCCCCTCTTTCGCCTCATATTCCTGGGTTCGGTCAGCCAGGAAGGAACAGAGGGGAGCTCTCAATCCCTCTGTGCTCTCCCTTAGACACCGAGAAACCCTCCAGATGGGGCACTGTCCCTGTAGATAAAGCAGGAGCTGCTCCGAGGGAGATCCCTAGAGGATGGCTCGGGACCACCTCGTGGCCTGGACAAGCCAAGCACCCTATGGTTCACGTGGTCAGGAGGGACAACGCGGCCTGGACCAGCTGCAGCTTCCGGACCTCTGAAAATCCTAGCAGGAGGAATTCTGTCTTCACGGTGACATTGTTCATTTTCTGGGAATTGACGTTGACTGCCTAAGGACATTTAGAAAAGATACGGATGAGAATGATATTCCAGAGAAAGGTGCACAGAAGAGGAGAAACTCTTTGGGTTGGAGGGAATCTCGGTTTTTTTTAATGGTAATTTTTCACGCTCACTATGTTCCAGACACTGTACCAAACACTAATCAGGTTGTTCATCTCCTCCAATCAACCTGCCTTGTTTCAGAATGGCATTGAAACCATTCCTGACTCCTAGAAGTCTATTCCATTTGCAAACATCTGCAAGGATTGTGGTCACATAATTCTACATAAATGGAGTAGCAGTACAGCCTAGTGGAGATAGTATGGTTCTGGGAGTCTAGGGGACCTTGGTCTTAATCCCGACTCTGCCATTTACCTGCTGGGAGACCTCGGGCAAGTCACTTAAATTTTCTGTTCCTCGGTTTTCTCAGCTGTAAAATGAGGTTTATGAGGGTGAGTCCCTGCATGAAAGGGGCAGTGTCCAATCTGACTATATCATATCTACTCCAGCACTGAGTATGGTGTTGGCATATGGTAAGCATTTAACAAATACCACAATTATTATTATTAAGAAAGAACAGGAAAATTCCTGTTGTATCGTGGGGTTCAATTGAAATTTCCCTTCCCTGCCCCTCACCCTCCCGTGCTCCTCTCCAGAAACACTGGGCCTGTCCTGGGCTAGGGGGCATCGATCTCTGCTGAGAGAGAGGCTCTCCTGGACGCGTGTGGGGGTGACAGAAAGGTCTGGGTGAGGGGAGGGGTCTGTCAGGATCCTCCTTTCCCCTCTCGGCTCTCCGCATGTCTGTGCCATCCCCTCAGACGACGGCTGGGTTATTTCCTGCGAGATTCCCCATGGGAGTACAGGCCTGGAGATTTACTAAAGCAGTTTACTGTCTGGGAATCTCAGAATGCCAGGATCGTGGGCTCCATGTGGTCTCAATCCTTACAACCTAAATAATTGCCCAGTCCCACGTGGTTCCCACTCTGGGACTCCTTCCTAGAACAACATCAATGGACTCATCATCATTCTGTTTCAACTCTGGAGATTAGAGATATTATCAGGTAAACACCGTGGACCATCCTAAATCAGCTCTCTCTCCCTTGCCTACTCATTCTCTTCTCCCACTACACCCCATATCACACTCTCCAATCCCCCCAGACCTTCTTACTATGTCTCCTTCTTAACTCCCCTTCTTAAATCCCTTGGACTGCACACTTCCTCCTGCCTGGTGCGCCCTCTCTCCTTCAAACCTGCCAAGCCTCATTTCTCCCCTTTTCAAATCCCTCTGGGAAGCCCACCTCATCCAGGAGTATTTTTCAATTAAATTTCGTTTTCCATCTGTCATTTTAGAACTCAGGCATTCACAAGCACCTATAAATCGTTTGTAAAATGTAAGCTCTTTATATGCAAATAATGTATCTTGCCCTTCTGTTGTACTTCTATTTGATTGACTTAGTACTTAAATATTGAAGTACATAAAACAATTTTCTTTCCTCTCCATTCAAACTACTACCACATTAATCCAATCACTTATCCTGTCCCAACTTGATGACTGCATCAGCCTACTTACTGAACTCCCTGTCTCCCGTCTCTCACCATTCCAGACCATACTTCACTCTGCTGCCCGGATCATTCTACTACAAAAACGGTCAGGCCATGTTTCCCCACTCCTCAGGAATCTCCAGTGGTTTCCAATCCACCTCCACATCAAGCAGAAAAACATTATCATTGGTTTTAAAGCACTCAATCAGCTTGCCCCCTCCTACTTCACCTCACTGCTGCAGCCCAGCCTGCACACCTCACTCCTCTAGTGCTAACCTACTCACTGCACCGCGATTTAGTCTATCTCACTGCCTACTTGTCACCCAAATCCTGTCTCTGAGCTGGAGTGCCCTTCATCTTCATATCCGATGGATGCTCACTCTCCCCAATTTCAAAGCCTTATTGAAGGCACAGCTCCTCCAAAACGTCTTCCCTGAATAAGCCCTGATTTCCTTTTCTCCCACTCCCTTCATTGAGATCCTGATTTGCTCCCTTCTTTCATCCAGCCCCATAGCACTTATCTCCAGTATTTATTTACATTAACGTCTGCCTTCCCCTCTAGCTTGTAAGCTCGTTATGGACAGGGAATGTGTCTTTTATATTGTATTACTGTACTCTCCTACGCCCCTAGTAGAGTGTTCTGCACAAAATAAGCACTCAATAAATACAACTGAGCAACTAACTGGCTGATTATCTTGTATCTACTCTGGCCTGGCGAAGTATATGCTTAACAAATACCATTATTATTATTATTATGAACTAGTCAAATCCCTTCCTATCCTTTTATGCCTACTCAGTAGCTCCTTTACCTTTCATATCTATTTGCTTCACCTTCTCTTCCCCAACATATTCTTTTAATTCATCCCTGGCCAATCTTCTAGCTCTGCCTCACTCTCATTACTACTAGGTCTCTCCCCTCTCTCGGGCTGTTCCCCCAGTTTAGAACTCCCACCCATTCAAATAATAATTATGGTATGTGCTCAGAGCTTACTATATGTGAGTCACTGTACTAAGCACTTGGGCAGATACAGGCAAATCGGGTTGGTCCCAAGCAGTGCTCAGTCTCACCCTTCATTTTTGAGATGAGGCAACTGAAGGCTCAGAAAAGTGAGGTGACTAGGCCAAGGTCACACAGGAGACACATGGCAGAGCCGGGATTAGAAGCCAGGTTCTTCTGACTTCCAGGTCCATGCTCTATCCACTAGGCCACGATGTTTCCCAAAGCTATGATTTTTGAATGAAAGCTACAGGTTGATTGATCAGTCAGTGATATCTGGTGAACACTTACCGGATACTAGGCATTGTACTAGGCACTTAGCAGACGAGGAAAATGGAGCACAGAAAGATTAAGCGGCTATTCCCAGATCACACAGCAGACCAGTGGCGGAGATGGGGGGGGGGGGGGGGGGGGTCTTCTGAGTCCCGGATACTGACTCTTTCAACTGATGACTGATTGGTGGCTGAGTTCCCCTCACTCACAAAGACCTACGGCCCTTCATATGTCCATGGAGGGGGTACTAGCTGGAGTTCTTCATCTACCCTCAGGAATGTAAAATAAAAGAATAGAAGAAATTCTAACTTTGATCCTCTTATTCTAGGCTTATATTGAAATTTCCCTTTCCTGCCCCTCACCTTTCCCCTGCACCTCTCCAGAGTCACCAGACCTGTCTTGGGCTGGGGAGCACCGGCCTCTGCTGAGAAAGAGGCTCACTTCATCTCGCTGGTGGGGGTGACAGGAAGGTCTGGGTAGGGGCGGGAGCCATTGGGATCCTCCATACCTCTTTCAACTCTTCTGATGCCTATGCCATCCCCTCAAACTTCAGCCAGGTTATATCCTGGGTGATTCCCCATGGGAAGAGGGGCCCGGGGCTCCGCTGAGAAGGCACACCACCTGGGAATCTC